>NW_020838021.1:2769929-3126630 GCF_003676395.1 Aethalodelphis obliquidens
AAAAAAAAAAAAAAAAAAAAAAAAAAAAAAAAAAAAACGCACCTGTAAAACCTGTTTGGTATACGTACCCCAAGTTTGTGAGGTGGGAAATACATACTTTTTACTACCAATATTCCATTCAAACTATAACTTCTCTGTTCCCATGTTAAAGCATTATTCTGATGTCTCTGCCATCCAGTTGTGTATCTATCTTATTCCTCCTTGTCTGTGACTTTTAAAAAAACTTTTGGTGATTATTTAATATCCATTAAAGGTATTGGTGCCTACTCACAATTTTCTTCTGTATCCCAATCCCTGCCATCAATGCATGGTGAATTCTGTTTATATGTACAGTAAGTAGCTACAAATTTTTTTCATGCCACTTCAGTCACTTACTCCCACATCATGAATCTTGCCATCACTCACAATTCATCTATTTGTGAAATAATTAATTCAAATAACCTACTTTATAATGACTTCTTTTAATTCCCATTCTCTCTCTCTCTCATCCCACCTACATATGGCCTGATCTCATTGAATATGCCAGTCCCTTAGTACTTCATTTTCTCACTTTATTAGACCCTCATGAATTTATTTCCTTTTCCAGCCAATGTGTTCCTCCATGACTTACCATTTCATTTTCTTACTATCACCCTTAATTCTCTTGGCCACCTGTCCTGCTTTTGCATCTGTCCCTCAAAATCTCCAACCCTGGATTAATTGAAACTTCTGCCATAGTCATTGTTACACCTGAATAGTTGAAAGTTGAAAGGAATCTCTGTGGATTAGTGCCATAATGAGTTGATGGCATTCAATCTCTCCTTTATCCTTATTTTCAATCACTGTACTTTTCCTTGAACTATTCTTAACCTTTTCTTCAACCTTTCACTCTATCCCCTTATCTTTAGCCTATAAACATGCTTGTCTCTCCCATTACAGAGAGACCCTCTGTATATTTATCTTTCATTTACTTCTAGCTAAAAATCATCTCTCTCTTCTCCACTCCCATAAGCTCACCTGATTGTCTTCTGCTCTTCTTTCTCCAAATAAAAACGGTTATCACATACTCTTGCTCAAAAAGCCTAACATTTTGATGTAACATCCTTCAGTTATAGGAGATCATACTTATTCTGTTCACTTATTGGTTTACTTTCAGGTGTCAGTTAAAACCATTTCACCATCCCTGATTTTTTTTTTTTTTTTTTTTTTTTTTTTGCGGTACGCTGGCCTCTAACTGCTGTGGCCTCTCTCGTTGCGGAGCACAGGCTCCGGATGCGCAGGCTCAGCGGCCATGGCTCACGGGCCCAGCCGCTCCGCGGCATGTGGGATCTTCCCGGACCGGGGCACAAACCGGTGTCCCCTGCATCGGCAGGCGGACTCTCAACCACTGCGCCACCAGGGAAGCCCCATCCCTGATTTTTTGACTTAATTTGCTTAGTGTATGTGGTACTGATTTCTTATAGGACACTGGTTCTCAGACAAGAATACTAAATCAGAACTTCTGGTGGTGATTTCCAAATATGAGTGTTTTTATTTTTTTTTTTAAAGTTATTAACTTTATTTACATGGCCATGCCATGCAGCATGCAGGATCTTAGTTCCCCGACCAAAGATCGAACCCGTGCCCCCTGCATTAGGAGCATGGAGTCTTAACCTCTGGACTGCCAGGGAAGTCCCAAGTGTTTTTAAAATGTAGCCCAGGCAATATTGATATGCACCCCTGATTAAGAAAGAGCAACTGTTTAGATACTCTAAACATAAATAGTAAAAAGCTTCAAAACTTACTAACCATTTTATAAGAAAACAAAATTAAATAACTTTTTATTTTGATAGTTCACACAAGGGAGAGAGTAAAGAATTTCAGTTATGGTTGTCTGTAGTTTCCTTAACACCACTGGAAGTATCTGAGGAATAGGGACTGTGCTTGCTGCTTGAAAATCAATACCCAAGAGGCAGTTGTTGGTAGAAAGAAAAGTTGCTTTTAATCAGAACACCGGCAATCTGGGGAGAAGACAGACTACTCATGTCCCCCCACAAAACCAGCTTTGAAGATTCTGCTCTGCCATGAAAGTTTTTCAAGGGAAGTAATCTCAGTTAATCATTGAGATAGGGGGTCAGAGTCATCACCTTCCCCCACTGCACGCAGGCTTGTTGACTTCTTGACATCTTGTGATCTTTCTTTAGATGCTACCTTGTTCACACAGTTTGTTCTTAAGATTACTGAAGGGGAAACTAGGGAAGAGATCTGGTCATCTGTTAATTACTTATTCTTCATTTCTTTGATCTACGGAAAGAACCAACAGGTAAGGCAAGGTATTGTGTGATCAAAAGTCTTGAAAGGTATTCTAGGGCCAGAGATGAATAGAGCACAGGGGTGCCTGGTTTAAGGTTAGTTGCAGTATAGCTTTGCTACAGTGACAAGAGAAAAAGGTTTTCCTCCTGAGAGCGGTTTCCTGAAAAGAGCTCCTTACATTCTACCTTGGTATCAACCATTTGCTTGGAGACAAGGGTGGGTGGCATGGGCTTTGGATTCATACAGGCCTTGAACACATCCTACTCTAGCTATTTACCTTTGAAAAAGTTACTTAACCATTCTGAGCCTCAGTTTTCTCATTTGTAAAATGAGATAGTAAGAATACCTACCTCATTGAACAGTTGTAAAAATTAAATGAGATAATGTATGCAAAGAATTTAGCAAAACCCCTGGCACATTTTAATTGCTCAAAAAAACCCCAAAAGTAACTGCTATGGTCTTGCTCATAGTACACATACTAGGCACTTGAATTCCTGATGTTTCTCATGTTTGCACTTAGAAAAAAAATTACTACCATTTGTGTAGTACTTTACAGCTTACTAAGTGTTTTAGCTTGTGCTATTACAATCTATCCTTGCAAAGCTCCTTAAGTTAGGCATATTATACATATTTTACAAATTAGAAAATTTAGCCAAAAATTGGCAATCCAGCTTACATAGGAAACCTGAATATGAGAGAACATAGTGTGTTCAGGGAACTTCCATAGATTGAGAAGGAAGAGTACAAAAAGATGAGGATTGAAAAGTAGTATACTTGAACCTATAAATCATATTGTGATTTATAACCACGCTTCAGGTTAATATATACATACACAATCATTTTGTTTCAGAGTTGCCTCCAGAACTAAAACCAGACTGGACAAAATAACATAAATGGTTATTAAACTAATCTAGATCTCTAGGTTTTCTTCTGAGATGCGTAAATATTTATGACTTTCCCATAACATCATCTCTTTAGTGACACAATAGAATCAATGTAATGATATATGGAGAAGATTGATAGATAAGCATCTCACCTACATCTTTCTATTTATTTAGACTATTGATTTCAGACTCTAGCTGATCTTCTTTCAAAAGCCACACTTTTAGTTCATTTGATCAGCATGGGTTTTGTTGATTTTTTTTTTCTTTTTAACCAACAGGTGTTTCTTTCTTTCTACCCAGCTGAGGTACGATTACTATGGAAGAGCTGCTGGACATTGTGCTCCTACAGGCTTCATATATTCTTCCTCTCCCTTGGATTTCATCCAAAGCCAATTTCGTTTAATCTGCCTGCTGCTGCTCTAGAAGTGACATCTGTTCAAATTTACACTCTTTATCATGGCTGACATGTTGTTTGTGTGTCTGTTTACCTCAAGCCTAGTTCCAACTGCCTCTTGCCGATAATTTGTGATTTCTTCCTTCAGTCTCTCATAGGTTGGTAGGCATTGTGTTTGTTTATGCAGCCTGACTCATATACCTAACTTTCTGTCCCTTGTACTACTTGCAATTATGCCTTGAAGGGAGCTGGAACTTATATGACAGGAAAAATATAGATTAGTGGATTGAGGGGGAACAAAAATAATTTTCCTGCTTGTTCACCTTCAGGTACCACCAAAATATGCTCCAGTAATTAGGCAACCTGACCTCCGTGAAACCCAGAAAACATAGATCAAAGAACTTAACCACATACTGTCTTTGCAATGTGTGTGAAGAGAAATACATAGCAAAGAATGCTCACTTCCAGTTCTCTTTTTTAGAAGAGGTCCTGGCAAAGGTTGAGAGTGAGCAGAATAAAAATGTATTCCCACAGTAAAAATGTGACATTGTAATTTTGCCACCAAATTTACTACAACTGGATCTCAGCTGATTAATTTTAAGAGAATCCTTTAAAATTGAATATAAAAATAAAGGTGAGAAAAGAGTACACATCATTATTCCCTGCATATCACAGTAGTGAAAAGAGATTAAGATAATATAAGAAGGAGTAGCAGGAAGGCAAATTATTTAAATTCTGCAAAAGGTGAAATAATTTTGAATGCTGATGTTAGTAATATCAAAGAATACATTATGTATTAGTAAGATCATATGTAAGAACAATTAATAGCAATTAGAGCAGAAACCCATGAGAAAAAGTTCAATAGAAATAAAGAGTAAATGCACATAGTAGAAGGGGCACATCTGAGTGATAGAGAGTAGCAGAGCCAGGCATACCGATGAAAACTACTGTGGATGAAAAGCCACAATGGTAAAAAAAAATACTGATGTTATTACTCAAAAAACGTCTGAATGATTATTATCTCATATTGAATTTTTTATATGTCTAGAAAATATTCTGAGATTTCAATGACTTTCATGACATCTCCCAGGGAAGAGAATCAGCCAAAGAAAGATGTGTGAGCAATATTTATGTACAGTAAAATAGTTCCAATTGTCTACACAGGAAACATTTACATTCTCTATCAATTCTCTACCCAGGTTCCAGATATTGGTATCTATTTCATCGGCTGTCTATGTAAGAAGAGATGCTTTTCTGAACTATGACATAATTATAAATGTCTCAGAACCATTTACAAGAATAGGAAGGGACTACAAGATTAAGAGGGGAAAAAGGAAAGTGCCTTTCAGTTCCCAATGCTACATTATTTCCTTTTCCTTAATGCTCTTCCATGCTATATAGTCCATCTAATTTATTTTTCCACTTAGGCTGTCTGGACTAGGTACTGATAATATGACAATACTTTCAGCAATGGCAGTGAACAATCAGGACACTTGGAATAATTTCAGTGGTTCTGGGAACACATTTGCTGCATTTTTTCAGGTACCATATTAGTCAAATTTTCCTTTATTGAGGAACCTTGGCAGATAAGGGATTTCAAAACCTGGTTTTCTCTAATTACTTGAGGTATACGAAGATTAGTAGCAGAGAGGTATAAATTATGTCACCTTGAAGACAGATAGGTTAATGAAAAAAGAAACCAGATTTCAGCAGTGTAATTTTTAACTCAAGTACAGGTTAAAAGGAAATTAATACCTAAGGTGGGCACTTGTTTTGGAACAGAAACATAATAATGGATCTGATTGATTTCCATAAATTCTCAGCAAATGTCTTCATGTTTATATGTTGAAATCATGAATTCCACAACACCTGCTGCAGTGAGTCAGCCACTACTTGGTGGGGGAAAGCTATGACACTTGAAATAGTTCATGAAGACATTTTTAATGCTATATTGACCTAGAAAATTGCTTCATTATTAGGGAATTTAGCAAGTGAAACCCTTGCTAAAGATCTGAGAGTCTTCTTCTTATAGATGATTAATCTATATGATTAATCTATTATGTAGAAAACTGTATTGTCCACCTCCCATATGTAAAAGCCTTAGGGCATATACCCAGATTTGTTCATAGTCAAAGACCTTCCTAATTTTTAAATTCGTATTTAATAAGTATATATTGTTAAAAGAAGTGTACGATCCAGGACAGTGATCTCCCTAGTTCAGTGTTCTATCTCTGGACAATGGCCTCCAGGAGGGGTTTTTTTTTTTGTTTTGCTTTATTTATTTTTTCTTTTACAGAACATAATTACTGCAGACAATGTCAAGCTCGAAAAGTTAAAGGTATGTGTGTTTTTTTTTAACATCTTTATTGGAGTATAATTGTTTTACAATGGTGTGTTAGTTTCTGCTTTCTAACAAAGTGAATCAGTTATACATACACATATATCCCCATATTTCTTCCCTCTTGCATCTCCCTCCCTCCCAACCTCCGTATTCCACCCCTCTAGGTGGTCACAAAGTCCTGAGCTGATCTCCCTGTGCTATGCAGTTGTTTCCCACTAGCTATCTATTTTACGTTTGGTAGTGTATATATGTCCATGCCACTCTCTCACTTTGTCCCAGCTTACCCTTCCCCCATCCCATATCCTCAAGTCGATTCTCTAGTAGGTCTGCATCTTTATTCCCATCTTGCCCCTAGGTTCTTCATGACAATTTTTTTTTTTTTAGACTCCATATATATGTGTTAGCATACTGTATTTGTTTTCGTTTTTCTGACTTACTTCACTCTGTATGACAGGCTCTAGGTGCATCCGCCTCACTACAAATAACTCAATTTCATTTCTTTTTATGGCTGAGTAATATCCACGGTACATATATGCCACATCTTCTTTATCCATTCATCTGTTGATGGACACTTAGGTTGCTTCCATGTCCTGGCTATTGTAAATAGAGCTGCAATGAACATTGTGGTACATGATTCTTTTTGAATTATGGTTTTCTCAGGGTATATGCCCAGTAGTGGGATTGTTGGGTCATATGGTAGTTCTTTTAGCTTTTTAAGGAACCTCCATACTGTTCTCCATGGTGGCTGTATCAATTTACATTCCCACCAACAGTGCAAGAGGGGTCCCTTTTCTCCACACCCTCTCCAGCATTTATTGTTTGTAGATTTTTTGATGATAGCCATTCGGACTGGTGTGAGATGATATCTCATTGTAGTTTTGATTTGCATTTCTCTAATGATTAATGATGTTGAGCATTCTTTCATGTGTGTGTTGGCAGTCTGTATATCTTCTTTGGAGAAATGTCTACTTAGGTCTTCTGCCCATTTGTGGATTGGGTTGTTTGTTTTTTGATATTGAGCTGCATGAGCTACTTGTAAATTTTGGAGATTAATCCTTTGTCAGTTGCTTCATTTGCAAATATTTTCTCCCATTCTGAGGGTTGTCTTTTCGTCTTGTTTATGGTTTCCTTTGCTGTGCAAAAGCTTTGAAGTTTCATTAGGTCCCATTTGTTCATTTTTGTTTTTATTTCCATTTCTCTAGGAGGTGGGTCAAAAAGGATCTTGCTGTGATTTATGTCATAGAGTGTTCTGCCTAGGTTTTCCTCTAAGAGTTTGATAGTTTCTGGCCTTACATTTAGGTCTTTAATCCATTTTGAATTTATTTTTGCCTACGGTGTTAGAGAGTGCTCTAATTTCATTCTTTTACATGTAGCTGTCCAGTTTTCCCAGCACCACTTATTAAAGAGGCTGTCCTTTCTCCACTGTACATTTCTGCTGCCTTTATGAAAGATGAGGTGACCATATGTGCGTGGGTTTATCTCTGGGCTTTCTGTCCTGTTCCATTGATCTATATTTCCATTTTTGTGCCAGTACCATACTGTCTTGATTACTGTAGCTTTGTAGTATAGTCTGAAGTCAGGGAGCCTGATTCCTCCAGCTCCGTTTTTCTTTCTCAAGATTGCTTTGGCTATTTGGGGTCTTTTGTGTTTCCATAGAAATTGTGAAATTTTTTGTTCTAGTTCTGTGAAAAATACCAGTGGTACTTTGATAGGGATTGCATTGACTCTGTAGATTGCTTTGGGTAGTAGAGTCATTTTCACAATGTTGATTCTTCCAATCCAAGAACATGGTATACCTCTCCATCTATTTGTATCATCTTTAATTTCTTTCATCAGTGTCTTATAATTTTCTGCATACAGGTCATTTGTCTCCTTAGGTAGGTTTATTCCTAGATATTTTATCCTTTTATTTTGCAATGGTAAATGGGAGTGTTTTCTTAATTTCACTTTCAGATTTTTCATCATTAATGTATAGGAATGCAAGAGATTTCTGTGCATTAATTTTAAAGGTGTTTTTGAAACTTCCTGTTCTTCTCATTAATATACTATTATGGACTTTCATTCAAATATTTAAAACATGCTTGAAACTACTATTTTTTTTAACATTTAGGTGTTTTTTTAGAGCAGCGATTTAATAGAAAAGCAGCCCTAATAGTAAGCAAACTGTTATAGTACCAGTTATACCAAACTTTGTGAATCACATTGATGATGGGGATAATAAATCGAGAAATAGTTCTGACAATATGTTCCACATTGAATTTTCTATGTAGGTATCACTTTAAACATTAAAATTGGTCTGAGTTGTTTGGTTTACATCAATTACTGGCAATGACTACTTCACAGATAAATAGGAATATTAGATTAATTTAGATTTATCTCGATTCTAGAGCACTTCATTTTTCCACGGTATTAGATTAGGTTTTGGTTTTCTCTTGAGCTGATGTGGTGATGAATGGTCTGTGTATATGTGGCTTCAGTTATTTCTTGTGAAGATAAGATTTGCATAGGGTACTTATAACTTGATTTCTTTGCCACGGACTATCATGCAGTTTAAACTACCTTTTGATGTAAAAATGCAATCTCTTTAATTTCCTTCAAGAGTAATAATTGTAGATATACTTATGTCATTTTGCTTGTTGAAGCATTACTTCTTTCCTCACTTGAAATAATGAGACACTTTTTGCACACTGCCAACCGTGACATTCAAAGGCAAAATAATGCCATTATGTCTTCTCTCAAAAGAGTGACAAAAACAGAAGCGAAGACCCAACACAGCCATAAATAAATAAATAAATAAATAAAAGAGTGGCAAAAGAGATTGAACAAACTGGAAGTGCTATCTTTTTGAGGATTTTCCTGCTGCTGTAGAATAATGTATGCTTCTGGAGTCACTATATAAATTCAACCCCTTTCCAAATATATCGATAGTATAGCAAATATGGCTCATTAAGACATAATAGGGTATACAATATATATTCCATGTAAATTACAATGTTTGAAAAAATAAAGTATGTGGACTTTGGAAATATTTGCATGAAATAAAAACATTTGAATTTATTAGCATTTATTTTTTATAGAATTTGCCAAAACAATACTTTCCTTGGAACTTTTTTTTAAAGTCCAAAATCCTTGTCAATGAAAAATAAGTCTAATTATACTCCTCATATTATTTAAAAATATTTAATGTATATTGATCTTTTAATGTGTAAATGTTAGGAGAATTGGGAATTTAATGTTACTTGTTAAGAACTATATTTGAATTTAGAAACTTAATTTCTCATTTTTTTTTCAGCATTGCTCCTTGCTACCATTCTGCACATAAGGAAAAGTTCACATTTTACTCTATGGCTTTGTAAGAAGTACTACACTACAGTTAAGCATTATCTCCGATTCAAAGGGTATTTGAGAAAGCTGCCCAAATGAGAAATTGCTTTCTAATACGCTCATTGTTTATTTCTTAAAATATTAAAATGAACCTATCCTCTACATATGTTGATAAAACATTGATCAGAAGTGTAGTACTTGAACTCTCAATAGTTACAAAACAATAGTGTTTCCCCAATGTGTTGGAAATACAAGTTCACTTTTAAACGCAAGTTCACTTCCTAATCGTCCAAGAGAGCTGTTGCTGGGTGGACTCTGGGACTTTTGTTTTTGTGTCTCCTTACATCACACAGACATGACACATTGTGAACTCATAATACCTTGTTTTTTCTTTTTAGTGAATGATTTATAGTAAAGTATAGAAATGTTATCCACAAAATTAATTGTGTTAACACAGCATATGTTGTTATTTAACTTGTCAGACATCTGGTGCTACATTTTTTAAAAAGCTTGAAAGAATGTTAAAAATGTTGTGATATGTATATGTATAATATATTTTTGTAAACTTAAATCTTGTTTTACATATGTTAAATTATCATTTAATAATCACCTATACTTTTCCCCTCTTCTTTTTTTTTTAAATAAATTTATTTCTTTTATTTATTTATATTTAGCTGTGTTGAGTCTTCCTTGCTTCGTGGGTTTTTCTCCAGTTGCAGAGAGCAGGGGCTACTCTTTGTTGTGGTGCGCAGGCTTCTCTTGTTGCAGAACATAGGCTCTAGGGGCGCGGGCTTCAGTAGTTGTGGCTTGCGGGCTCTAGAGCACAGGCTTAGTAGTTGTGGCGCACAGGCTTAGTTGCTCTGCGGCATGTGAGATCTTCCTGGACCAGGGCTCAAACCTGCATCCTCTGCATTGGCAGGCGGATTCTTAACCACTGTGCCACCAGGGAAGCTTCTTCCCTTCTTCTTTCATAAGATGTTTTCTACTTTGAGATTGGTGGTGGTAATGGCAATAATATATAAATCTCTAAAATACTGCAGATTGTTTTCAGATCTTTTAATTTTCTGATAAAAAAGAGACAGACATAGGTATGGGGATCTGAGGAACAGAGTGGAGGAAAACAGGGAGAAAGGGGGGAAAGTAGGACATCACTAAAGAAAAGGTATCTTTTAGTAATTTGGCCAGAGATAGTCCTGAACAGATGTATTTGGAAAGTTACTTAACCTCTCTGTGTCTCGGGGTTTTTTTAAGTTTTTATTTTAAATTATATTTTAAAAAATATTTAAAACCATTTTAGCTTTACAGAATTATTATGAAGTAGTATAGAGAATGCCATATATCCCACATCAAGTTTCCTTTATTAGTAGTATTAAGCTTACATTATTAAGGTACATTTTTCACAATTAATGAAACAATATTGATACATTATTGTTAAATAAAGCTCATATTTCAGATTGCCTTACGTTTTCTCTGTGGTCTTTTTCTGTTCCTGGGTTCCATCCTGGATACCACGTTAACACATTTAGGAAAGAATAGGCTCCTATTCTCTGTACAGTTTCTCAGACATTCTGTGTTTTTATGACCTTAATGGTTTTGAGGATTACTGGTCAGGTACTTTATAGAATGTCCCACAATTTCAATTTGTCTGATGTTTTTCTCATGATTAGACTGAAGTTATGGGTTTTGGGAGAAAGACTGTTGAGGTACAGTGTCACTCTCATCACATTTTATCAAAAGACATACTATCAATATGACTTATCACTGTTGACACTGATCTTGATTGCCTGACTGAAGTAGTGTTTCAGGTTTTCCACAGTACATTAACTCTTTTTTGCACCTTTTCCATTTTGTAATCTTTAGAAGGAAATCATTATGCACAGCCAACAATTAAGGAGGGGAAAGATGTATTTAACCTCCCTAAGTGGAGACTATCTACGTAAAGTATTTGAAATTCTTCTATGTGGGAGATTTGACAATTTTCCTTCATTTGTTTATTTATTCAATTATTTATTCATATCATTGTGGACTCATGGTCTTTTTAAAAATACATTGGGTTAAAATCCAGTACCATTTATTTATTTTGTTGCTCAAATTATTCCACCTTTGGACATTGGGAGCTTTCAATTGGCCATTGTGACCCCTTTGATATACTCCCTTTTTTTTTTTTTTAGAACTTTTTTACTTTCTGGCACTAAAAGATGCTCCATGTGTATTTTCTGCCCCAGTCCTAAAAACAGGCATTTTTCCAAGAAACTCTGGAGAATAGCAACAGAAACCTATGCATATATGCACACATGTACTGACAGTCTCCCACTTAACATGGTTTGACTTACAACTTTTCAATTTATGATTTTTTAACTTTACGATGGCGTGAAAGAGTTACACATTCAGTAGAAACCGTACTTTGAATTTTGATCTTTTTCTGGGCTAATGATATGTGGTACAATACTCTCTCTTGATACTGGGCAGTTAGGGAGCTGCAGCTCCCTGTCAGCCATGTGATCACAAGAGTAAACAACCGATACACTTATAACCCTCTGTACCCACACAACCATTCTGTTTTTCACTTTCAGTACAGTATTCAATCAATTACATGAGATATTCAACATTTTATTATAAAATAAAATTTTGTTAGATGATTTTGCTCAACTGTAGGCTAATGTAAGTGTTCTGAGCACGTTTAAGGTAGGCTAGGCTAAGCTATGATGTTTGATAGGTTAGGTGCATTAAAAGCATTTTTGACTTATTTTCAATTAATGGTGGGTTCGTCAGGACATAATCCCATCACAAGTCAAGGAAGATCTATATATATAAATATTTCTATATGTAATCATCTGTATCTCTAGTAAGTTGAGTTGACTATCTATTCATACTAATGTCTCCTACTCAAAATCACTACCACATGGATCATACTAGCCTCCCTCCCCTTGCTTATCTGTAATCCCACACTCCAACAGTGAGAAACATGGCTCTTTCCATCCATTACCCATTTACTTAATTGTTAAATTCCAGTATATATTGGTTTTAGAATTATTGACTTGTACCAGGTGGGGGAAAATTTTATCAACTAGAATACATTGCTTTTATATACAGTTTATTTTGTATTTATTTTTATAGACTCTACTCATTTCAACAGTTATTTAGGTTAGGACCTTATTTGCCCACACCTTTCAGTGAGATTGTTTCATACATTTGTCATACAGTTAGATTGTTTTGTCATATGCTGCACTCCATCCTGGGATTTGCTCCAACTTCCTAAATGGATATTTTTAAATTTACCATATATTCAGTTTAACTCCTTGGGCTGTAAAAAGTTCAATGAGTTTTGACAAAGGAATTGTGAATGCAAAGATTATGTAATGTGAATATCCACAATATCCACAGTTACAGCAACAGAAAGAATAGTTTCATCACATTAAAAAAAAAAACCCTATGCTTTACCTATTCAATAACATCCCCCCCAAAAAAACTTTAGAAATCACTTATATTTTTACCATCTCTGTAGTTTTGCCTTTCCAGAATGTCATATCATTGGAATCATATAGTACGTCGCTTTTTAAGAATGGTTTTTTTACTTAGCAATATGCATTTGATTTTTCCATGACTTGGTCGCTCATTTCTTTTTATCACTGAATAATATTCCAATGTATGGATGAATACAGTTTGTTTATCCACTCAGCTATTGAAGGATATCTGGGTTGTTAACAGTTTTTTGTTTGTTTGTTTTTTTTTTGCAGTACGCGGGCCTCTCACTGTTGTGGCCTCTCCTGTTGCCGAGCACAGGCTCTGGACACACAGGCTCAGCAGCCATGGCTCACGGGCCCAGCCGCTCCACGGCATGTGGGATCTTCCCGGACCAGGACACAAACCCGTGTCCCTTGCATCGGCAGGCGGACTCTCAACCACTGCGCCACCAGGAAAGCCCTGTTAACAGTTTTTGTCAATTATGAATAAAGCTGCTGTAAACATTTGCGTGCAAGGTTTTTTGTGGACATAAGTTTTTAAATCAGTTGGGTAAATACCCAGGAGTGTGATTGTTGGAATGTGTGGTAAGACTATGCTTAGTGATCTAAGAATTGCCAGTCTTCCAAGGTGGCTGTACCATTTTACATTACCATCAGCAATGAATGAGATTTCTTGCTCCACATCCTTGCCAGCAGATTGCATTATCAGTGGCTTGGATTTTAGCGGATTTAATACGTTTTTAGTGGTATCTCATTATTGTTTTAATTTGTAATTTCCTAATAACGAATGATACTGAGCATATTTCCCAATGCTTATTTGCCATCTGTATATCTTCTTTGGTAATGTGTCTGTTCAGATTGTTTGTTTTCTTATTGTTGAGTCCTAAGGGTTCTGTGTGTATTTTGGATACAAGTCCTTTATCAGACATGTATTTTCAAATATTTTCTCCCAGTCTGTGCCTTATCTTTTCATTTTTAAGGCACCATTTTCTACAAAGCAGAAGTTTTAAATTTTAATAAAATTCAACATCATTTTTTTCATGTATAGTGCTTTTGCATTTTATGTAAAGACTCATCACTGAGCCCAAGATCATATCAATTTTCCCTATGCTTTGGTTAAGAAGTTTTACAGTTTTACAGTCTACATTATGTCTAAGATCCATTTTGGTTTAATATTTGTGAAAGCTGTAAGGTCTATTTATAGGTTCTTATTTTTGTATATGGACCTCCAATTGTTCCAGCACCATTTGCTGAAAAGACTAATTTCTTCATTGAATTTTCTTTGCTACTTTATCAGAGATCAGTTGACTATATCTGTTTGGATCTATTTCTGAGATATATATTCTGTTCCATTGATCTATGCTTCTACCCTTTGGCCAATACTACAGTGTCTGGAAGACTATAGCTTTATATGCAGGCTTGAAATCAAGTAGTAAATCTTCCCATTTTGTTTTGCTTCAGTATTGCATTGGCTATTCTAGATCTTCTGCCTTTTCATACAAGCAGAATCAGTTTGTCAATATCTACAAAACAGTTTGGTGGTATCTTGATTGAAATATTGTTAAATGTATAGATTGAGTTGGGAAAAATTGACACAGTATTGAGTCTTTCAATCCATGAACGTGAACTAGATAAATGATAGAGCTGTTGTGAGAATTAAATGAGAAAATATGTACAATATGCATTAAGAAGTGCCTGGCACAGTGAAATCACTTGATGATGATGATGATGATGACACCATAATCATTACTATTTGTGAAATATGGTGGGAACATTCAATGTGATGAGGATGGCAAGAACTTCTTTCCCATATTAAGAGATAGCTTATTAATTTGCAGTTTACAATATTTAGTGACAAGAAACAATTTTAGATGTCTTCTGATTATGTGTATGATTTGTGATTACATTGAATATTGTACTATATTTGGTCAGATTTACTCTTCTTTTTCATTTTCATTCTGGATTCATTATTCATTCCTTCCTTCCTTTCTTCTTTCCTTTCTTCGATTTTTGTCTATCAAATATTTATTGGCATTCTTTTTTTTAAATTTATTTATTTTATTTTTGGCTGCATTGAGTCTTCGTTGCTGCGTGCGGGCTTTCTCTAGTTGCGGTGAGCGGGGGCTACTCTTCCTTGCGGTGCCTGGGCTTCTCATTGCGGTGGCTTCTCTTGTTGCGGAGCATGGGCGCTAGGTGCGCGAGCTCAGTAGTTGTGGCTTGTGGGCTCTAGAGCACAGGTTCAGTAGTTGTGGCACACGGGCTTAGTTGCTCTGTGGCATGTGGGATCTTCCTGGACAAGGGATAGAACCCGTGTCCCCTGCATTGGCAGGCAGATTCTTAACCACTGTGCCACCAGGGAAGTCCCCTTATTGGCATTCTAGTATGTGCCAGCATTATGCCAGAACCTATGATAAATCCTGAGACTACAGAATGAATAAAGTATAATTCCCATCTTTGTGAAGTTCACAGTTGGGAGAAAGGTTAGGACAGAAGACAAAAAATAATCATCTCAATCTAAGTAATAATAATATAATGCCATAAATACTACTAAAAGCACCTGTAAAGCCATAGGGATACACTTAAAGAAAACGTTGGAAAGCATAGGTTAATCAAAAAAAATCTTCTCAGAGGAGATGACTTTTTAACCAAGTCTTGTACAATATAGAGAATTTTTCCAGGCAAATGGGAACAGCAAGGGAGTATGAAAGAACATTGTGTGTGTGTGTGTGTGTGTGTGTGTGTGTGTGTGTGTGTATGTGTGTGTACCATAAATAGAAGTTTAATATGGTTTGTATGTTGAGATACAAGGATGTTCAGGACACTAGATGGTCATAATCTGTTAATGTACGTAAGAGTTTGATCACAAAGTATTTTGTATTTTATGCTAAGAAATGTATATGTTATCCCGTAGGTTATTGGCAGCCCTTAAAAGAGTTTATGTCGGATTTGTCTTGCAAGCTCTGATTTGGTTACCCTGGCCGTAGAATAAGATTATCGAATCCATATTTTTGAAAAAGGACTCTGATGATTGCAGTGATAACTGGAAAAGGGAGATGGAGAGCCAAGGATACCAGTGAGAAGGATTTGCAATAATCCAGGTGGAATGTAATGAAAGCCAACATCTGCACAGTGGCAAAGGAGACAAACAGAGCAATTATTTTTGACAGGACTTCATAACTGATTAGATGCAGGAAAAAGGAATTTTAGAGTCAAAGCTGATTCTACTTTTCTAGTTTGGGTGAATGGGCAGAGTATGAGTTAGAGTGGAATGGGAAGAGATTAATAGAATTCTCAACTTGAGAGAAAGCAGAATTACATAATGAAAACCTCAACGCAGGGTGAGAACTTGTGATCTCAGATCCATGTGACTTCAAATGCTTTTAGCTATAGAAATCTCAGAAAAGATTTTAATAAAATCTAATAAATAGATATAAACCCTAAGAATTATAAATGCAACAAAACATAAATCAACAAAAATCTATGCCCCCTATCAGAATGTCAAGGAACCTAGAAAGGTGGTCATTCCATTAGATCCCTGAGCCCATTTCTATTTTAACTTTTATAATGGAAAAAAATAATACCACAACATTCTCTTTTGGTTTTGAGAAAGAATTGAGGGTACTTTTTGAAAATGTATTGCTGAATCTAATTGCCACTCATGCCTTAATATGTGTTTTTTTCCTTAATGCAATTTACAGAACAAATATCTTCACTCCCCACCCCAAGTAAAGCAAATCATTACATGGCAAGTGGCATTTCAATTACATAGCATAATAAAAAACAATATCAACTATCTAGAGAGAAAATTGAGCCTCAGGACTATTATGTCGTCACATACTTCCAGTTTAGTGCTTTTTTACTGACCACTCAATGAACGTAAACTACCTTTGGAAAAGTACTCTTATTGTCTTTATGTATTCTACTGTTTCATTGCCGTGTTGAGTTTAGACTTTTGAGGTTAAAGGTAGTCTCTTTCATCTTTTTGTCATATCTTCCTAAGTAGAGAAGAAATTGGAGCAGACAGCTTTAATAACTTTACACGCAGTAAGGAAACTAGGCACAGGCAGAATATAAAAAAGTAATCTAAAATTCAGCACTTTAAGTTGCCGAGAGCTTGAAAATGACTAAGGTGTTATAGCTTAATAACATCTTTTCGGAATCACATTTTGCACTCAAAAAAAAAAAAGAGGAGGAAATGCAACTTGTGATTTATAGTACAGTATATTGCCCTTCTGAGGATAATCTGCTGCTTGTTCATTATTACATGCAGCTTGTTCAGAAGCAAGTCCAGGTTTAAATTAGCATTTGCAGATTATTGCGATTCTAATTTACAGTAAGTGAGGTTAGTAATTAAAACCAGTTGTATCTGGTACTAAAGTGTTGTGAGAACCTACTTGGGATGTTCAAACCTAAATATTAAGAAAGATTTCTTTTAAAAGATAGGAAATGATTTTTATTTCACTATAAAAGAAATTGTCATAAGCAACTTGAGAACAAGTGTAATGTTTTGAATTTGTTTTTCTTGTGTTTCCCTGATAGGAGTCATTTGAAGACAGGTAATAGAATCCAGATTAATATGTTTTGAGCCAAATATTCATTTAGAAAATTTTTCAAAACACACTTGATGTGAAACTTGAAAAGAAATTACAACAGTCTCAGTTCCTCCACTCCGATCCCATCATAGTTTAACTTGGTGCTTCCAATGTTATCATGACCTTAGACTCCAGTGGAGGCAGGGGGGAAAGAAGTAAGGAAAAATAAGTATAAACTATTTGAATCTCTATGAAAAACAGGATTAAAGCTGTCCCAAACTGCGTAGCCATTGCATTAAAATGACTCCTACCTCATTTGCTGGATAAATCCATGCTTTTGAAAAGGAGTCTAATTGGGTGGTGTTTATATATTTAGGGGTTACAATGTGATGCCATTCAAAAACTTGGAGATAAGGTAAATAGAGTTTCCTTGGAAAGGCAAACTGCAAAATCAGCAACTAATGGATCAGACAGAGATAAGCAAAGTCACCTAAAGGAAAAAGAAATTGGCTGTCAGGCCCTTAAGATCAGGTTTTGTAATGTTCTAAAAATAAATGAACAAATTAGTGATTTGTTTATTTCCCTATTCTTATATTCAGTTTAATTAGTACGAAATAGTCATTCATCGGGCATTGACAATACCTGGTCTGGTCTAATCAGAAAGACACATTCAGTACAGTCTTTCCTCAAATAAAACAGAAATGAACAGGTACATACTTCTGCATCAATAGAATTATTGCACTGAAAGTCAATCTCTTTTTTTTTGCCACACTTGGACTGAATAATGGTAAAGAGCCTTAAGTTTGATGGGCTTGTTGGGAATTCCCTGGTGGTCCAGTGCTTAGGACTCTGAGGTTTCACTGCCGAGGGCCTGGGTTCAATCCCTCGTCGGGAAACTAAGATCCCACAAGCTGCACATCATAGCCAAAAAAAAAGAAAGAAATTGATGGGCTTGTTGTCTTCAGGTAAGAATTCAGTTTTAAGAGTGAGGAGTACAAAACATCAGGCAATAAAAACAATTATTAATATACATACTGACTTACTTGATCTGCGTAATGATCCTATGAAATAAGCAGTTACCAGGCCCATTTTACAAGGTGAAGAAGAAAGAGGTTAAGTAACTTGCTCAATGTAACCTAGCCATTGAGTAATAGAAGCAGGATTTGGACTGAGGCACTCTAGCTATAGAGACTGTATGTCTAATTATCATGCTACTTTATCTCCTGGCCTACTAACTTTTACACAGTAGCCTCAACATATATGTTGACAAATGAATCTAATATGTGAAAATTAGAATCTAATATGTGAAATACATTATAGCTTTCAAGGTGACTTCCTATCACTTACATCGTTTGGGGTTTTCTGTTTATGGGCATCTGTAGCTATGCAGGGGAGGTGCATTTAATTTGCATTTAATAGATGAGAAAGCTGAGAACCTGGTTGTTGGATTACAGAAAGAAATAAGGTTCAGTTGCTGCCTTGAAGAACTGAGGGTAAGATGTGGGGAAAGATATCTAAATAAATAAGTGCAGAAACTTTGATAAGAGCTCTGATCACAGACATAATGAGCGAAGCATAATATGTATTATTATTATTTTTAATAACTGGGGATATGTTTGTTTTCCTTCATGCTTTTCTTATTGCTCATCCTTGAGGTACTTTCAGAGAGGTTTGTTGCATTCTTAATATTGAACCAGTTATTGGGAGGATGGAGAAGCCGTCAACCGAGAAATGCATATCAGGAGTAAGATTCAAAACAGGGTTTAAATAACTTAGCTTAGGTTGAAGTGGGTTTAATTTGAGGTTCTCTGGAATATCCAGATGGAAGGTTTAGCAGGCAGTTTGAAATATAGATCTAGAGTACATTTATGACTCATTTGTGTGATAGCGCTGGGAGTGAGTCAACTCATTAAGAAAGAAAGGGAGGGCAGAATCTTGGAGATCACGATATTTTTAGGGAGAAGGAGTGTGGACAAATCCATGACTGAGACAAAGAAGAATCAAAGGAGGGCAAAGCATACATATGGGTGCACTCTCATGGAAATCAAGGAATAAAAATAGTCCAAGGGGAGAGAAGTTAATGGTACCAAGTACTGCGAAGAGATCAATAAGATATGGACAAGGATGCATCCATTAAATATCATCATCTTCCTCATTTCATGGAGAACTTTCAGGAGAATAGGGCAGGAGTCATATTTTGAGAGCTTGAAGTGTCCAGGGGTATGGTGTAGAAGTATCAATGGAAATAAGGAGAACACCACTTCTTTCTGTTTGTCCTAGGACAAGCAGTAGTCTTCTTTGGAATATGTAGCCCCAAAAATGGCATTGTCAGTAGAGCCAGATTTTAATTAAGTCAAGGGAGTTTGAAAAGGTTGAAGAAAGACACTAAATATTTAATAAGGTTGTCAGCAACAAAATGGGGACTTTGAGGACCACAGAATAAGGTGCTAAGTAAAAGAGTCAGGGGGGCAAGTGAAACTAAAATGTAGTATTGAGGTGAATTAAAATGGCTACTAGCTACCTTAGGTTACACCATTCAATAACTAGATTTTTTAGTGTTTCAATAATTTAATTTGGTGCATAGGATTCAAGATAGTTCCATATCACACTGAATTTTCTCTCTATGTAATATGCTAAGGATTAAGTTGAATTACGTTTAGAAACATGAGGTAGTACCTTTCTGAATTAGTCCCTGATGGTCCAGGAAGATTTATAGTATTTCTGAAGTTGTCATTTGTATAATTAAGGAGAGGTCATGAGAATGTGACTTTAAGAAATTCTTTAAGTTTAGATCAAACTAAAATAAATTATAAAAGAAGACGCATAGAGTTAGATGTATGGTTGATGCCCTTCAAAATTTGCTTGAAAATTTCTTTCACGTATGTTAAAAGTTTTGTACTTCAGGGATACGGATTTGCTTTATACTTTTTGAAGGTAGCACCAGCCAACCCATAGCACAATTTTGATCCCTAGCACTGTTAACATAGAATAAAAGAAATATAATTTATATGTTTACGTTCGTTAGTCTCTTACATCATTTAAACTTGAGAATTCAATTAAGAACACTCAGAATGATTTAATTGGAACTAGGTTTTTCAGTTTGCATTTTCTTGAAAAATCAGATCATTTCATATCAAATAACATCATTTTATATGATATTTTTCAAGTACATATTTCAAGTAAACACCCCTCTGTGGCAATATAAACTGTCATAAATCATATTTTTGAAAGTTACATGCACAATATATCATTAAATATGGGCACACAAATAAGTAAAGTGCATGGTTTATTTATGTAATTATTCAGGAAATTCAACATTGGTTTCTAGTGCAATAAAAAAGGATGTTGCCAGAGGATATAAAGCACCCTGCTCCATCAGGAGTGTTGCTTTAATCTGGAAGCAGCTATAATTTAAGAACTGAAGGTTGAGACTCTTCATACATCTGCTAGTTAAGATCATTTCCCTACTGGTATTTGTTTACAGACTTTGTTTTGATTTGGAGAATTATAATACCCATAACAGAGCTTCTTATTCCTTCTTTTTAATTTTTGTTTTTGTCTAAACTGTACCAACAATGAGTTGTGCCATTCTATTTTATAATTATACCTGCCATTAGAAAGTGAAAAACGAGCCAGGAAATTGGAAGTTGGATGTTTTTTCCTCCCTGATTGATTCAAATACAGGCTACATCAGATAAAATTAGACAAAAAGTCAACATTTAAGGTTTTGTTATGATAAATTACAGATTGAAAACTCCTTACTCATGGATAATTTTTTTTTTTTCATGAACAAATACCATTGTCCCTTTTGTGTCCTAGAAAACATATAAAGCATTCACTGGAAATAGACTCAGTTACTCTTTGGATAACTATGTAACCATAACTTAGAAACTGCATCAGAAACTATCACTACTACTATATTTGATTGCTATACTCTGCATTTGTTGGTGATGCAGGGTTTAGCTGTTTACAGGTCTCAATTTTTATGTAATTTTTTTATAAGGACTCTGTACAAGGCATACACCTGCTCACAGCTTGAACAAAGACATTATTTTGGTTTTTCTCCAAGAAATAAATATTTCATTCCATCTTATTTGAACATGTATCTTCTCTTTCTACCTTTGACTGGAAAATAATCTGGCATAGATTTAGGTTTGATCATGTTTCAAAGATATTCCAGACAAAGATCATTGCACATATCTCTGAAGAGTTTGGCTTATTATAGGCAAGTGTGTTTCCATGTACATTCAAAATGAAATTTTAGCAACACAGGGTCAATCAATGAAGGCCAAGTAAGTTGGCCATCGTAAGCTTGATTTAGTATAATATTAAATTAGTGAATGTTCAATAAGCAGTAATTGCACTTTAGTACCGCTAGTCCATAATTTCAGATCATGCTGCTACCCATGTTCGAATTCTGTGAATGTATAATGATGGATAATGATATCCACATATCCTTTTGTCTTCTCAAAAATATGAAATTGAAACATATTTGGTGTATTAAAAGGAATTTTAACATGGATCTTGGGAGAATAAAAGAGTAAAGACCTGCATTTCAAATGAAACTGAACAATTTGGCATCTCTATTTAAAAACAGAGTAGAAGCTCCTAAAAGATAAGGGTTATGTCTTAAAATTCTTTGTAGCTACGGAATTTCCTAGGACCCAATAAATACATTTTGATTGAGAAGGTCTTGTAAGTGAGATTAAAAACTTTACTGCACATGAATTCAGATATTTCACTCAGTTCATACTAAGGCATATGTATCGTGCTGTGTCAAAGTGAGGACAGACGCTTTGGAGATTGTCAGTATCCTCTTACCACTCAACAGAGGGAGGCAATTTGCCAGGCATGGTTCAAGATGAAATGAAGTCAGCTCTTTATTCTTAGTAATGGTTCCTCCCTCACACTAAGAAGTCACATTCAGTTAAGGCAAGGAGTCCCATGCATTGTATGTGCACTGTGTGAAAGGCATTATTCTAGGCATTCTTCTCATTTTATTTAATTCATGAAAAGTTAATTAATGGTACAACTTAGGGGTGGATAATGATGTCTGGAGGAAACTCTGTGTGTGTGTGTGTGTGTATAGACAGAGTCCGAGAGAGAGAAAATGTGTATCAGGTAAACAATTTATTACAATGTTGGCCTGTATCAATAAAATATATCTCTCTAACACATTTCAGTATATTCTGTTTTATTTTAAAACTTTTGAGTAGTAAGAAAAATGAAATGAATTGAAAAGAAATATTATGACACAATTTTTAAAGACTTAACACATACCAAAATGGATGTCACAAACCTCTTTATGTAAACAAATTCTACTAAAAAGCATACAGTTTATTGAAACTACAGTTGAAAAAATTTGGGAGCCTCAGGAAACATATTTCGCCTTGTGTTCCTGAATTTTTATTTTTTGTAATGAACATTATATACGTAAGTATACAGAGTCACCATAAAGTCTGGATACATAAGTGAAATACAGAAAGAGTTTATAGATAATACATTACAATATATGATAAATTAAATGACATTAAATAGTATATTCAATGTGATGTCTCTCATTAGCAATGCCTAGGTCAATGTGTTGTGCCAAATTGCAATGGATGCTGTATATTAATGCATTTCCACCAGTCTCAGCACATATATTCATGATGTGTTGCTTTGCATGATTTGTCTCTCTGATTCCCCTGAAAAAGCTGTGCCATTAGTATACCCCAGAAGAAGTAATCAAGTGGATGCAATTGGTTTAAAAAAATAAAATACAGACTTAGGGCCACTCCAAACCCTGTAGATCATTTAGCAAAGACCAGAGGTCTATTTCATGTGTATATTCCCTTTCTTCTTCTATTTTACTGCATACTTTAAAATTCTTTACATAAAATATATGTTCTTTATTATTCCTTTCTATTGAATCTGTCTTTTGAGACTTCTTGAGATTTTATATAATCCACCTTCATGTGTATCGCAAGATGTAAGACCTGATGGCAACCATTGTGTAAATCTTTCATAACGTTCATAGATTACTAAATCAATCAGGAGAAAAGTGTTGATAATTTAATGTGCTTGATCCCACCGCAAAAAGGCTGGTAAATTGGGACACTGAAGATAGCTGACTCAATATCCATCAAAAAGTTACAAGAGACAGGTAACAGTCACATCAGCACACTCTTCCATTAATTCCCTAGGCGACTAGATTCACGCGATATTATTTTCGATTGGCTTTTCCTCATGCCTGCCCATGAGAACAGGTAATGGGTTACCTGAAACAAGCAAGGCTGTGACACTTTTCATTTCCCCAATATCAGTGGTAAAATATAAAGTTATAGAAATATTTTTAATTAACAGAAAATGTATATAGATACATATATCAATTATCAAATTAATAGACTTTTATGGAGGCTGACAATATCTGGGCTGTTCAGTCTCTAAATGACTAGTTGCTTCTCGCATGGCCATTAACAAGTAAGTAGGCCATTTCATTTTCCTGGGACCTCACCAGAGGTCTTCACTCTGTGTTTTACTTCTAGGTCTAAGATGGTGCCTTATAGCTTCCAAATGTGACTAGAATTTTACTACATGTGTTGCTTTCAGGCTGTTCCATTCCACGGTACCTATCCTTGTCTGGGTGTCTTGTTGCATCTACTTACCTGAGGCTGGCAGTCTTGGCAGAAGGTTGGGGACAAAAGAAACAGATCTGGTCTGGTAGAACTTCTATGCTTTGACACTATTGCTCCTAACTCCTAGTTTTCCCTCTTCAATATCATCTGAGGAGGGAAAATAAAATCTTAATGACCAACCGAACATTCTCACTTCTGGAGAAGTGCTACGAAAAGTGCCAGAACCTGGCTAACAATTTCCCTAGACCTCTGAATTTCTCCACACTTAAAAAAAAAATGACATGAACGTATTGCATTTAACTCAATTTTTAGATAGATGCCTATGGAGGCAAATCATTAGCAAAGAATCTGCAGAAGAGACCTTTGCTTTTTTTTTTTCCGGTACGCGGGCCTCTCACTGCTGTGGCCTCTCCCGTTGCGGAGCACAGGCTCCGGACGCGCAGGCTCAGCGGCCATGGCTCACGGGCACAGTCGCTTCGCGGCATGTGGGATTTTCCTGGACCGGGGCACGAACCCGTGTCCCCTGCATCGGCAGGCGGACTCTCAACCACTGCGCCACCAGGGAAGCCCAAGACCTTTGCTTTTAATTAGACATTTCAGTGGATTTCTACTTATCATTGCATATGCAAAATTCAATGTTGAACACACTTGGGAGTTGAAGCCTTTAGTCGATGTTACATGGTATGATTGTGGTACATAAAACCAGAATTTCAAAGAGGACTCATGTACACCACTTAGGAATACAAGAGGAAGGAAAGTAGAAAGTGGGTTTCTACTTCAGACATAAAAGAATTCAGATATAGGAGGTATTTGTGGGTTCATCAAACATTTGTTGAGTATCTAATGTATGTCAGGCACTCTGATAGGTATTGGGGAGGCAGAGATGAATAAAACATGGTGTTCGCTTGTTTGTTATAGCTCATGGTTAAGTGAAGGGGAGACAGATGTGTAAACAGATCACCGCAGTACAGTGTGGCAATTGTCACAGCAAAGTGCCATTAGAAACAGTTACCGAAGCAGCTACTTGAGAGCACTGGAATTGAAAAATTCTGGAATTCAAAGGAATTAACATGCAAACAATTAATTCATCCTTGAATTTTCTTTTAAGTTATATAAGATTTTTCTAGGTAATGAAGCGGAAAATGGTCATTTCACACAAAGGAAGTCACATGTATAAACTGTATATGAGTTCAAGTAACAAGGAGAAGTCCAGTGTGGTATAATATACATGTGGTCTGGGGACCTCTGGTAGATGATATGGCTCCAGGGATATATTCAGACTTGATTTCGAGTGGCCTTAGATGCCAAGCTATGGAATTTAGAAGCAATCTTACAGGAAATGAGGTTTCCTTTTCAGTAAGGCATTGCTATAATCCAATTTACATTTTAGGAAGATAATCATAGGGCTTATAGGTGAGGGAAGACTGGAGAGAATACTGGCTAGAGACAGAATCTTTTGCACTTAGTCAAGGGTTGCCAGCTTAAGCAAATGAAAATATAGGATACCCTGGTAAATTGAATTTCAGGTAAACAATGGATTTTTCTTTATTATAAGTATGTCCCATGTGATATTTGGGGACATACTTATACTTAAAAAGAGATATTGCTTATCTGAAATTCAAATTTAACTTAGTATCCTGTATTTTATCTGTCAACTCTAACAGTGCAAGACAGAGAGAAATGATGAGAGCCTTAGAAAAGGTACTAGAGTGCACAGATTCAAGAGATACAAGGAGAGAGAACTGGTTGGATTTAGTGACCAGTTAAATATTGGAGACTGAGGAGGAAGAAGGGTCCTGGGTGACTTCCAGATTTCTAGCTCAAGAGACCTATTCGTGGACAGAATAAGTTCGTTGGTGTAGAAGCAGAGTTCAGATTTGAATGTGCTGGGTTTAAACTGTAGAAAATATGTCCAAAGACTCTATACTTCCTACATTATTAGTAATAAAATATTATTTATTTTCTTAAGAGATGTGATAGGATATGGTTAGTGATATTTCTAGAAATTCTATCTAAGAAAAGCTTTGGGCCATGAATCATTGGAAAGGAGCCACTTACACAGTAAGAACAATTTTTCCTTAGATGTACTTGTTTTGGATGGTTTTGAGGGAGGCAATGGAGTTCATTGGCCCAGCCACTGCAAAAGTATTATTAGTTTACTTGTTGTGTGTGTGTGTGTTTTGTTTTTGTTTTGTTTTGCTTTGTTTTTGCTGTGCCATACCACTTGTGGGGTGTTACTGCCCTGACCAGAGACTGAATCTGGGCCATGGCGGCAGTGAAAGCACAGAGGCCTAACCACTGGACCGCCAGGGAATTCCCCTGTTGTGTTGTTTTAATGGCCTTACTTGGAAAATACCAACAAAATACTTTAGGAATACTGTCATTCTCAACTATTTTTTTAAGTTTGTGTTGGTTCATTAAATACAAAACTTAGGAAGCATAGCCTTAAGACTTCTGCATCTAATGGTTTTACCTAATTTGGACTGTTTACCCTTCCCTATGGACCCTTCCCAGAAGAGGTAGAGGTTGAGAGGATGGAATAGAATAGTGGTATCTGAAAGGCAAAACTTTGTAGATACCAAGACAAAAATTAAAAAAGCATTTCAACCAACTTCATAATAGAAATAACTTCTAAGCACAAAAATTCATCCTAAAATTATGAACTCCCTGGACACCTTACTCTGCAAGAAATACCCCCTTGCATTTTTATCAATATTTTTAAGTTAGATGTCAATTAAGAAAAAGCATTAGCTCCGAGCAAGTGATTGGCAGCACTCAGAGCTGGGGTTTCTTTTTACTTATATATGTAAACATAAGGCTAGCCATTGGACATCAGTTACCACATGCTGGAGATAAGCATGTCTAGTCACTTGTTATGTAGATGATGTCAATCACATTATATCATTAGCATTTCAACAGGGATATGTTGGTTCATAAATTCCAGGATTAACCAAAATGCTTGCGTCATATAAATGGAGAGAGGGTTCCATTAAGAACATATACTTGTTACACTGGTGCTTCTTATAACGACCTTGGGTCTTCATAAATGTCTGTGCCCTCATTTAAACAATTAGCACAGACAAAGTTCATCACTTGAACTTGAACATTCCAACAAAAACAAATTTATCCACCACATTACCCAGATTTATTTTTGAATGTACAATACTGGAAAGGCAATTGCTGCTTATTTTCATTTAATTAACAATGAAGGATAAATGACATCAGCAAAGAAATATCAGCCAGAGGGGACCAAGTGTGTTTGCTGCAGATAGCCTCATTAACTTGTTTCCAAAATATGTTCACTAGAGTGAAAAGCAATCACGTGACTAGCTGGGTGACAAAACATCTGTTGTATTAGCTCCAATAAGGCTACTGGGAGTAGGTAAGGACAAACTGTGTTCTTATTTAATCATATTAAGTGGAAACAGAGAGAGTCTGTCATTTGTAGTCTTGTCCCAGGATGCTGTTTCTCCTAAAGCAATAATAATAATAATAATAATAACTTAGAAGGTAAGGGTTGCCATTTAAAGTTTTAGGCTTTTTTTGCAAGTAAATGATTTCCATCTGCTTTGTAATGAATATAAATGCCATAGCTGCAAAGAGTCAAAAAAAACACAACAGTCCCAGCTCTTGGAAAAACACACCAGGGGCTGAATGTACTTGTTATCTCTAAATGAAAGATTCCAATAACTTTATAAGATGGATTCTTTGTATAAAATATCAGCTTAATTGTTCAAGCTATTATTAGTAAATGATGAAGATGAATATAGTTGAGCACACAGTTTTCATGTTGTTATCCAAATTCACATCTAAGGGAGACTATATTTAGTTACTGAGAAGCATTTCAAATGGCTATCTATGGCAAGGATAAGTTATTTATGTCATTATGTCATACCAAGATAGAGTATATTTTTACCATGGAAAACTTGACTCTTCATTAAGGTACCTTGATAAATTAACAAACAGTGTGGAAAATTACACACACACAAACACACACACACACACACATTTTGTAAGTGTACGTCAGAATGAATAAATGAATTTAGTTTTAGATAGACAAAAATTACTGTTCTTAAAAAGAAGAAACATTTCTATTTGCTGTGATCCATTGGTAAATCACCTACTTAATCACTGCTCTAAGGAGTCTATTGTACCTGGCAAGGTATCATTCCTTTGAGAGAATAGATTCCGTGTTTCTAAATGTCCAGAAAGCATCACCGATAGATGCCTTCTTCTGTTTGTCCTTTCTGGGTATTAGTGTCACTCTACTAGGATGTAGAAAACTTGGTAAATGATTTATCGAATGAAAGGACCCTATTAACTCCAATGCATTATGAAACTAGTTTTTTATTTTCATATTTTTGTTATACAACTAACTCTAACAGAGTGTCTTGAAATATCTTGTCCCTAAGGGTAAACAAAATGTACTGTGATTTTATAATTGTGAAAGTGATCCAGGTAAAATTATTTTTCACTTCAGAATGTAACAATTGGTCATATATCTAATACCTATATTATAAGTAAGTTTTTTTTCAAATTTCTAAAGTTATGTAGTACTGTAACCTCCCTCTAACCTCTATCTTTCTGAATGAACAGAGACCGAGGGCCTAGTAACCCACATGTTCTACCATTTCCTTGTCTTCTTTCCTACTTTCTCAAGCAATTTTGAGACACTTTCATAAAACACAACCTAAAATACGTCCTACACTGTGTGTGTGTGTGTTTGTGTGTGTGAATCACATTTATACGCATATGAAACTGACTTCCTGATGTGTCCTTTTTACCTTCATTTTCCTAGCTCAAATTGTTAAATATTTCATGAATTTTACATGGATTTGCTATATTCACAACATAATCAAACCAGTATTTTTTCAATATCTTTGATTTGTCCAGCAATAGGTTTAGCACTGCAAGGGATAAATAAAGCATTTTTACCATAAATATATAACAAAAAAAAAACAGTGATTGGAAGTGTGGGGTAGGCTGACTCTTTTTTTTTTTTTAAACATCTTTATTGGAGTATAATTGCTTTACAATGGTGTGTTAGTTGCTGCTTTATAACAAAGTGAATCAGTTATACATATACATATGTCCCCATATCTCTTCGCTCTTGTGCCTCCCTTCCTCAAACCCTCCCTATCCCACCCCTCTAGGTGGTCACAAAGCACAGAGCTGATCTCCCTGTGCTATATGGCTGCTTCCCACTAGCTATCTATATTATGTTTGGTAGTGTACATATGTCCATGCCACTCTCTCACTTTGTCCCAGCTTGTCCTTCCCCCTCCCTGTATCCTCAAGTCCATTCTCTAATAGGTCTGTGCCTTTATTCCGGTCTTGCCCCTAGGTTCTTCATAACCATTTTTTTTTTTTTTAGATTCCATATATATGTGTTAGCATACAGTATTTTTTTTTCTCTTTCTGACTTACTTCACTCTGTATGGCAGACTCTAGGTCTGTCCACATCACTAAAAATAACTCAATTTCGTTTCTTTTTATGGCGAGTAATATTCCATTGTATATATGTGCCACATCTTCTTTATCCGTTCATCTGTTGATGGACACTTAGGTTGCTTCCATGTCTCGGCTATAGTAAATAGAGCTGCAATGAGCATTGAGGTACGTGACTCTTTTTGAATTATGGTTTTCTCAGGGTATATGCCCAGTAGTGGGATTGCTGGGTTGTATGGTAGTTCTGTTTTTACTTTTTTAAGGAACCTCCATACTGTTCTCCATAATGGCTGTATCAATTTACATTGCCACCAACAATGCAAGAGGGTTCCCTTTTCTCCACACCGTCTCCAGCATTGATTCTTTGTAGATATTTTGTTGATGGCCATTCTGACTGGTGTGAGATGATATCTCATTGTAGTTTTGATTTGCATTTCTCTAATGATTAATGATGTTGAGCATTCTTTTATGTGTTTGTTGGCAATCTGTATATCTTCTTTGGAGAAATGTCTGTTTAGGTCTTCTGCCCATTTTTGTACTGGTTTGATTGTTTTTCGATATTGAGCTGCATGAGCTGCTTATAAATTTTGGAGGTTAAACCTTTGTCAGTTCCTTCATTTGCAAATATTTTCTCCCATTCTGAGGGATGTCTTTTCGTATTCTCTATGGTTTACTTTGCTGTGCAAAAGCTTTGAACTTTCATTAGATCCCATTTGTTTATTTTTGTTTTTATTTCCATTTCTCTGGGAGGTGGGTCAAAAGGGATCTTGCTGTGATTTATGTCATGGAGTGTTCTGTCTAGGTTTTCCTCTAAGAGTTTGATAGTGTCTGGCCTTACGTTTAGGTTGTTAATCCATTTTGAGTTTATTTTTGTGTATGGTGTTAGAGAGTGTTCTAATTTCATTCTTTTACATGTAGCTGTCCAGTTTTCCCAGCATCACTTATTGAAGAGGCTCTCTTTTCTCTATTGTATATTCTTGCCTCCTTTATCAAAGATAAGGTGACAATATGTGTGTGGGTTTATCTCTGGGCTTTCTATCCTGTTCCATTGAGCTATATTTCTGTTTTTGTGCCAGTACCATACTGTCTTGATTACTGTAGCTTTGTCGTATAGTCTGAAGTCAGGGAGCCTGATTCCTCCAGCTCCGTTTTTCTTTCTCAAGATTGCTTTGGCTATTTGGGGTCTTTTGTGTTTCCATACAAAAAAGTGTGAAATTTTTTGTTCTAGTTCTGTGAAAAATACCATTGGTAGTTCGATACGGATTGCATTGAAAATGTAGATTGCCTTGGGTAGTATAGTCATTTTCACAATGTTGATTCTTCCAATCCAAGAACATGGTATATCTCTCCATCTATTTGTATCATCTTTAATTTCTTTCATCAGTGTCTTATAATTTTCTGCATACAGGTCTTTTGCTTCCTTAGGTGGGTTTATTCCTAGATATTTTATTCTTTTTGTTGCAATGGTAAATGGGAGTGTTTTCTTAATTTCACTTTCAGATTTTTCATCATTAGTGTATAGGAATGCAAGAGATTTCTGTGCATTAATATTGTATCCTACTACTTTACCAAATTCATTGATTAGTTCTAGTAGTTTTCTGGTAGCATCTTTAGGATTCTCTATGTATAGTATTATGTCATCTGCAAACAGTGATAGCTTTACTTCTTCATTTCCAACTTGGATTCCTTTATTTCTTTTTCTTCTCTGATTGCTATGGCTAAAACTTCCAAAACTCTGTTGAATAATAGTGGTGAGAGTGGGCAAACTTGTCTTGTTCCTGACTTTAGTGGAAATGGTTTCAGTTTTTCACCATTGAGGATGATGTTGGCTGTGAGTTTGTCATATATGGCCTTTATTATGCTGAGGAAAGTTCCCTCTATGCCTACTTTCTGGAGGGTTTCTATCATAAATGAGTGTTGAAATTTGTCGAAAGCTTTCTCTGCATCTATTGAGATGATCATACGGTTTTTCTCCTTCAATTTGTTAATATGGTTTATCATGTTCATTGATTTGTGTATATTAAAGAATCCTTGCATTCCTGGGATAAACCCCACTTGATCATGGTGTATGATCCTTTTAATGTGCTGTTGGATTCTGTTTACTAGTATTTTGTTGAGGATTTTTGCATCTATATTCATCAGTGATATTGGCCTATAGTTTTCTTTCTTTGTGACATCTTTTTCTGCTTTTGGGATCAGTGTGATGGTTGTCTCTTAGGATGAGTTTGGGAGTGTTCCTCCCTCTGCTATATTTTGGAAGAGCTTGAGAAGGATAGGTGTTAGCTCTTCTCTAAATGTTTGATAGAATTCTCCTGTGAAGCCATCTGGTCCTGGGCTTTTGTTTGTTGGAAGATTTTTAATCCCAGTTTCAATTTCAGGGCTTGTGATTGGTGTGTTCATATTTTATATTTCTTCCTGGTTCAGTCTTGGAAGTTTGTGCATTTGTAAGAATTTGTCCATTTCTTCCAGGTTGTCCATTTTATTGGTATATTGTTGCTTGTAGTAATTTCTCATGATCCTTTGTATTTCTGCAGTGTCAGTTGTTATTTCCCCTTTTTCATTTCTAATTCTATTGATTTGAGTCTTCTCCCTTTTTCTCTTGATAAGTCTGGCTAATGGTTTATCAATTTCGTTTATCTTCTCAAAGAACCGGCTTTTAGTTTTATTGATCTTTGCTATCGTTTCCTTCATTTCTTTTTCATTTATTTCTGATCTGATCTTTATTATTTCTTTCCTTCTGCTAATTTTTGGGTGTTGTTGTTCTTCTTTCTCTAATTGCTTTAGTTGTAAACATAGGTTGTGCATTTGAGATGTTTCTTGTTTCTTAAGGTAGGATTGTATTGCTATAAACTTCCCTCTTAGAACTGCATTTGCTGCATCCCATAGGATTTGGGTCATCGTGTTTTCACTGTCATTTGCTTCTAGGTATTTTTTGATTTCCTCTTTGATTTCTTCAGTGATCTCTTGGTTATTTAGTAACGATTGCTTAGCCTCCATGTGTTTGTGTTTTTTACGTTTTTTTCCCTGTAATTGATTTGTAATCTCACAGCATTTGGGTCAGAAAAGATGCTTGATATGATTTCAGTGTTCTTAAATTTACCAAGGCTTGATTTGTGACCCGAGATGTGATCTATCCTGGAGAATGTTCCATGGGCACTTGTTAAGATAATGTAATCTGCTGTTTTTGGATGGAATGTCCTGTGAATATCAGTTAAATCTCTTTTGTCTATTTTTTCATGTAAAGCTTCTGTTACTTTATTAATTTTCTCTCTGAATGATCTTTCCATTGGAGTAAGTGAGGTGTTAAAGTTCCCCACTATTATTGTGTTACTGCCATTTTCCTCTTTTATACCTGTTAGCAGTTGCCTTATGTATTGAGGCATTCCTATGTTGGGTGCATATATATTTATAATTGTTATATCTTCTTCTTGGATTGATCCCTTGATCATTATGTAGTGTCCTTCCTTGTCTCTTGTAACATTCTTTATTTTGAAGTCTATTTTATCTGATATGAGTATTGCTACTCCAGCTTTCTTTTGATTTCCATTTGCATGGAATATCTTTTTCCATGCCCTCACTTTCAGTCTGTATGTGTCTCTAGGTCTGATGTGGGTCTCCTGTATACAGCATATATATGGGTCTTGTTTTTGTATCCATTCAGTGAGCCTCTGTCTTCGGGTTGGAGCATTTAATCCATTCACGTTTAAGGTAATTATTGATTTGTATGCCCCTATTACCATTTTCTTATTTGTTATGGTTTTTTTTTTTTTGTAAGTCCTTTTCTTCTCTTGTGCTTCCCACTTAGAGAAGTTCCTTTAGCATTTGTTGTAGAGCTGGTTTGGTGGTGCTGAATTCTCTTAGCTTTTGCTTGTCTGTAAAGCTTTTGATTTCTCCATGGAATCTGAATGAGATCCTTGCTGGGTAGGGTAATCTTTGATATAGGTTCTTCCCTATCATCTCTTTAAATATGTCATGCCACTCCCTTCTGGCTTGTAGAGTTTCTGCTGAGAAATCAGCTGTTAACCTTATGGGAGTTTCCTTGTATGTTATTTGTCATTTTTCCCCTTGGTGCTTTCAATAATTTTTCTTTGTCTTTAAATTTTTGCCAGTTTGATTACTATGTATCTAGGCATGTTTCTGCTTGGGTTTATCCTGTATGGGACTCTCTGCACTTCTTGGACTTGGGTGGCTATTTCCTTTCCCATGTTAGGAACATTTTTGACTATAATCTCTTCTTGGGTCCTTTCTCTCTCTCTTCTCCTTCTGGGACCCCTATAATGAGAATGTTGTTGTGTTTAATGCTATCCCAGAGGTCTCTTAGGCTGTCTTCATTTCTTTTCATTCTTTTTTCTTTATTCTGTTCCACAGCCATGAATTCCACCAATCTGGCTTCCAGGTCACTTATCCTTTCTTCTGCCTCAGTTATTCTGCTATTGATTCCTTCTAGTGTATTTTTCATGTCAGTTACTGTATTGTTTATCTCTGTTTGTTTGTTCTTTAATTCTTCTAGGTGTTTGTTCTTTAATTCTTCTAGGTCTCTGTTAAACATTTCTTGCACCTTTTCCATCTTTGTCACCATTCTTTTTCTGAGGTCTTGGATCATCTTCACTATCATTATCCTGAATTCTTTTACTGGAAGGTTGCCTATGTCCACTTCATTTAGTTGTTTTTCTAGGGTTTTATCTTGTTCCTTCATCTGGTATATAGTCTTCTGCCTTTTCATTTTGTCTGTCTTTCTGTGAATATGGTTTTAGTTCCACAGGCTGAAGAATTGTAGTTCTTCTTGCTTCTGCTGTCTGCCCTCTGCTGGATGAGGCTATCTAAGAGGCTTTTGCAAGTTTCCTGATGGGAGGGACTGGTGGTGGGTAGAGCTGGCTGTTGCTGTGGTGGGCAGAGCTCAGTAAAACTTTAATCTGCTGTCTGCTGATGGGTGCGTCTTGATTCCTTCCCTGTTAGTTGTTTGGCCTGAGGCCACCCAGCACTGGAGCCTACCAGCTCTTTGTTGGGCCTAATTGTGGACCCTGGGAGTGCCCATGCCAAGGAGCACCTTCCAGAACTTCTGCTGCCAGTGTCCTCATCCCCATGGTGAGCCACAGCCCCCACCCCCGCCTCTGCAGGAGACCCCCCAACACTAGCAGGTAGGTCTGGTTCAGTCTCCTGTGGGGTCACTGCTCCTTCCCCTGGGTCCCAGTGTGTACACTATTTTGTGTTTGCCTTCCAAGAGTGGAGTATCTTTTTTCCCCAGTCCTGTCAATGTCTGGCAATCAAATCCGCTAGGCTTCAAAGTCTGATTCTCTAGGAATTCCTCCTCCCGTTGCCAGACACCCAGGTTGGGAAATCTGACACAGGGCTCAGAACCTTCACTCCAGTTGGTTGACTTCTGTGGTATAAGTGTTCTCCAGTTTGTGAGTCACCCACTCAGCAGTTATGGGATTTGATTTTATTGTGATTGCGCCCCATCTACCATCTCATTGAGGCTTCTCCTTTGTCTTTGGATGTGGGTTATCTTTTTTGGTGAGTTCTAATATCTTTCTGTCAATGATTGTTCAGCAGTTAGTTGTGATTCTGGTGCTCTCGCAAGAGGGAGTGAGCGCACGTCCTTCTACTCTGCCATCTTGAACCTAGACTTTTCTTTAGTGAAGACATAAATATATGTCACTGCCAAAATTAACTCTTCATTGTATGACCTGCTTTATTATGATTTATACACTTTTAGAAGAAAAATAAATGAGAGTTTGAGGACTCAGAAATCTAAAAAAGGCCAGCCAGCTCTGAATGTTTGTTCATTTGTCTTTTCCTGCATGTTTATAAATGAGATGAAAGGTCACTGAACAGTTAAGATGGTTAAGTGGTTGAGTAATGGACAAAAAATGAAAAATAGCAAATGATCACTGAGCTTCTCAAGTACACTTCAATAATTGTATAACTGTCAATCCAATATCTAGCTTTATTGCAGGAATATCTTTGGAAAAATTTTCCAATGTTAATGCCTAGTTTATGATTATTCACACAAAATGTGGGTCAAGACACAAATGAAAATCTAGGACTTTATTATGTGCTGCATATCTTACCTTCTTATTTCCCCCACTGTGTTATAGTTTGGGGTTCATTCTGATTGTAAGGCAATGGCTACTTCTGGCTAATCTCTGTCCTCTTTTTAGGTTTTATCCTTCATGAAAATACACACCCACACCATTCACTTGAACAGTTGTTTGCATGGCATTTTATTCTCTAAATGACATGTACAAATATTTTGACCATTTTTTGCTGAATTTAATTGCATATTCAATTACAAAAAGATCAGTTCAGGAGAAACATAGAAAGTTTAGTAAACTAGTTTTTCTGACAGCTACATTGAGCTGGAAAAGGTGCTTGGCTAATTCGGTCAAAATTATTGAACCAATTGTTCATAGAGACATAGTTTCAACAATTTTTATGTTAAAAACAAATAAGGAAAAATACAACAAAATGGTGTTTCTGTTCTTTTTTTAATATACATTTATTTACTTATTTATTTGTTTGTTTCTTTGTTTCTTTTTGGCTGCATTGGGTCTTTGCTGCTGCAAACAGGCTTTCTCTAGTTGAGGCGAGTGACGGCTACTCTTTCTTGCGGTGCATGGGCTTCTCATTGCAGTGGCTTCTCTTGTTGCGGAGCATGGGCTCTAGGCGCACAGGCTTCAGTAGTTGTTGCATGCGGGCTCAGTAGTTGTGGCTCGTGGGCTCTAGAGCGCAGGCTCAGTAGTTATGGTGCTCGGGTTTAGTTGCTCCGCGGCATGTGGAATTTTCCTGGACCAGGGCTCGAACCCATGTCCCCTGCATTGGCAGGCTGATTCTTAACCACTGCACCACCAGGGAAGTCTGCTGTTTCTGTTCTTAACAATATCAAAAAAGTTTTTTCTCACTTTTACTTTATTACTTTAAAATACAATAACTATGCAAATTGCATTCATATTTAACACTGGGAAAGAATATTACTGATACAAGTCTGGGTAAAATGTTGAGTGCAATGTATTATTATCTTATTTTTAATTCTCCCATACTGGTTAATTTATCTTCCTTAATAATAGGAGCAAGTATTCATTATAAATTGTATAGGAGAGTGCATTTTTAATAGTTGCCTCTCTGGAGGTCTGGGTCCCTTTGTTTTAAATGATTAATGTAATTCATATAAAGAGGGGCTGTCAAAGCACATGGATTTAAGTATATTTTATCTGACTGTAGCTTTTTGGAAACTGCATTTAAATAAGAATCTTGTTAATTTTATGCATGTGAAAAGAGACAATATTCTGTGGACTTGTTAAATGAATCATGTTTATTCAGTGTATATCCATTGCTTATTTTAAAACATCTGGGCTCCGATTGGAATGAAATAGATTCTATTTGCAAATTGTTCCATTTGGAAATCTCAGAGTTACTGTGTTTTAGTGGATATTCTTTCTTTTAAGAAGATTTTTCCTAGAAAAATGGAAAAAGTGGAAAGAAGTAAAGATATGCATTGCAACAACCTGATTTTATTCAAACCAAACAAATGTAATTTAAAAATCTCCTCTGGGGAGGAGCTTCAAGATGGCGGAAGAGTAAGACGTGGGGATCACCTTCCTCCCCACAAATACATCAGAAATACATCTACATGTGGAACAACTCCTACAGAACACCTACTGAACGCTAGCAGAAGACCTCAGAACTCCCCCAAAGCAGGAAACTCCCCACGTACCTGGGTAGGGCAAAAGAAAAAAGAAAAAACAGAGACAAAAGAATAGGGATGGGACCTGTACCAGTGGGAGGGAGCTGTAAAGGAGGAAAGGTTTCCACACACTAGGAAGCCCCTTCGCGGGTGGAGACTGCGGGTGGCGGAGGGGGGAAGCTTCAAAGCCACGGAGGAGCACACAGCAACAGGGGTGCAGAGGGCAAAGCAGAGAGATTCCTGCACAGAGGATCTGTGCCGACCGGCACTCACCAGCCCAAGAGGCTTATCTGCTCACCTGCTGGGACGCATGGGGGCTGGGAGCTGAGGCTCCAGCTTCACAGGTCAGACCCCAGGGAGAGGACTGGGGTTGGCTGTGTGAACACAGCCTGAAGGGGGCTAGTGTGCCACAGCTAGCCGGGAGGGAGTCCGGGACAAGGTCTGGAACTGCCAAAGAGGCAAGAGACTTCTTGCCTCTTTGTTTCCTGGTGCGCAAGGAGAGGGGATTAAGAGCATGACGTAAAGAAGCTCCAGACGGGCATGAGCCAAAGCTATCAGCTCGGACACCAGAGATAACCATGAGACGCTTAAGGCTGACTCCTGCAGGCACCAAGAAGCCTGTGTACAAGAACAGGTAACTATCCACATCTCCCCTCCCGGGAGCCTGTGCAGCGCACCACTGCCGGGGTGCGGGGATCCAGCGACAACTTCCCCGGGAGAAAGGACGGCACGCCTCAGGGTGGTGCAACGACACGCCAGCTTGTGAAGCCACAGGCTCGCCCTACACTACATACCCCTCCCTCACCCCGGCCTGAGGGAGCCAGAGCCCCCGAAGCAGCTGCTTTTTTAACCCAGTCCTATCTGAGTGAAGAACAGACGCCCTCAGGCGACCTAAACGCAGAGGCCGGGCCAAACCCAAAGCTGAATTCCGGAAGCTGTGCGAACAAAGAAGAGAAAGGGAAATCTCTACCAGCAGCCTCAGGAGCAGCAGATTAAATCTCCACAGTAAACTTGGTGCACCCTGCATCTGTGGAATAACTGAATAGACAACGAATCATCCCAAATTGAGGAGGTGGACCTTGGGAGAAACGATAAATATATATATTTTTCCCTTTTTCTCTTTTTGTTAGTGTGTATGCCTATGCTTCTGTGTGTGATTTGGTCTGTATAGCTTTGCATTTACCATTTGTCTTAGGGTCCTGTCTGTCCGTTTTTTGTTGTTGTTTTTGTTTTTTAGTATAGTTTTCAGCGTTTGTTATTATTGGTGGATTCGTTTTTTGGATTAGTTGTTTTCTTCTTTCTTTTTTTAAAAATTATTTTAATAATTAGTTTTTGTTTTTTATTTTAATAACTTTTTTATTTTATTTTATTTCATTTTATCTTTTTCTTTCTTTCCTTCTTTCTTTCTCCCTTTTATTCTGAGCCATGTAGATGACAGGCTCTTGGTGCTCCAGCCAGGGGTCACAGCTGTGCCTCTGAGGTGGGAGAGCCAAGTTCAGGACATTGGTCCAGCAGAGACATCCCAGCTCCATGTAATATCAAACGGCAAAAATCTCCTAGAGATCTCCATCTCAACGACAAGAACCAGCTCTACTCAACAAATAGCATGCTACAGTGATGGACACCCTATGCCAAGCAACTAGTAAGAGAGGAACATAAGCACACCCATTAGCAGACAGGCTGCTTAAAATCATAATAAGGTTACAGACACCCCAAAACACAAGCAGACGTGGACTTGTCCACCATAAAGACAAGATCCAGCTTTATCCACCAGAACACAGGCACTACTTCCCTCCATCAATAAGCCTACACACCCTACTGAACCAACCTTAGCCACTATGGACAGACACCAAAAACAACGGCAGCTATCAACCTGCAACCTACAAAAAGGAGACACCCCAAACACAGTAAGTTAAGCAAAATAAGAAGACACAGAAATACACAGCAGATGAAGGAGCAAGGTAAAAACCCACCAGACCTAACAAATGAAGAGGAAATAGGCAGTCTACCTAAAAAAGAATTCAGAATAATGATAGTAAAGATGATCCAAAATCTTGGAAATAGAATAGAGAAAATACAAGAAATGTTTAACAAGAAACTAGAGGAACTAAGGAGCAAATAAACAATGATGAACAACACAATAAATGAAATTAAAAATTCTCTAGAAGGGATCAATAGCAGAATAAGTGAGGCAGAAAAATGGATAAGTGACCAGGATGATAAAATAGTGGAAATAACTACTGCAGAGAAGAATAAAGAAAAAAGAATGAAAAGAATTGAGGACAGTCACAGAGACCCCTGGGACAATATTAAATGGACCAATATTCAAATTATAGGGGTCTCAGAAGAAGAAGAGAAAATGAAAGGGACTGAGAAAATATCTGAAGAGATTATAGTTCAAAACTTCCCTAATATGGGAAAGGAAATAGTTAATCAAGCCCAGGAAGCACAGAGAATCCCATAAAGGATAAATCCAAGGAGAAACACGCCAAGACACATATTAATCAAACTATCAGAAAGTAAATAAAAAGAAAAATATTAAAACCAGGAAGGGAAAAACAACAAATAACATGCAAGGGAATCCCCATAAGGTTAACAGCTGATCTTTCAGCAGAAACTCTGCAAGCCAGAAGGGAGTAGCAGGAAATATTTAAAGTGATGAAAGGGAAAAACCTACAACCAAGATTACACTACCCAGAAAGGATCTCATTCAGATTTGATGGAGAAATTAAAACCTTTACAGACAAGCAAAAGCTAAGAGAATTCAGCACAACAAAACCAGCTCTACAACAAATGCTAAAGGAACTTCTCTAGGGAGGAAATATAAGAGAAGGAAAAGACCTACAATAACAAATGCAAAACAATTAAGAAAATGGTAATAGGAACATACATACCAATAATTACCTTAAATGTAAATGGATTAAATGCTCCAACCAAAAGACATAGACTGGCTGAATGGATACAAAAACAAGACCCATATATATGCTGTATACAGGAGACCCACTTTAGACCTAGGGACACATACAGACTGAAAGTGAGGGGATGGAAAAAGATATTCCATGCAAATGGAATTCAAAAGAAAGCTGGAGTAGCAATTCTCATATCAGACAAAACAGACTTTAAGAAAAGACTATTATAAGAGACAAAAAGGACACTACATAACGATCAAGGGATCAATCCAAGAAGAAGATATAACAATTGTAAATATTTATGCACCCAACGCAGGAGCACCTCAATAAATAAGGTAAACACTAACAACCATAAAAGGGGAAATCGACAGTAACACAATCATAGTCTTGGACTTTAATACCCCACTTTCACCAATGGACAGACTATTCAAAATGAAAATAAATAAGGAAACACAAGCTTTAAATGATACATTAAACAAGATGGACTTAATTGATATTTATAGCATATTCCATCCAAAAAAAACAGGGTACAATTTCTTCTCAAGTGCTCATGGAACATTCTCCAGAATAGATCACATCTTGGGTCACAAGTCAAGCCTTGGTAAATTTAAGAAAATTGAAATCCTATCAAGTATCTTTTCTGACCACAACACTATGAGACTAGATGTCAATTACAAGAAAAAATGTGTAAAAAAATAGAAACACATGGATGCTAAACAATACACTACTTAATAACCAAGAGAGCACTGAAGAAATCAGAGAGGAGATCAAAAAATACCTAGAAAAAAATGACAATGAAATCACGACGACCCAAAACCTATGGGATGCAGGAAAATCAGTGCTAAGAGGGAAGTTTATAGCAATACAACCTTACCTTAAGAAACAAGAAACATCTCAAATATACAACCTATGTTTACAACTAAAGCCATTAGAGAAAGAAGAACAAAAAACCCCCAAAGTTAGCAGAATGAAAGAAATCATAAAGACCAGATCAGAAATAAATGAAAAAGAAATGAAGGAAACAATAGCAATGATCAATAAAACAAAAAGCTGGTTTTTTGAGAACATAAACAAAATTGATAAACCTTAATGCAGAGTCATCAAGAAGAAAAGGGAGAAGACTCAAATCAATAGAATTAGAAACGAAAAAGGGGAAGTAACAACTGACACTACAGAAATACAAAGGATCATGAGAAATTACTACAAGCAACAATATACCAATAAAATGGACAACCTGGAAGAAATGGACAAATTCTTACAAATGCACAAACTTCCAAGACTGAACCAGGAAGAAATATAAAATATGAACACACCAATCACAAGCCCTGAAATTGAAACTGGGATTAAAAATCTTCCAACAAACAAAAGCCCAGGACCAGATGGCTTCACAGGAGAATTCTATCAAACATTTAGAGAAGAGCTAACACCTATCCTTCTCCACCTCTTCCAAAATATAGCAGAGGGAGGAACACTCCCAAACTCATTCTACGAGGCCACCATCACACTGATCCCAAAAGCAGAAAAAGATGTCACAAAGAAAGAAAACTACAGGCCAATATCACTGATGAACATAGATGCAAAAATCCTCAACAAAATACAAGTAAACAGAATCCAACAGCACATTAAAAGGATCATACACCGTGATTAAGTGGGGTTTATCCCAGGAATGCAAGGATTCTTTAATATACGCAAATCAATCAATGTGATACACCATATTAACAAATTGAAGGAGAAAAACAATATGATCATCTCAATCGATGCAGAAAAAGCTTTTGACAAAATTCAACACCCATTTATGATAAAAACCCTCCAGAAAGTAGGCATAGAGGGAACTTTCCTCAACATAATAAAGGCCATATATGACACACCCACCGCCAACACCGTCCTCAATGGTGAAAAATTCAAACCATTTTCACTAAGGTCAGGAACAAGACAAGGCTGTCCTCTCTCACCACTATTATTCAACAGAGTTTTGGAAGTTTTAGCCATAGGAATTAGAGAAGAAAAAGAAATAAAAGGAATCGAAATATGAAAAGAAGAAATAAAGCTGTCACTGTTAGCAGATGACATGATAGTATACATAGAGAATCCTAAAGATGCTAACAGTGAACTACTAGAGCTAATCAATGAATTTGGTAAAGTAGCAGGATACAAAATTAATGCACAGAAATCTCTTGCATTCCTATACACTAATGATGAATAATCTGAAAGTGAAATTAAGAAAACACTCCCATTTACCACTGCAACAAAAAGAATAAAATACCTAGGAATAAACCTACCTAAGGAGACAAAAGACCTCTATGCAGAAAATTAAGAGACATTGATGAAAGAAATTAAAGATGATACAAATAGATATACCATGTTCTTGGATTGGAAGAATCAACATTGTGAAAATGACTCTACTACCCAAAGCAATCTACAGAATCAATGAAATCCCTATCAAACTACCACTGGCATTTTTTGCAGAACTAGAACAAAAAATTCCACAATTTGTATGGAAACACAAAAGACCCCGAATAGCCAAAGCAATCTTGAGAAAGAAAAATGGAGCTGGAGGAATCAGGCTCCCTGACTTCAGACTATACTACAAAGCTACAGTAATCAAGACAGTATGGTACTGTCACAAAAACAGAAATATAGATCAATGGAACAGGATAGAAAGCCCAGTGATAAATCCACACACATATGGTCACCTTATCTTTGATGAAGGAGGCAAGACTATACAATGGAGAAAAGACAGCCCCTTCAATAAGTGGTGCTGGGAAAACTGGACAGCTACATGTAGAAGAATGAAATTAGAACACTCCCTAACACCATACACAAAAATAAGCTCAAAATGGATTAAAGACCTAAATGTAAGGCCAGAAACTATCGAACTCTTAGAGAAAAACATAGGCAGAACACTCTATGACATAAATCACAGCAAGATCCTTTTTGACCCACGTCCTAAAGAAATGGAAATAAAAACAAAAATAAACAAATGGGACCTAATGAAGCTTAAAACGTTTTGCACAGCAAAGGAAACCATAAACAAGATGAAAAGGCAACCCTTAGAATGGGAGAAAATATCTGCAAATGAAGCAACTGACAAAAGATTAATCTCCAAAATTTATAAGTAGCTCATGCAGCTCAATATGAAAAAACAAACAACGCAATCCAAAAGTGGGCAGAAGATCTAAATAGACATTTCTCCAAAGAAAATATACAGATTGCCAACAAACACATGAAAGAATGCTCAACATCATTAATCATCAGAGAAATGAAAATCAAAACTACAAAGAAATGTCATCTCACACCAGTCAGAATGGCCATCATCAAAAAACCTACAAACAATAAATGCTGGAGGAGGTGTGGAGAAAAGGGAACCCTATTGCACTGTTTGTGGCAATGTAAATTGATACAGCCACTATGGAGAACAGTATGGAGGTTCCTTAAATAACTACAAATAGAACTACCATATGACCCAGCAATCCCACTACTGAGCATATACCCTGAGAAAACCATAATTCAAAAAGAATCATGTACCACAATGTTCATTGCATCTCTATTTACAATAGCCAGGACATGGAAGCAACCTAAGTGTCCATCAATAGATGAATGGATAAAGAAGATGTGGCACATATATACAGTGGAATGTTACTCAGCCATTAAAAGAAACGAAATTGAGTTATTTGTAGTGATGTGGTGGACCTAGAGTCTGTCAAACAGAGTGACGTAAGTCAGGAAGAGAAAAACAAATACCGTATGCTAACACATATATATGGAATCTAAAAAAAAAAAAAAAAAATTCTCATGGAGAACCTAGGGGCAAGATGGGAATAAAGAGGCAGACCTACTAGAGAATGGACTTGAAGATACGGGGAGGGGGAAGGGTAAGCTGGGACAAAGTGAGAGAGTGGTAGTCATATATGAACATATATACACTACCAAATGTAAAATAGATAGCTAATGAGAAGCTGTCACATAACACAGGGAGATCAGCTCGGTGCTTTGTGACCAGCTAGAAGGGTGGGATAGGTAGTGTGGGAGGGAGGGGGACGCAAGAGGGAAGAGATATGGTGATATATGTATATGTATAACTGATTCACTTTGTTATAAAGCAGAAACTAACACACCATTGTAAAGCAATTACACTCCAATAAAAATATTTTTTAAGAAAAACCTCCTCTGGTATCTTCTATTTATAACAGAAATTCCAATAACTGCTCTGTAAATTTAAAATGAAATCTTTGAGACTGAAGCAATAAACAAAAAGTTCCCAAAAGCGAAATTCTAGGACCAGATAGTTTCACTGTTTCATTCTATCAAGCAGTTAAATTAATGCTAATTCATATCAACCTCTTCCCAAAGATTGAAGAGGAGGAAACGCTTCCAAACTCATTTTAAGAGGCCCAAATTACCTTGATACAAAAGTCAGAATAGGACACTACAAGAAAATAAACAACACAGACCAATATTCCTGATGAATATAGATGCAAAAATTCTCAGCAAAATATTAGGAGACCAAATTTAACAGCACACCAAAGTGATCATACACCATTATCAAGTGGAGTTTTTCCCTGTAATGTTTCACAGTATATGAATCAATAAACATAATACACCACATTAGTAGAATCAAAGACAAAAGTCATATGATCATCTCAGTAGATGCCGAAAAAGCATTTGACAGAATACAACGTCTTCTCATGAAAAAGGCACTCAACACATTGGGCACAGAAGAAACATACCTCAGTATGATAAAGACCATATATGACAAGCCCACAATGGTGAAAGTTTGGAAGAGATAAAACATCATACTCAATGAGTAAAGTTTAGAAGAGTAAAAGTGCCCACTCTCACCACTCCTATTCAACATTGTACTGGAAGTTTTAGCCAGAGCAGTCAGGCAAGACAAAGAAACAGGAAGCATTCATATCTGAAAGGAAGAATTAAAATTGTTTTTGTTTGCTGATGACACGATATTATATATAGAAAACCCTAAAGACTCCACCAAAAAACTGTTAAAACAAATCAGTGGATTCGGTGAAGTTGCAAGATACCAATTAAGTATGCAAAAATCACTTAAGTTTCTATACACTAACAATGAAATATCTGAAAAAGAAATAAAGAAAACAATCCCATTCACAATAGCATCAAAAACAATAAAATATTTAAGAATAAATTTAACCAAAGAGGTGAAAGATCTATGTACTGAAACCCACAAAACTTTGATGAAAGAAGTTAAAGAGGAGACAAGAAATGGAAAGATGTTCCAGGTTCATGTATTGGAAGAATTAATACTGTTAAAATGTCCATACTACCTAAAGCCATCTATATATTCAATGCAATCCCTGTCAAATTTCCAATGGCATTTTTCACAGAAATAGAAAAAAATAATGCTACAACTTGTATGCATCCACATATGATCCTGAATGGCTAAAGCAATCCCGAGAAAGAAGAACAAAGCTGGGGGCAACACACTTCCTGATTTCAAGCTACTAAAAAGCTATAGTAATCAGGAGAGCATGGTACTGGCATAAAAATAGACACATAGACCAATTAACAGAATAGAGAGCCCCAACATAAACCCTCACATATATTGTCAGCTAACATTTGAGGAGAGAGCCAAGAATAATCAATGGGGAAAGGATAGACTCTTCAATAAATGGAATTGGGGAAACTGGATAACCACATGCAGAAGAATAAAATCGGACCCCTATCTTATGCCACTCACAAAATATTAACTCACAGTGGATTAAAGACTTAAACATAACACCTGAAACTGTAAAACTCCTAGAAAAAAACAGGGAAAAGTTCATTAATGCTGATTTTGGCAACAATTCTTTGGATATGACAACAAAAGCACTAGCAACAAAAACTGGAATAGGTGATGTCAGTCGATATTTTGTATATGTGGACAATAGAAAGTAGCTGCAACTTTAAAGTGAGATGATGTACATATTTTTTAAGCAGAAAGAATTAAAACAAGCTCCTAACTTAATGACTTTTAAAGATACACTTCTTTTAGAAATATAAAACATCAGCTGTAACTAATCAAATAATAATAAATAGTATTTCCCTCTCCACCAACCCCATTTCCTTGGCAGAGTCTAATTTCCTCTTTCTTTCCTTCTTGCCCCTATTTTCTCTAGACACAATCAAACAGATAAACATAAGTAAAGGGGTTTTTCTGATGTGTCTCATTTTTTATCTAGATTCCCATTATTGTCTCTTAAATGGTCTCATCGCTTCCAATATGGCTTTGCTCCAATCACTTTAAATATAAAGAATGAACTCCTTATTTTGACACCAAGACTCTTGATGATCTGACCCCTACCTATCTCTCTAAAGTCCTGCCATATATAATTTTGCCCCATCCACCCATATTTACTTGTACTTCCTTAAAAATGTTATTATGCTTGTTTATTTCTATAGACTTCTACATATCATATTCCTCTTACCTAGAATGTGTTTTCCTCCTTCTTTGTCTAGCTCAAAGCTACTCTTTATTAAAAACTTATTTCAAAATCCAGGAATTATTTCCTGACTCACTCATCCTTTTTCCTATACCACACTGTAGAAAACATCTAGGAAACTGAAGACTTATGGCTGCCCCCAAAATCACAACTCTGGTCAAAACAGTGTATTTTAAAAGTCTGATGGTTATACATTCCCATTGCCTCACTGACATAGCTCCAGGAATGAAACCAAGGACTGATAAATGGGAGATGCTCACTCTCCTATATCCTTGGTAATGTGTTATTTAGACAGCCTGTTGCTTGGATTGCTTTCTTACTCTTTTCATCATTCCAAAGAGTTTGGCCTGCCCAGAAGAAAGCAAGAAATCAACAGTAAATCCAATGATTACTAACATTTTACAGTTGGGGAAATTGAACACAAAAGGTTAAACTCCTCTCTGAATTACAGAGCTAGTAAGTGAAAAAACCAAAATTTTACCTCTGGCAGGCTGATTCCAGAGCACATGCTCTAAACCATTATAAAATATTGATTTTTACCCCCAAATGGACAATATACACACATTACACTGGAGGTGCTCAGTAAATTTTGTAGTTTCTAAACTAGGTATGACTACTACATGCATACTTCTATAGAACTAGTTACATATTTTAATAAATTCCTTTCTTTTTAGCAAGTATTTATTTTTGACCATCTATTAATTATAAACAACTATGCTAGCTTAATACTAATTTGGACCAAATAATTTTGAAGTTTGGAATAGTCTAGGTGTTAAAAAAATAAACTCTGAAAACAAATGAAAAAGAAAACCTCCAAGGGTTTGTGAAAACAACACTGACTCTGACATCAAATTGGGTCTAAAACCAAAGCTTCTCTACTTACTAGCTATGTGACATTGAGTGTACACCTTAGTCTTTCCAAGCCACTCTAAAATGGTAATTGTAATAGTGCCTACCCTTTTCAGTATTCTGTGTGTGAGAAAGTACCTAGCACCACAATTATCAATCATTGTTAATTCCCTCCTTTAAGCAGTTAATAGTACTATTTATTCTTTAGTAGGCATCCTTTACCTACTTTGGAGAATAAAGTGACTTCAGCATTTTTGCTGAATCACTGAACGCAATAACTCAGCATTACTACTTATCTTCATGCAAAAAGTACGTCATTTACAAATGATCATTATCTGGTGTTTGACAAATGCTAAGGGACCTCTTAGTATTATTTAGCTCATGTAAGTTTTATATACTTGGAAAGAAATTCCATGATATGAAAACAAAGTGTTGAAAAATGATATAGTCACAGAAATGAATTTTTACGATACCAAAAAAAAATAAATCATACTCACTCTTTTTATTTTTATTCAGTTCTCTACATTAGTATCCAGTGGTTGCAGTTCCAGTAACTAGCATAAAGAATATAAATGCTGCTGATCAGATAGTTACTTGTTCTGAGGACTGAACAAAAAGAAGGAGATTGAATGAAATTAGAGCACAAGTAATTTAAGAAAAGAAATACGTCACTGCCCATGGCTATCATGAGTTATTATGGGTTATTATGATAACCATCTTTTTATTCCTTAGTTTAGATTTTTAATGGAAGTGTACAAGAACTGTTTTCGCATCACTCTCTGACCAATGCCAAAGAATCAATAAGCTAAGCATTTGCAGCAAAAATGAATGATTATATCACTTACCTTGGTGTATCAGGGCTGATGATTAAAAACAAACACACGCACACATTGGGCAACTTTGGAATCACCTTTAGATGCTTGAACATCCCAGGCAAAACATGCATTATGAATAAAGATGACCTTTATGTGTAATGATGGGAATCTCATTACACAGATAAACTAATACAAAGACCTGTACAATGAACTGTATATATTAACATCATTCTAAGTATTATGAAAACATTGTGTCCTAAACTTAATGGTTAACAATCATTGGTGGAAAATATGCCATAGAGATCAGCACTTTAAATATTGAAAGATTGTAGTATTGACCATGTATTTCACTTTTTTAGAAATAGAACATGTAGAAGCTTATTTCTTTTTAAATGGTCAAGATGACTGACTTTATCATGACTGAATGGGCTAAATTAGGGATGTTGGACATTATATTAGGTAGAAACAATTTCGGTTGCAAGAGAAGATCCAAATAACACCGTGTCATATGGGAGTCTACTTTTCTCAAATAATATTTCATATTTTTTGCTACAGGAGCTGATTCACTGACTAAATACAGTCAGGCTGGAATTTCTGTGATTCTATTTTTCTTTCCCACAAGGTTGCAAAACAGTTGCCAAAGTTCCAGGCATCCCATTTATATCCCAACCCATCTACATGTTTATTTAGCCAGAACTCTTCACCTGACCCTTAGATACAAATGAGACTTGGATTAAAAAGTATTTACCTTTTACCTCATATAGACTGGAGGTAAGTAGGGTATAAAGGTTTGGGAAATGTGTTTTGGGGTTAGCTGGCCTAGAGTTTCTGCCACAGAAGTAAAACTTTTTAAATGAAGTCTATATTACTAAGAGGAATTATGGTCTCTCTATTGGACCTGCTCTTCCAATGTGGTTGATACTGTGGATAACAGCAACTATGTTCTCCCATTAAATGACTCTTAGATATACTATGAGAGAGATTATATTAGATAGAACATTTGATTCATCCAATGTGGTATTCAGTTTTGTTCTTGTGTTTACGCTGAATTTCAACAGACAGTATGAGACGTTTTAATATGTATTTGCTTTATAAATAGATGAAGCATCACATTGCCAATTTAGTAACTTCCTTAGAATCACTGCGATATCAGTGTTATTTCTATTATAATTGATAAATCAGATGCACCCTCTGAATAAGATAGATTATTGAAGTTTCAGTAAATTCAAAATAAAAGTATAAACAGAAACACATGAAAATATGTTTTAAATTGGAATATGCCATTGCTCAAAGAAACCTAACCCATCATTAAAGTTCCTTACACTTACAAATCTAGCTATGGGGCTCTACTTCAGTCTGGCTGAATCAAAATCTCTGGGGGGTGGTGTCAACATATCTCCATTGTAAGTCACCAGATGCTTCCTATGCATTGATTTTCAGACTTGTTTAATAACAAGGACACAAAGCGATGTTGCACAACTTTTTTTTTTTTAAAAAGTACTTATTTACTTATTTATTTATTTGGCTGCGCCAAGTTTTAGTTGCGGCACATGGGATCTTAGCTGCCACATGCGTGATCTTTAGCTACAGCATGCAGGATCTTTTATCTGAAGCATGAGGGATCTTTTTTTAGTTGTGGCATGTGGGATCTAGTTCCCTGACCAGGGATGGAACCCTGGCCCCCTGCACTGGGAGCGCTGAGTCTTAACCACTGGCTCACCAGGGAAGTCCCTGTTGCACACCTTTTAAAAAATATTGTCACTATTATTTTTAATACAGTAAACTGCAAATAAGAGGAATACTAATAGAATATATGTGAGCCTCATCAGTAAAGTTGATTTGAAATAAAGCAAATAATTTTATTCTGGGAAATTTGGAGCTCCCAAAATTTTAAGATATATTATCTGATTACACACTTGTAATACTTAAGAGGAAAAATATTAAAAGAAAGGGAATTGTACTTATGGAAATTAAAAAGTCTAGAAAGCTTTGATTTCCAGTTCACTGAAATTCAATTAGGCCACTTGTCTGAAAAGAAATTTCAGTTCAAGATCCTTGAAAAGTTCAAGTTCTCCTTGAGATTCACTGCTATACAGCTACTGTTCATCAGACAGCTGAGCTTGCTGATGGGTTAATTAATCACATCAGCCCAACTGGAAAGCAACAGTTTCAAATTACTCAATGGAGTGTTGTCACTGCCAATGATTTCTTATTCCATACCTTGATGGAAGAGAGTTTATCATTAATGAAAAAGTGGCCTCCAAAACTTGGTTAAGAGCTCTCTTAGAGACAAAAAGAATTAAATTTCCTCCCCAAATTTCTAAATAAGATGGCATGAAACTCAGAAATATGTTAGCAATGAAGAAATATATAGTAACAGTTGAAAAAATAGAATGCATTTTAAATTCTCCAGATTAAAATATTATAATGGTAATAATTTCAAAATGATGAAGTATATTCTAAATATGGATTATTTTTCAGTGTCCTCTTCCCCTACATATACCACTTTTCTTATACAGATAACTTTCTATCTTATCTTGACATTTTTTTATAACTTTCCCTATCATTCTACCTAAAGCAATCTAGAGTTCTCCCAACATTTTAGTAGACTTCAGTTTACCATGTACTTTGTGTTATATTTCAATGTGTCTTTGTTTTTATTAACAACAAATGTGAAAATAAGCCTTCAGTATTTAATAAACTGGCATTCTGATTAGGCCAGCCTTTATCTTTTCACCTTGTCAAGTGTAAATGATAGCGACGAAGTATCAAAATACATTATTATTTCAAATGATATAATAATATTGACTATACAGATAATGTTCAAAACTTGCCAAGGTGGGTAGTGGACTGACATATTTGTTACTTTTCAACCAATTTTTTAGTGCCTATGCAGGCTACCAGGTATTTCAAGTTTTATTTTAGCTTTTAATCCAATACATCTCCTTAATAATTTATAGGTAAATAGGAAAAAGTCAGAAGACAACATTCTACCCAGGTATCTTTTGCAGAAATCTGTATGTGCATTATTTATTCTTATAAAGGTTTTTAAAAAAATCTCATGCTCAAATAATAAAACAATAATAGTAATAATAAGTATGGTAAAAATTGTTCATGCTTAGAACATGTTTTCTATATACCAGGCACTGTACTATGTCAAATTGCAACATGGATCCAGACAGACTTAGTTTTAGTCTGTTTTTTACCTTGAGAGTTTCACTGAGTTCTCTAAGCCTCAACATCTTCATCTGTAATACAGGCATAATAAATATAACTGCCTCATAAAGTTGTGATGAATAGATGTGAAAATGAATGAAAAATGCACATTGTAAAAGCAATATGGTAGATTGTATGATGATTATGAAGATGCTGGTGGTAATGTATTAACTCTGCTTCCTCCTTTTAATTTTTAACCTGTTAATTAATCTTCATGTCTCTGTTATCTAGCACAGAAGCTGCAACTTTATAATTACTAAAAAAACATTACAGTGAACAGAGATTATATCAATGTATGGTCAGAGAAGATCTAAATGGATTTTTCCTTTTACTAAGAAGCCAATAAGTCTGCAACCACAGGGCTATATATAGACACCCAAATATAAACTTGCCATACTTCTGTTCTCTAAACCTTATTCCACTTCCAAATTTATTTATTTTCAACTTAAGCGCTACTTGTTTGATTTTTGCTTTATTGTACCAGCCCTCTATACCATATTTTTTGTTTTAATGTTTGTTTAATCCGTGATATAAATCTCTCTTTACATTTGCAACCAATTTTCACCCTTATAATTGATTTTATTAACAAAAGGATTGAAAATATAATCAAATGAAGCATATACTCTATTAATGAATAGAGGAAACACAGTAACACAAAACACACAAAAAAATTGTTTTGTGGATATGTGTCTGTGCTTTGATGCTTGTTGGAGGAGATCATAGAGAGGCTGTGACCATTGCCTCTGGGCAATCAGAGGCTCCTCACCCCCTCTATCCTTGGAATGTACAATCCATCAACCATTCCGACACAGTAGGAGCTGTTTCAAGGATGCAGCCTTGAGAGAACAAGGTGTTGTTGAGACCATTTGGATTAAATATGTGACTGTATCCAGTTAAGGCATCTACGTAAACTGTTAAGATTCTGACTGGCAGGTACAGAGGTCTACTTGCGGACCACCAAAAACAAGCATCTTATGTAAGTTCCCTTGCTTATTAAACCTGCCACCTACATATCTGGGGTGGTCTGCCTATTTCTTTGGTCCTTTCCTGCCCTCTGAGTACAGGGGCCAGTTTCAGATTTCACCTGGGGAACTCCAGAGGTTGCAAACCCACAATGCTATCGTTTGAGTTATTATTTTTAGAAGATATTGGGAAATAATTAATATCTTTGAATAGAGGGACATACAACATTAGGTTGTAACTGGTCTAAAAGAGGAAAAATTTTGCCTAGAAATATGAAGTCAGGTAAGATTCCAGCAGTGGTTTTAAAATAGAAATTTCATATGTGTCATTCTTTTGCTAAAAACAAATGAAATAGGAACTGATGAATCTGGGTGGAAAGAGAGCATGAGGGACAGATCAATACCAAAGCAGGAAAAGAAATCAAAGTCGGATGCAATGTACACTTATTGTTTGGGTTTAGATTATTGAAATATGTTCTCTTTCTGTCTTGAGATAATTAATACAAATGAAGAGTAATAGAAATACTAATGGTAAACAAACAAAAATACATTTTTGGGCAATTATAGATGTCTAGTAGGAATTGTAATTTATAATAAGTTCTTTTGGATATAACAATATGTCATGATATTGTACAAAGATTAAAATCATATGATGAAAGATTAAAAATAGAATCAATGTGATCCTTAGTAGATACCCATCTAAAGGGAATATTACTTCTGCCACAGGCTAAGAAGCATGATATGAGATTCATACCAAATGCTGTTTGTTTCTTAAAGAGTTGATACTAATAACCACTTGGGACCTTATGAGGGAGGTCTGATTTCTATTTTAGAATGTAAGTTTTCTTTTTCTTATTCAATTTGTTTTCTGTCTCCTGGCTTAAATAATCAAATAATTCTTTTAAAAAAGAGGTGTTTGGGGAACTCTGGAATACGCAGGCAACTTGCAAAAATTAATTTAAACGTAATTGAACTTCTCAGTCATCTTAGTATCCCTTTAGAAAAGTTTCAGGGGAAAGGAGCTCAATACCATGAGCTTGCTATATAAACAAACTCAATAAAAGGAATAAAAAAGTGTCTGGAGTGAAAAATTAAATGAAAGGAGAGTAAACCTATCAAAACAAATTTCTTTTCTCTAAATTGTCATGGCAATGTTGTTTCTTCCACTGCTCTAACCCACAAGGATCAAGCATTCAGATCAATGTCTACTTTATTGGAAGATTATGGATTTGGAGCTGTAGGATGTACTGAGAGCTTGTCTGGTCGATCCCCTTTTGCCTTCAGGTGAGACTGTCCCTAAACTAGTTAAGACAAATGAGTACTGTAACTTTAATGATTTCTAGCGAAAGTGATCCCATGCCCTTCCTTTATTTATTTCTTGGTTGAGGAACTCTATTATTTATTTACAGCAAAGCATTAATGTGAGTTCTTCAGCCCAGATATTGCCAACTACCTAGAATAATGCCTGATATATTGTAGCTACTCAGGAAGAGTTAAGTAATTAAAATGGCTGAAAGGTCTTCTGTCTTTTTCCCTAGTTTCCCAGTCTTTTAATCCTCTATTTTCAAAGTATGAAAGAATAATAGAACTTCAAATTTGAAGGAATCTTAAAAATATCCCCACAATTCTCAACTTGGAGTTCTCAAGCTGAACTCCAGGCTTTAATACTATGCTAAATGATAACCAAAGCAGCAACAGCAGAAAATGCAAATGTACTGTGGAAAGTGTGATACGACAGGGAAAATATCTGGAAAGGAAAAGGTCCCCAGATGAAGGTGAAATGGATAGCGCTCTGGCAGCCATCGGGATTGAGCTAGAGACACCCAGAAAGAAGTCAGCGAAGATGATAATCACCAGACAAAGAAATAGGCTTTCCTCACCCAGGTGAAATCACTGAGGCTTCCATGGAGTGAGAAACATAGTTTAAGGAGTCATTAAGCATCCAGTGGCTATTGTTTGAGCTGTTGATTCCCAGGTGGTAATAGAGAAAAATCACAGCTTGACCATCTTGCAAATGATGGTTTCAATACTGATGAAATTAAGAAATTACACTAAGTGCTTTCCTGGTGGCGCAGTGGTTAAGAGTCCGCCTGCTGACGCAGCGGATACGGGTTCGTGCCCCAGTCCGCGAAGATCCCACATGCCGCGGAGCTGCTGGGCCCGTGAGCCATGGCCGCTGAGCCTGCGCGTCCGGAGCCTGTGCTCCACAACGGGAGAGGCCACAACAGTGAGTAGGCCCGCGTAACGCAAAAAAAAAAAAAAAAAGTGCTATTAGAAGTGTTACATAATTTGTAGTTTATACATACAAAGAGAAGCTATCATTTCAATTTTTCTGACTTTTTGGCACCTCTCACATAGGAGCTGGTGGATGGGGGAGAGTAAAGAGTTTGACATAGATAAAAATGATTTAAGATCTACTTGGAAGTACCTTTGTCTGATATTCTGCTGTTAACCTGTCTCATGTCAATTTAATTCTTAGACCAGCCAGAAGAACCTAGAAGGGTAGAGGAAAATTTTTTCCTCCTCTACAAACTGGAAGGATTTAATTGCCATTAGTTGAAATGGGGATGTTGCAATAGGAGCAGGTCTTAAAGGGTGAAGGGAGATGAAAACCTTAGTTTTGATTGTGTAAGTTTGATATGCTCATTAGACATCCAAATGGAGCTACTAGTATCCATTTGAATATGAGACTGTAGTTTAGAAGAGGGTGAATACCTCAGGGAAATGAAAGATGGTTGCTGGGAATCGTGCAAGTCCCATTTAAAGTTAGCAGTTATGGGCTTCCCTGGTGGCACGGTGGTTGAGAGTCCGCCTGCAGATACAGGGGACACGGGTTTGTGCCCCGGTCCGGGAGGATCCCACATGCCGCGGAGTGGCTGGGCCCGTGAGCCATGGCCGCTGAGCCTGCGCATCCGGAGCCTGTGCTCCGCAACGGGAGAGGCCACAACAGTGAGAGGCCCGCGTACCGCAAAAAAATATAAATAAATAAAAAATAAAAATAATAAAGTTAGCAATTATGAATGTAATACAAGACCAGTTGTGAGTTTTCCTCCAGCTGTATTCAGTTGCATGAGTGGTGTCACAGAGTAGGTGGAAAACTAATTATTGAAGTTTATTTTTCACCAGGTGAGTATGATGAAATAAGAAAAGGGAAAGAGAACTATGCTCCAACATAAAATTTTTAAAAAAAAGGGGGTAGCAATTCCTGGTAATGATAGAGTCTAGGATGTGACCATGAGAGTGAGTGGCTGAGGTAGCATCAACATCAAGATCATTGAAGGAGACGATTTTAAGGAGCGTAAAGATTCTGGTATTGGAATGATCCTTTACACATATATTGAAATTGCCCAGGACAATTACAGGAGTAGTGTTGGACAGCAAGGATCCAGGAACTAAACTCTTTAAGACAATGTATGAGAAGGTGGCGGGGGGAGGGGGGTGGGTAGAGTGGCAGGTGATCTAGCTATCTGTAGCTGACTATAACAAGAGATTCAAAACTGGGATATTTTAGGGCTATAAAAAGGAGAAGAATGATCTGAAAGTAGCACTGAAGAGTAAGTATAACATTTACCTCACTCTCCAGGCTCAATAATATAAGTGGTATTGGAAAAAAAAAAAAAGCCAGCACTTGAGAAGCAGAGTTTCTCAATCTCAGCACTATTGACATTTTGGGCTGGATACTTCTTTCCCTTGTGGTGAGGGCTGCCTTGTGCATTGTGGGATGTTTATCAACATCACTGGCCTCTATCCAGTAGGTACTTGTAGCAACATCCGTTTGACCCCCATCTTGTGACAACCAAAACTGAGGTAGATAATGGAAAAGTTAAGGATAGTGGGGAGTTTTCCCCAGGAATTCACCTACTTTTTTTTTTTTTGGCCGCACAGTGCGGCATGTGAGATCTTAGTTCCCCAACAAAGGATCGAACCTGTGCCCCCTGCATTGGGAGCGTGGAGTCTTAGCCACTGGACTGCCAGGGAAGTCCCCACCTATTTAGTCCTCACAGTATAATTATTTCCATCTTAGCCTACTTCTCCTATTGAAAATAATTAATGAAAATGAGGTAAAAACGTGATTTTCCTCAGATGTCACAAACTATCATTTCCACTGTAAAATCATAAAATTTACTTATGAAAGGAAAACAAGGTTAATCTCAGTTGAGTAGATACAGCACAGTTTCTATCTTATGGCATAAGGTAGACTCTGGTGTCCTTCACTGAAATTCATGTAGTTTAAGACCTTGTCATCTTTCACCTGAATTCCTACAGTTCCCTCGTAATACCTACCTCCATTTGGTCTGGCCTCCCTTTCCTACTCACATTGTCACATGAAACTCAGGGTAAATGTAATCAGGTCATGTGACGCCCTTGACTAACCCCAAATGCACATAAAATAAAATGGAACTGCTTACGATCTGTAGGCACTATATGATTTAGCCTTGCTTACCTCTCCAGTACATCTGAGACCACTCTCTGCTCCTCAGGCCAGAAATTCCAACCATAACTGCTATTTTCTTCAAGCAACTAAGCTCACAATCATCCCACCTCTGTACCAATGCATTGTCTGTTTTCTCTGTCAGGAATGTTCTTCCGTCACACTGGCTCCTCATTATTAAGATCATAACTAATGGATCACCAGCTCAGAAAGTCCTTCGCTCACCACTCAATGTCAATTAGGCACCACCTCAACCTGAGAAAGTGATTGCCAGTCATTATCACATCACCCCATTTTAGTTCCTTCATTATACTTGCCACTACCTGAAGTTATATTATTGGTTTATTTATATATTTACTTGTATAAAATATGCAAGCTCTGTGAGATCAGCAGTATATTCCCAGCATCTGGCTCATAGTAGGTACTTTGTAAATACTTGATGAATGAACGAATGAATGAATGAATGAATTTGTAAAGTGGGGCTTGTAATATTTCCTGTCTCCTCTCTGTTCAATTCACTGTAACTTAAGTTTGGTTGAATTTTTCAGTTTTAATCCCACTATTAATTGACACACAGAAATTCATCTTTGAGGGTAATTCCAAATGTAATTTTGTGAAATATTGTGCTAAGTCAAGAGAGAAAAGGATTCTAATTTTAATTCACTTTGAAATCATTCTGTTTACCTGTTGCCTAAGGAGGATCAAGGAGATTAAATTGGCTCTGAATAACCACGAAACTAATTAGAGGTGATAGAAAAAAATGTAATCTATCCTTTTATAATGACACTTTTAAGACTCCTATTATACACAAATTTGGCTAACATGGCAATGTCTGGTTTGGCACTGTGAGGATAACATGAAATTTGAGCATTGCTTTCCTTAAGTACTTTTTAATTTATTACTTAGTCTGAAGGGATTGGAGTGGCTTTTATATGATGCTGAATTTTATTTCCTTAGTTACACAGAACAGTTGTGGCATACATTGCAATTAAATTTAATCTATTCTTTGATTTCATCTCAGTGATGTTCTCCAGCCCTAAGTCAAATGAATTATTGTTGCAGGATATCAGGTAGGTTGAGTTGCAGTGACAGCAGATCAGGCAAGTTTTCCCTCTCCCTTCCCCACCTCCTCTACCTCTAGAAACAGAGCCAATAAGTTTTCTTGATTTCACAAATTATTTTCACAAGGAACAATTGTCTCAGGTTCATTGGAGTGCAAATGTTATGCTAATATATGTTAGTAGGCCTAGTTTATAACTATTATTGGTGTAGTTTACAACCTTGCTGAAAAAGTAAGCTTTCTATAGATCTTTTCTGCCAGGTATCCAAACATTAGGATTATCCAAGGCTATTACAACTCTGTGTTTTCCAGCAGCAAATGTCATATTCATAATCATTATTGAGAAAAAGAGGCTTTTTTGTTTTATTTTTCTTTTATGCCTTATTCCTTATTCCTTTTAATTCAGTTCTGTGGACCAGTGACATAAATAGGATTTGTCTATGAAAACTAACCTAGATTTGGCAAATCCCAGTCTATAGCTAGTTCCCAGTTAACTTTCATCAAAGCACTTTAAAAGAAATGAAACCATTACCCAGAATCCAATTGTACAGCATAAGTGCCTATTATCATATTTAATTTTCCCTAGATCCCACTACTGGTATTACAGTCTGACTTAGTACCTTTTTTACTGCAAGCAAGTGTCAAAAATGATACCCACTTTTTAGTATTTGACACAGAATCCAATGAGAAGTATCAGATAGACCCAATAAGTCATCTTTTCATTCAGTGAACATATATTTATCTCCTACTGTGTGCAAGGAAACATGCTCAGTACTGGAGATACAGTGATGGGAAAGACAGACGTGGCCCATGCATAGGCGATTTCCTCTTTCACCGCCACTTATGTAAAGGATTATCTATTTGAGGTAAAGTAAAATTACTAGTTGTGCTAACTTCTACTTAGCAGCAAAGATGGAAAAAGACTTGCTTACCATAAATTTTCAGTTGTGTATTTAATGGTATATGTTCTATTCTTTCTATAAAGGCTAGCACTTGGAGAAGTAATGATTATGTCTGCTAATTTATTTAAAAGACTCTCTAATGATGCCTACCAATACTTCCCCTTCCATAGGATCTCTCAAAATATATTTGCACTTATAACTACTCTCTGCTTGTGCATTATTCTGTCTAATGTATAGAATTCATCCACTCTCAACATTTTCCTCAGCATGCAGCATCTTTCACCACACTGTGTGACTCCATGTGGAGCTCTTTTCTTATATTTTGTTTACCTTTTTGAACTACTCCATATGATATAGAATAATGATAGCAAGCCTGAAAAGAATATATATTTTAAACTATCTCAGGTTGTTATAGAAGGATAATTTGTTGAGTAAAGTACAAAATATGTAGAAAATAAATGGGTAGAAACCACAGCTGTTGCAATGAAAACTGGAGGAAAAAAGTACCCTCTGCATTTAGATTCATTGCAAAATATTCCTGTTCCAGCTGAAATACACATTCTTAACTAAATAAACAGTAATTTGGGTTTGGGATCATAAATCTGGAAAATAAATATCGTAATGCAGGAACAACTAAAATAATTAGAACCCAAATAACAGAACCCTCATTTAAACATCCCTCCCAACTAATTCTTCATGTTTTGTAGAAATGGACAAATTTTCAAATATACTGGTTATAGAGATTTACCCACAAAACATTTCCAGAGGGATGATATGGAATCAATAAGGATTCAGATAATTCTTTTGTATCTTCTGTAGCCCCATCAATGATTTTAGGCAAAGAAAATTTACATTTGCATGATGGCCCAGGGATATTCACTCATATCATGCAACTTCCCACCACACCACAGCAAATTAAATTTGATAATTTTGAAGGCCAGCTTTATGTAGAGGTAAATTGCATGAGGGGTTCTATTTATCATACCAAACAATTCGATTATTACTGAACTTTTTGTCATAACTTTCCACTTTTAGCCTCTTCTCTACTTTGATGTAATTAAGAGGGTAGTTAACGATTAAAAAAATATATTGCTTGGTAAAATGAGTTTCCTAAAGACAGCTTTTAATAATCAAGGATAAGGTTGAGGGGGTATGAGCAGTTGAAGACTATGGAAAGGCATCTCCAACAAGGACAGATAATGGGGATTTGAGGCCTGGGTTTCAACTAACTATTCTAACGTGTAATATAATACCACTTCTCAATAATGCACATATAGCATCTAAACAACATTAAGAACCAATGGTGTTAATAAAACTCTACTACTAAGACTTTTCTAGATGTCTGTGTAGTTTAATAGTGTTTTATGTCATAAAATAAAGACATGCTCATTAAAATATTTGCAGTAACAGAAAGAATAAAGCAATTGCCTACCATTCCACCATCCAAATTACAATTACTATCCTTATATTTTTTATTTATTTCCTTTCAATATTTTCCAAGTATATGTGCATTTTTCTCCCTAGTTATCCATTGAACGTAGCTAACTTCATATTTAGCTTATCACATCTGGAATTAATCAAGATTCACGTTTACAAGCAACAAAAACTGACTCTGGACAACATAAGCAGAAAAAATTGATTTATGAAAGGTGTTGAGTAGCTAACCAAATTCATTGGAAAGCCAGAAACTCTGACTCAGAATATAGGCAGGAATCAGTCTCCATTTTCCAGCAATGATAATCTACATAAGTTATACCAACCTACTCACTGAGGCTGAAATATATATCTTCTTAAAAACATCTTAGAGCTAACAAGTAGTGAGGAGGTACTGAGAAAACAGCCAGAATAGGAGATTCCAGAGGCATAAGCATAAGTAAAGCACTAAGTGTTGCTTTTCCATAGGAATACTTGCAGATCTGGAAGAAACAGTTTTAGGTGAGTTGAACTACATTGTAAGTGGCCTAAAAGGACTTGAGAGAAAGCTAAGACCTCAAAAAGGTCAGACCCTATGTATTAATTTTGTATTGCCACATAACAAATTACCATAAATATTGTGGCTTAAAACAAAACCTATTTATTATCACATAGTTTCTGTAGGTCAGAATTCTGTGCATGGCTTAGATGGGTGTCCCTTTTCAGAGTTTCACAAGGCTGGCATCAAAATGTTAGCTGAGCTGCATTCTCATTTGTAGGCTCAATTAGGGAAGGACCCACTTCCAAAATCCCTTGGTTTATTGGCAAAATTTGTTTCCTTCCAGATGTAGAATTCATGTAAATTTGCTTCTTTAGATCCAGCAATGGGGAGTCTCTCTGGTACTTTGAGTCTCTAATTTCCAGGAAAGATGGGATCCTTTGTTAAAGGTTTCACCTGATTAGGTCAGGCCCACCATCGTCAATCTTCTTTGATGACTCAAGGTCAACTGATTAGGGAACTTAATTAAATCTGTGCAATACCTTCACTTTGGTCATTTTCTATTGGTTAGAACTAAGTCTCAATTTCTGTCCACATTCAAGGGGAGGGGATGATACAATGGCATAAATAGTAGGAAAGTAACAAAAGAAGAGTAAAAGACACATAAAATGGCTGAGAAAAATAGGAAGTATATACTATAATATATAATAAACTTGTAGATATAAACCCAAATAGATCAGTAATTACATTAAACATAAAAGGACAACTGATTTAGATAAAACATGATGATTGTCAGATGAATTTTTAAAATTAAATGCTACTGTAAAAAACATAAGGTGAGCAAAAATTTGAAAATGATAGAAAAAGATAAAAACAAAAGAAAGCTAGTGCTATAATAATGTCAGACAGATTTGACTTTAAAGCAAACTTAATGAATATGGATATTTCAAAATGATTTTTTAAAGATTCAGGTCACCAAAAAGATGAAATAATTTTATATTTCTATGAATTGAATCATCTAGCTTCAAAATACGAAAAACAAAAGTTGACAGAAACACAACGAGGAATGAAATTTATCACTGTATGGTATAATTTTAACTATTGTTTCTCATTAACTGATTGAATAAGTGAGATTAAGTAGACAAAAATTAGTACTATTTGAACAATATGTTTAACATGCTCTTAAGTTGTTTACATATATAGGTCACAACACTCCAAAAGTGCAGAATACACATTATTTTCAAGAACAGAAAGAAATATTTATAAAACTTGGCCACCTGCTGAGCAATGAAGCAAGTTTCAATACATTTCAAGTTTCAACACATTTTAAACGACTGACATAATGCAAACTAAGTTTTCTAACCACAACACAGATACACTAGAAATCATTAACAAAAAAGGAACATAGACTATTCTCCACATATTTGGAAAGTTAAAAATACAACTGTAAACAATCTGTGTGCCAGAACATCATAATGAAATTAAAGAATAATTTAACCTAAATAATATTTAAAACATTAAATATCAAATTCTGGGATATAGTTAAAGCTATACACAGAAGAAAATGTGTTGTCTTAAATGTATATGTCAGAAGAAAATAAATGATGAGCATACCCAACAAAAAAATTCCAATTGATTTTCAACCTAAATGTGAAAAGCAAAATTATAAAGCATTCAGAAGTCATTATTGGAGGATATATTAAGTACTTCAGAGTAAGGAAATTTTTCTCATACATTATACAAAAGCACTCAGCATAACAAAAAGAAAATCACCAAATTTATCTACATTAACTGTGACGTATAATTTAATTCAAAACTTACCTTAAAGAGAATGAAAAAAATAATGAAGAATGAAAAGATATTTATAAAACATATAACTGACAAAGGGCTTATATCCAGAATATATAAAAACTCCTACAAATCAATTTTTTATTTTTAAAAAAAGGCAAGCAATCCAATAGAAAAATGAGCAGGGAATTCCCTGGCAGTCCAATGGTTAGGACTCCACACTCTCACTGTCCAGGTTCGATCCCTGGTCTGGGAACTAAGATCCCATAAGCCCCGTGGTGTGGCCAAAGAAAAATGAGCAAAATACCTAATAAACACTTCACAAAAGACAAAATCCAAATGGGCAATAAAGATATGAAAAGGTTCTCAAAATTATTAGTAAATCATGGGAATGCAGGTCAAACCATGCTCACTAAATTGGCAAAATACTTTTAAAGTCCTGGAAACATCAAAAGTTAGTACAGATGTGGAGCAAAAGGAATTTCTTATACATTGTTGGTGAGAGTGTAAATTAGTGCCACCATTTTGGAAAATAATTCGGCATTATCTAATAAGGTTGAATGAACAAATGTTGTTGGGCGGCAGGGATATTGAATAATATTCTTCTGAGAAGGAACTTGTAGACTAAAAAATGAAGCAGGCAACTCCATAAGTGCAATTATGAAGTTTACTGTGGGTAAATTACATATAAGCAGGATCAGGCTGACCACGATCCAGAGGAAAAAGTAGCTGCACTCCGCACCACCAGAAGGGGCAGAGGGGAATTTAAAGGGGCCAAGGCTAAAGATAGAATCTGACTACTAAGGGAGAAGCACATCTGCACCAATGGGAAACAAGCATTTTTCCTCCCTCTGGGGGTCTCATGACCATTATTACTCGAGGACCATTAATCATCTACATCAACAAAAGGCATGCTTCCAGTTTTCATATCAGATGAAGGCAAAGGTAAAAGTTGATAGGGAACTTATCTGGATTGGGCATATTCCTTGTGACTAGGCTAACGCTCACTCTCACAGAAAGGGGAGTGGCTAGGACTACGGGCCTAAGATGGAGCTGACAAAATGAGGCCAGTGTGGTGCCTTTGACCAGCATTTCACTCTTGGATATACGCCTTAGAGAAATGCTTACAAATGTACACCAAGAGACATGGATTATAATGTTCATAGGAGCAGCATTGTTTGAAATGGTACTGGAGTGAAAACAACCAAATGTTCATCAACAGTTGAATGAATACATACATTGTAATATTTTATGCAATGGAGTTTTATAAATCAACAACCTTGAGTGAAGTATAGCTATATGTTGCTACATGTGGATAATTCTTACAAATAAATATTGAACAGAAGAAAAAGAATGCAAACTGATATGTAGCTTCTTGTATAATGTTTTTAAATTTCAAGAACACAAAATTAGACTATATTGTTAAGGACTCGTGTACAATGATAACACTATAGACTAAAGCAAGTAAATGCTTATCATAAAAGCCAGAATAATCTTATTTCTGTAGGGTATGGGGTAGTTAAAGGAATCTGAGAAAGGATACATTGGCAGCTTCCGGGGTGCTGTCAATTTTTAAATTTTTTATTTTGTTTTATTTTTGTTTTTTTTGCTACAGTCAATGTCTTATTTATTGATTTGGGTTGCTTTTATACAGGTGTTTGCTTTACAATCAATCACTATACTGTACAGTTATGTTTTATGTACTCTTCTCATGTTATATCTCACTATAAAAGTTAAAAAAAATTAAAAACACTGAAAATAAATCGAGAGGAACCAAGGGAAGCTAGACAATAAGTAATGTAACCAAGCTCTCTGCCTCAGTACTTTTCAAAAGCTATGTAGATGATTCTATCATACATCCATAGTTGAGAATCAGTGTTGAGAAAAAAAAAGAATATCTTAAGCACAGTGCTTGACATATGTTTGTGTCAATCAACATCTGTCCTCCCCTGAAGATGACTGACAGTTCTTTTTGTCCATCTCTGAGCTAGTAGGTCCTGGAGCAAACTATCAAAAATAATTGTTATAATGAGTTTATATCTGTTCTTAAATTACTAAAGAATTAGAAAGATGTATTTAAATATGTTGTAGATTGGATAGGGTTATGGGAGATGAAAAATTATTTCTGATGGTGTGTAATATATACAGGCTATAACAAAAAAATAGAAATAAATGAAAACATTAAAACCTTTCAAATGGGGACTTTATGGTATAAAATGGGAATTTTAGAATTCTGAAAATCATGATTACTTAGGCAAATACCAGTTTTGTAAGTCAATCTTTGCAGTAGTGACTGAAATGGCACTAAAGTTTTTAAAAGTGTGGCAGTTTTTTTGATATATGGTGAAGGGTGTGATGGTATAATTCATAATGGTATTCTGTAATTAAAGAGGATTATTTTTCCTAGGCAACTTTATTTTTTTTTAACTGCTTTGGTTTAAGGAAATAGAAGAAAGAATGAAATAAAAGTCACAGAGAGTTCTTTAGGGCTATGAGGGTGTTTTTCCCTTCAGTTCGATTTCAAGAATTGATTAAATATGGAAAGGTTTGTCTAGCTGTGACAAAGTTGATTTTTTTGTGAACAGAGAGACACAAGGAAGACATTTCTGGATAGCTTCATGAAGGGAAGCAAGTTGAGGAAACAAGAGAGATGTTACAGATTCAGCACCACACAATTTCTCTCAATAGAGACTTTATTCAATGAGTCCAGTATTTTCCAACAGATGGGGCTGATGAGGCAGGTGTGGAAGATTTGGGCTGAGAGAGAAAAGGGGGAAAGGGCCAGCTATGACTGGAGGATCAGCGGCATTATTTCTGCAACCAGAACAGGAGCCGGAGCACTGCAGTGAATATTATAGCATAAACTGCACCCCAGAGAGAAAAATGGCTATAGGAAATTACATCCCCATTGCAGCTGTCATAGACACTGGCACCTTGGTAACACATGTTTTACTCAAAAGCTGTTTGTATGAAGACAAAACTAAACAACCAGAAAGCCACGGTTTGGGGGTGGGGGGAATTCGACAATTTGTATACACGCAGAGGGAGACTCATAATAGGGGGTTTTAGGACATTTGTATGGCAAATGTTGAGTAATCATCTCAATTTTTTAAAAAAAAAAATCAAGATTTCCATCAAATACTTTTTTATTATTTAATAGATTTTCTCCTTATGATTATGATAAATTGCTTTTGTATCTCCTTTTATAGATGAAAATTATTTACTAATTTATCACTTTATCTGAACAAAGCTGTCTGTGTTTTGAAACCAACTATCTACAAATATTAGCTCATCAGATCTACAGTATGTCTGGGCAATGTCTGTTGGATTTGCTATACTACAAATTTTAAACAATTAAAATAATACTTAACGCTTAAAGACTCATTAAGAAGTAATTTGCTGCCCAAGTACCCATGCACAAGAATTTACACTGCAGTATTTCTTACTGTAACGAAATACTATGAAAACTACAAATGAATAAATTAATGCATAGTTATGCTATAGAATCCCGTCCTATTTAAAATTATGAAAAGGAATGAACTAGAGCTTCCTTGTGAACATGATTAGCTGACAAAAATAGAACGCTGAGTGAGAAAATAAAGTTCCAGAAGAATTCAGAGCATAATTTTCTAGTTCTTACTGGGCACCTACTGTATACCTGGAACTATGCTAAGGACTTTAAGTACATTATCTCACTTTATTATCATCTTTATTATCCCCATTTATAGATGATGAAATTGAAGGTCAATGACTTGCCCAAGGTCACACAGCTACTGAGTTGTGGAGCCAGGATTTGAACCCAGATCAGTCTGATTCCAAAACCTGAACTCTCAAACACTGTGGAGTCAAAGCAGAACTAAAACCTATTGCTCCCAGCATTCATGACACCTTTCTTGTCTGGGTCACCCGAGGAGTCTTCTTGGGGAGAACAGAACACCACAAGCTACATTAACTATATTCATAATCCAGTGAGATACATGCAAATTAAACTTATAAGAGATAGCAACCGACAACTTCTGAACTAGCTATTCTAGGTTCAGGACAGAATATTTGTGGCACATGTAGTCCACACATACCTACAAAAATGATCAAACACATTGCACACCTCCAAGAGGAGTTATTCTCACAAAATGCAGTATGAGTGGTGACCCTGAGGTGGGACAGTCTCTATTCACTACTGAATCAAGCACACCAGCACCAGGATACACAGTCTACATTATACCATAGATAACATATTCCTTTCATAAAAGATGCATTTGTTGTGGAGTGTACTTTGACATAATGTTACTGGCTTAAATAAAGGTAGTTTATAAGAAATATTTCTATGAAATAAATATGACCATTTTATTAAGTAATCACGACTTCACTATACCTTAGGTGAAGGTATGTTCCATGACTCTGGAACTAGACTGACCGTGTAAGAATCTGGCTTTAATACTCATTAGTTATGTGTCATTAGTTAACTTATTTAACATCGCCCTGATTCAGTTTTCTCATCTGTAAAATAGAATTTTTCCCATAAAGGTTTTGTAAGAATTAAGTGAGTTGTTACAGGTAAAGTGCCTAGACCAGTGCCGTGCAGATGGTAAGTACTAGCCAATTGTTAGCCATTGTCTTTGTTGCTGTTTATATTGTTGTCGGCATTGTATACTACTGAGCATCATCTTTATGTGGAAGACATCGTTAACTGTCCTTAGGACAAAGAACAGTATTTGAATGCCCTGAACCGTTGGTCGATACCAGAAGTGAGAGTCAAAATATTTAACAATTCTGATATGGGCCCTCAACCAATCAGAGGGGAGACCAGCTATAAACAACATCTATGGCTGTACTGGTGCATACTAGTTCAATATCAGCCCTGGTCATAGTCTATGAACAATACAAAGTGGAAAACCATCTCAGTTAGAAAGCCCATAAACGTTTGTGCTCAGCCATAGCAAGTGTCTAGCACTCCAGGATAGGCATTTACCTCATTTGCTCCTATTTTTAATCCCACTTTCAAATTCTGTCTTTGCAATCTGTTGTAACCACTCTGGAAAAAGGTGTCAGAATGATTTAGTTCTCCCATAGTATTTCAGATATATACAAAACTAGTGTGAAAAAGACCTCTGGCAGCCCAAATCTTTATGAACTTAGAGAGGAAATTAATCTGCATATTAAAAACTCACACCAAATTCTTCAGCTCAGAGTGCATATAAAAAAATTGTGTGTGTGTGTAGTTTAAAAACAAAGAGAAAGCGAGACAGAACAAAATGCATGGAAAGAGAAAAATAGAAACAAAAACAGAGGAACACACTACTGTTAAGATTCATAGCAAAGAAACAGGAAATACAGTGAAATTATTTTCCTTACATTTTATTTATTTTTTTAAAGATTTTTTTGATGTGGACCATTTTTAAAGTCTTTACTGAATTTGTTACAATTTTGCTTCTGTTTTTTATGTTTTGGTTTTTGGCCATGAGGCGTGTGGGATCCTAGCTCCCTGACCAGGGATTGAACCCACACCCCCTGCACTGGAAGGCAAAGTCTTAACCACTGGACCACCAGGGAAGTCCCTTTACTTACATTATTTTTTTTTAATAAATTTATTTATTTTATTTATTTTTGGCTGTGTTGGGTTTTCATTGCTGCATGCGGGCTTTCTCTAGTTGCGGCGAGCAGGGGCTACTCTTCATTGCGGTGTGCGGGCTTCTCATTGCAGTGGCTTCTCTTGTTGCAGAGCACAGGCTCTAGGCGCATGGGCTTCAGTAGTTGTGGCTCGCGGACTCTAGAGCGCAGGCTCAGTAGTTATGGCACACGGGCTTAGTTGCTCTGCGGCCTCTAGGATCTTACTGGAGCAGGGCTAGAACCCATATCCCCTGCATTGGCAGGCGGATTCTTAACCACTGCGCCACCAGGGAAGTCCCTCCTTACATTTTAATGTGATAAAATTTTGTACAGTGTAAAATAGAGAAATAAATGGTGCATCTGTCCCTTTAAAATAAACTAGCTTTTAGTCTAGGATTCAAGCACATTTCTGTGGGTATCCCTTTCATGGAACTAGTTGTACTCAAGAGCTAGGAACTACGGTCGTGAAAGCAGTACAATCTTCCAGCTTCTAGAGAAAAGAAGTGCAGAAAACGGAAAGGAGTCCATTCAAGAGTAACCAAATGAATGGCTCAATACAGATTTAGAATACTCTGTATCCTAAATGTAGCCCAATATCAAAATAGATCAATAAAGAATTCCATCATGGTAAGTATACAAACATGAATTCAAATACACTAAAGCAAAATCCAAGAATACAGAGCAGCTTTTTAAAAAGAGAATAAAGAACAAATACTTTAATGCATTGTTATTTTAATTGAATAGGCTGAACTTATAGCTTTCTGTTTACATATTTCAAAGGGTGATTTGAAACATAAGATGTCAAGTTATGGTGTATGGGAAAGAGCTATGAACAAATAACCAGTCTGAGTTTTAATATCAGCTCTGCCACTAACTTGGCTGTGAGACCTTGGACTACTCATCTCCTCTCTCCAAACATTAATCTTCTGTTTTGATTTAGATCAGCTTCGAATTGCTTTGATTGAGACCCACGGTAAGAAATATACTTTACAGTATGTATTGTATGACACCCAGCATAGTTTGAAAACACTACACTAGATGATCCTAGGATCCATCCAGAGATGATACGCTATGACTAAGGTTAATTATGCTGGTGTTGACACTGCAGGAGTCTCTCATTATCTTAATCGGATCTCTTCTGAAAATACAGTGAAAAGTAAATTTTTAAAAAGTGGAATGCTATATTTCATTGTTTTTAATGAGAAAAGTAATAATGTGTTCCCAGCTCATCTAGTAACACTAATCATCTTCCCAAAATACTCCTAAAGTGCTGTTAAAAACCTGTGTAATAATTCATCAAGGATTTTGGTGTAATATAAATAATTAAAAGACCAGTTTTCCAATTAATTGGCAATGAAGCTATTAGTGTTTTTGTGCACTATGAACAGTGGTGTGCTGGAGCTGTTCACAGTGGCTTGGCTCACAAGAGCCAGTTTTTTAAATTACAAGGAATATCTGAACCAGTTGTTAAACAGTAGCTTGAAATAGGCTATAGTAGAAGTATTTACACCACAGGAATCACCAAATGCTACATATCAAGGCTTTCTCCCTCTCCCCAAATCCAGACCCAATTGTTAAACATTTACCAGACTGTAAAGTACAGAGCTAGAGAAAAGAAGCCATGACTCAGAGGGTTAGATGGTGGTGCTTTCACCCTATTTTGATATATAGTAGTTTTTGTCGTTTTTCTTCCAATAGTATCAATATTAACAATTGTTAATTAGCATTATAGATACAGGTGTATGTGCCAAGAATTACACTAAACTTTTCATGTAATCTTTACAACCCTTCAGTGTAGTTATATTCCTATATTTAGACCCTGAAAAAATACATTGTGCAAATTGCCACAACTAGTAAATGTTGGAATTTGAACTCGGAACTGTTGGATAGTATATCCCATGTACTTTTTCTTTAACACTTCCTTGTCACCATCTGGAGAAAGTCTACCAATATTTCAATGTCCTATTCAAACATGTCATTTCCATGAATTCTTCTCTACTACATATATTAGAATTGGCTTGTCATCCTTTTAACTCTTATCATTATGTCTGATTTTCTTATAGCATTTAGCATATGCTTCCGTGTGTCCAAATTATATCTGCTTCTTACTCCCTCTCCTATTTTGTGCTCAAGAACTTTTCATACATGGATGTAAGAACGAATGAAAGTAGAGGGCGACTGCTAATGGGTATGAGGTTTCTTTTGGGAACAATGTAAATGCTATGGAATTAGATAGTGCTAATGATTACACAATCGTGAATTAAAAATGGAGAAAAGACAGTCTCTTTAATAAGTGGTGCTGGGAAAACTGGACAGCTACATGTAAAAGAATGAAATTAGAACATTCTCTAACACCATATGCAAAATTAAACTCAAAATGGATTAAAGAAGTAAATGTAAGACTGGATACTATAAAATTCCTAGAGGAAAACATAGGCAGAACGCTCTTTCACATAAATTGCAGCAATGTTTTTTTGCCTCTGTCTCCTAAAGCAAATAAAAGCAAAAATAAACAAATGGGGCCTAATTAAACTTAAAAGCTTTTGCACAACAAAGGAAACCATTGACAAAACGAAAAGACACCCTACTGAATGGGAGAAAATATTTGCAAATGATATGACAGATAAGGCATTAATAATCAATATATATAAACAGCTCATACAGCTCAACATCAAAAAAAAAGATGAATAAAAAATGGGCAGAAGAACTGAATAGATATTTTTCCAAAGAGGAAATGCAGGTGGCCAACAGGCACATGAAAAGATGCTCAACATTGCTAATCATTAGGGAAATGCAAATCAAAACCACAGTGAGATATCCCCTCACACCTGTCAGAATGGCTGTCATCAAAAAGAACACAAATAACAAATGTTGGTGAGGATGTGGAGAAAAGGGAACCTTAAAGTACAAAGTACAAAGTACACCATTGGCTGGAATATAAATTGGTGCCACCACTGTGGAAAACAGTATGGAGGTTTCTCAAAAAACTAAACATAGAACTAGAACATGACCTAGCAATTCTACCCTTGGATATATAGCTGAAAAAAACAAAAACACTAATTTGAAAATATACATGCTCCCCAGTGTTCATAGCAGTATTATTTATGACTGCCAAGATATGGAAGCAACCTAAGTGTCCATCAACAGATGAATGGATAAAGAAGATGTTGTATATATATATATATATATATACACACACACACATACACAATGCAGTACTACTCAGCCATAAAAAAGAATGAAATTTGGCCATTTGCAGCAACATGGATGGACTTGGAGGGCATACCCTCAAAGACAGAAAAGACAGACAAAGACAAGTACTGTACAATATCACTTATATGTGGAATCTAATAAATACAACAAACTAGTAAATATAACAAAAAAGAAGCAGACTCACAGATATAGAGAACAAACTAGTGGTTACCAGCGGGGAGAGGCAGGGAAGGGCAACATAGGAGTGGGGGTTGTGTTGGGAGGTACAAATTATTGGGCATAAAATAGGCTCAAAGATGGGGAATATAGCCAATATTTTGTAATAACTGTAAATGGAAAGTAACCTTTAAAAATTGTAAGAAAAACTGAAAAAAAATTTCAAGTTCAGTTTAAACAATCACCAACTCATATAGGTTAAAAGGGTACATTTTCTGGTATATGAATTATATCTCAACTTAGAAAGGAAGATATAAAACTTTTCCAAAAACCTACTTGGTACAGCCATATGAAACTGCCATTTTTGTCTATCAAAATTACTGACTCAGCAATTTAATAGTTTATTTTAATAATAGTAACGAGTCCTTCCCACTAATATGATAAAAACAGGAAGCTTTCTAAATAGCACTAATAATTCTAATTGCAATGAATTCTCAATTCTAAAATACCATTGAAGAGAAAAAAGCAAATAATCTCATCTGCATTGTCCACCTATCTCTCATAAATCCTCTTTTCCTTAAGCTAGTGCAGCGCTCCCCAACCTTTTTGGCACTGGTTTTGTGGAAGACAACTTTTCCTCAGACCGGGGTGGGGTATGGTTTCGGGATGATTCAAGCGCATTACATTTCTTGTGCACTTTATTTCTATTATTATTATGTTGTAATATATAATGAAATAATTATACAACTCACCATAGTCCTGGCAGGAGGCGGAGCTCAGGCGGTAACATGAGCGATGGGGAGCGGCTGTGAATACAGATGAAGCTTCACTTGCTCGCCCACCGCCGCTCACCTCCTGCTGTGCGGCCCAGTTCCTGACAGGACACGGACCAGTAGAGGTCCGTGGCCCGAGGGTTGGGGACCTCTGAGCTAGTGGATCTTTGCTTGGTAGTTCATTATTGACACTAGGAAAACTGAATTCCAATAATATCAGAACTCACATGGATGATGCAGTCTCCAAACTATAAAGCATACAAGATCTCAGAAGTTCTGGGGTGAGTTGATCAGCTACTGATAAAAAATAGGAAGCTCACAATCTCTGGGTAGCAATGGTCATGAGCTCTGGTGCAGCCCTGCACACAATGTGGAAGCTGGTAGCACTTCTAGAAAATTACAACAAAACTTCTGTACAGTCAGGAAAGCCATTATTCTGGGTAAGCATAAATAATGAATATGTTGCTCAAAGAAAAACTAGAAAAGTTTAAATTGCAAGAAATGAGGAAACAAAGTCAGAGGAAAGAAAATACCCATAAGCTGAGTGGGGGCAGTGGACAGAGTCATTTACTGTAGGCACATTTAACTCGTGAATCTTTCTGTTTCCATAGAGAAAATTACTCTGGGAAATATTTGTTTCATTTGTTACCAAAGATGTTTTTAAGTGAAAGTGGAAAGACATCATTTCAACTTTTCAGCTTGTCTCTTGAGCAGGGAGTACATTATCAGTCTCCTTCATTCATTGACAGAGTGCGAAGTATGAATATCTAAGGAAGCATTAACAGGTGAAGCGTGGACAGGGGAGAAGGCATTGTATTTTTAATTATGTATTTAATAAAAGCTACAGAAGATCCCATTTGTTTACTCTTGTTTTTATTCCCATTACTCTAGGAGGTGGGTCAGAAAGAATCTTGCTGTGATTTATGTCATAGAGTGTTCTGCCTATGTTTTCCTCTAAGAGTTTGATAGTTTCTGGCCTTACATTTAGGTCTTTAATCCATTTTGAGCTTATTTTTGTGTATGGTGTTAGGGAGTGATCTAACTTCATACTTTTACATGTAGCTGTCCAGTTTTCCCAGCACCACTTATTGAATAGGCTGTCCTTTCTCCACGGTACATTTCTGCCTCCTTTGTCAAAGATAAGGTGACCATATGTGCGTGGGTTTATCTCTGGGCTTTCTATCCTGTTCCATTGATCTATCTTTCTGTTTTTGTGCCAGTACCATACCGTTTTGATAACTGTAGCTTTGTAGTATAGTCTGAAGTCTGGGAGCCTGATTCCTCCAGTTCCTTCTTTCGTTCTCAAGATTGCTTTGGCTATTCGGGGTCTTTTGTGTTTCCATACAAATTGCAAAATTTTTTGTTCTAGTTCTGTGAAAAATGCCAGTGGTAGTTTGATAGGGATTGCATTGAATCTATAGATTGCTTTCGGTAGTAGAGTCATTTTCACAATGTTGATGCTTCCAATCCAAGAACATGGTATATTTCTCCATCTATTTGTATCATCTTTAATTTCTTTCATCAGTGTCTTATAATTTTCTGCATACAGATCTTTTGTCTCCTTAGGTAGGTTTATTCCTAGATATTTTATTCTTTTTGTTGCAATGGTAAATGGGAGTGTTTTCTTGATTTCACTTTCAGATTTTTCATCATTAGTATATAGGAATGCCAGAGATTTCTGTGCATTAATTTTGTATCCTGCCACTTTACCAAATTCATTGATTAGCTCTAGTAGTTTTCTGGTAGCATCTTTAGGGTTCTCTATGTATAGGATCATGTCATCTGAAACGTAAAAGCTTTTGCGCAGCAAAGGAAACCATAAAAAAGACCAAAAGACCACCCTCAGAATGGGAGAAAATATTTGCAAATGAAGCAACTGACAAAGGATTGATCTCCAAAATTTATAAGCAGCTCATGCAGCTTAATAACAAAAAAACAAACAACCCAATCCAAAAATGGGCAGAAGACCTAAATAGACATTTCTCCAAAGAAGATATACAGAGTGCCAACAAACACATGAGAGAATGCTCAACATCACTAATCATGAGAGAAATGCAAATCAAAACTACAATGAGATATCATCTCACACCAGTCAGAATGGCCATCATCAAAAAATCTAGAAACAATAAGTGCTGGAGAGGGTGTGGAGAAAAGGGAACCCTCTTACACTGTTGGTGGGAATGTAAATTGATACAGCCACTGTGGAGAACAGTATGGAGGTTCCTTAAAAAGCTACAAATAGAACTACCATATGACCCAGCAATCCCACTACTGGGCATATACCCTGAGAAAACCATAATTCAAAAAGAGTCATGTACCAAAATGTTCATTGCAGCTCTATTTACAATAGCCCAGAGATGGAAACAACCTAAGTGTCCATCATCGGATGAATGGATAAAGAAGATGTGGCACATATATACAATGGAATATTACTCAGCCATAAAAAGAGACAAAATTGAGCTATTTGTAATGAGGTGGATAGACCTAGAGTCTGTCATACAGAGTGAAGTAAGTCAGAAAGAGAGAGACAAATACCGTATGCTAACACATATATATGGAATTTAAGGAAAAAAATGTCATGAAAAACCTAGGGGTGAAACAGGAATAAAGACACAGACTTACTAGAGAATGGACTTGAGGCTATGGGGAGGGGGAAGTGTAAACGGTGACAAAGCGATAAAGAGGCATGGACATATATACACTACCAAACGTAAGGTAGATAGCTAGTGGGAAGCAGCCGCATAGCACAGGGAGATCAGCTCGGTGCTTTGTGACCACCTGGAGGGGTGGGATAGGGAGGGTGGGAGGGAGGGAGACGCAAGCGGGAAGAGATATGGGAACATATGTATATATATAACTGATTCATTTTGTTGTGAAGCTGAAACTAACATACCATTGTAAAGCAATTATACTCCAATAAAGATGTTAAAAAAAAAAAAAAGCTACAGAAGAAAATAAAGGCTAGTAAAAGAACATGAGGTGAAGGAAGGTCAAAGAAGGTGCACTTCTTCTTTGTCCTGGCGCTCTCTTACCCTCTCTGAAATCTGTATAAGATTTTCTTTAGAATGTTCTACTATACAGTCATAGGGTAGACAAGAACAAGAGGCATTAGCCTCCTGAATCTAGCTTGTTTACATACCATGTAGTTGCCTAAACTCAAGCATAAGTTGACTTATTGCTATGCAGATTCAATTGTGCTACTTTTTAAAACCTGCACCTTCTTGCAACATAAAAATTTATCCTAAAACCCCCAAATTGGGACTTCCCTGGTGGCGCAGTGGTTAAGAATCCCCCCTGTCAATGCAGGGGACACGAGTTCGAGCCCCGGTCCGGGAAGATCCCACATGCCGCGGAGCAACTAAGCCCGTGCACCACAACTACTAAGCCTGTGCTCTAGAGCCCATGAGCCACAACTACTGAGCCCGCGAACCACAACTACTGAAGCCCACGTGCCTACAACCTGTGCTCAACAATAAGAGAAGCCACTGCAATGAGAAGCCTGCACACCACAACAAAGAGTAGCCCCCCCCACCGGCGCAACTAGAGAAAGCCCGCACGCAGCAACGAAGACCCAACACAGCCAAAAATAAATAAATTAATTAATTTAAAAAAACAAACCCAATTAACAATATAAGTACTGGCCCTACTTCTAGACACAGCATTATCATTGCTTTCCATTGTGTAATAATACCACTGGATTGTAAACCATTTGAAGGCAATCATTTTCTCTTGTAACGTTCTATCTTCTTTAACTTCTAGGTTGGTAGTGGTTATGTGATTGTGTCTGCATTGTTGCCCACAGAATCCTATTGTTTCTCTTCTTGAAAGCATCCTGAGATGACAAAGTCCATAATTGAGTTAGGAAGCCTGAGGTCTTGATCTATGTGAGCATTACATTCCTTGAACACAAAATAACATATTTGAACTAGTTTATTTCTAAGTGTGTAATATACGTATGCCCATTTTCTGCTCAGATAATACCTTATCTATTAATATTTCACTTTCAATGGATGTGCTTTCCTCTCCCCTAAAATATTCAGGAATGTACATAGTTTAAGGAGATAATTATATAAAAATGAAGGTTCTTGTTTCCCTTCTAGATTATATTAATCATTATCCTGAGTGAAAATTTAAATGTGATCTATTTAAAGGGGAAATGCCATATTCATGGTATGTCTTGATGACTAAAAGTCTTTGAACAAAACCTTTCATTGCATGCTCTGGGAAAAATAGGAAAATACCTTACTGTGCAGTTGAATGCATTCGTGGCTGGTTAAATGGCCAGATACTCATAATACTGATTAATTGAGGAAGGTCTCCAGTGGAATGCCTCTCAGGACTTTGCATTGAACCAATTCGACATTTCCTGTTATCAATGATTTTCATATTTTAAAACTACATGTCATAACTTGATGTAAGGATAAAAGAATATGTTACTACTTTGAAGTAAATATTTTTCAAATAACAGAGATTGTAATAATGGGCTTAAATCAGCAAAAGAGAATTTAATGAGAGACATGTTAGGTAATTCTTGTGTCTAAGTTTGAAGAATCAAATACATAAAGTAGAGCAAGTAAAGTTTAGTTTTCTAGCACCTTGAAATTAAATGACACAGGTGTTTCTGTTTACAACAAATTCAACAGAAGTCAAGACTGTGTTGGTAGCCAAACAATCTCGTGAAGGATGGGTGAATGTCTGTCTAGACGCTAGACGTGTTTGATCCTGGATCCAGAGAGTCTCACTGGGTTTCTGTATATAGCCACAATTCAAAGGAATAAGTCTCATGTTTTTAGTGTCCTTTTTCAGAGGGAAAATAATTTAAGTTATCAGATAAAAGTTTACTCTTAATGTTTTTAGGAGTACAAAGAACAATAATGGTGTGTCTAATTTTAGGAATATACATATCTGATGTTACATTTCAAATAAAAATAATTGAATACTTTCCACTTAGTGATGGTGTAATATCTAGGTACAGAGAGCAGCCTTTAGTGCAGTACTGTACAGTGAATTTACTGAAGGTTGTATATGGGGACCTGGAAGGGAGTTGATACCATCACGTGACTTCACTCTGCACAGTAGTTCTAAATAGTCAAGTATGTTAGGGCTGTTCCTCCATCTGTGCCGTTGCAATTGCACTTAGAATAAAATCCAAGCTCTTCATGGCTATAATTCTCTGCATAGTCTGGACTTGCTTACCTTTCCTACCTCACTTTGTGCTATTCTTCCTCTTTTCACAACCCTTTAGCCCTGGTGGTCTTGGAATGAACCCATGAGTACGGTCAGATTCATTTAATGTACCTAAAACAGATTGAAAATGTCTGTAATATGTAGCACATGTGTGCAGAAAATGTAACTCAAGTAACATTGGTATAGCTTTGTCTAGGAAAGATTAAGAAATTTTATAAATACAATATCTAAGTATTACTTATGCAGCTATTTCCCATAGTTGTAATCATCATCTCTTACCAGGGCTTCCTCAAAGCCAGGACTTCTAAGTTAACCAATTCTAACTTTAAAAGGTTTTACCCATAACATCCATCCATTGAAAATATTATAAATCACAGATAATATTTGTCATGTGGGTCAGTGACCAAACAAAATATTTATTAATTTTTGTTCTATTTTATTAATGAGCATGATAGACTGAACTAAAATGCGTATTTCATTCATTTAAAATAAAATCTTTCTAAATCCCTGGGGTTGAAGGTCTGAATAGACTGAAAAGAAATGTGGGGAGAAAAGAAATTGAAGTTGTGGTATGGTTTTGATTAAAGTGAACATTTTCTGAGCTTTGTAGTTAACGACTTGCATATGGAAATTATAGTTGCTCTTAATCTGCTTTCAGAAGACTGATGCAAATATTAAAAAGTAATGAACTAACAAGATTGTTTGTTAATGCCACATAAAAGTGCTAATTATACACCATTTCCTGACTACAGCTAAACCCAAGAGACATCTTCTAAGAAACTGTTAAATAAGCTTCTTCACTAGAAACATGAATACAGCTGAGAGGCATGATGAATTTCCATTAAAGGACCTCAGTGCTACCTCACCCTTAAAAAAAAATAAAAAGAAACTAAATACAGAAAAAAATATAACATGTTAAATGTATTCAGGGAGCAAAATTATTTTGCTCGTGTAAAGTGACTCATTAATATATTCACACCTTATACTCAACATATCCTTTAAAGGGTAGATTTCATACTGAACTATATTTAGTCTATATTTGCAGGCTTATATTTTAAGGTTGTTGTGAATTTCAGCGTTATTACTTTTAATATTTTAATAGTGTCAGTCATAGCAGTAATTTTCCAGAGTACGTTTGAAATGTTAGCCTGGTGTTTGGGTTTTAGGATTCTAGCTATATTTCTACATTATTCCCATTAAGAATATTTTTTATGCAGGTGCAAGAGAGATACTTCATGGGACTTTTTCTTTGTAGAGATACCATTAAAGCAACTGCCTTTTGTCAATTATATTTTTAATTTATTTTTTCATATGAATCCACTTTCCATGTCTAATGGTAGCTTTTTAGCAGGTAATTTATAGTTGATAGACTGCTGGTCTTTGACCATTTGCTGGGCATGTTGAATGACAATTATTTTTAAATTCTATCAACATCGACGTTGTGGTTTCTCTAAACTGGGCTCATGCTTTTTAATGATTTTCCAATCTTATTGAATATGAATGTATTTGGACCCATTGGTTATTAACCTGAACCACAGCTAGTAGCTGCTGCTTCTATGAATAAATTAGAAAAAGGTATCCACTCTGGGTGGACAAATTGGAAAAGGTTGCCTCTCCTCAGGTGTACTGCTTAGCAAGCAGAGTACAAACTGAATTTCAATCCCTACTTTTACCACTTTGGCTAGACACCCTTATGCAGGATACAAACTGTACAACCATATTCTTGGTAGGCCTGCTCTGAACATTTTAAAGTGTGATTATCATAAATCATAGAAAACAATTTATGCTCAGTACTCCGCAGTCATGGTTAGGTTACATGCAGTTTTAAAATGCTTAAGTCATCCATGCTTGTCTTAACTCCCTATTTTTAAATTGCTCACGTTCAACAGGAAACAGTGTAGAAGGGCAAAACACTGAGCCAAATACTGTGATAATCTGAGGATCCTTGTTCCTGCCTAGATCAGAAGCATGACTCACCTACATGCTTCTGACATTTTTCTGGCTACAGTTAACACGTGCTGGTCCAGGCTGCTGGAATTAAAACTAGGATCATTGTACTTCAATGGGAAATCAAGAACTTTGAAATTAGAAAGGATGGCAAAATGAAAGGGTTGTTAAACTGAACTTATACCTACATGCACCATGCTGCTTCAGCAGACCTGTCCGGATTTGACCCCCTGCCTGCCTAAACCTGCTATATACTCCAGATCCCATTTTTTGCTCAGCCTCCTGATTCCTGGCCCCTCTTTGCATAGACCCCCCGCCCCCGCAACTCACTGACGCTCAATGTCTCGTGAAAACAAGCGCACAGCCAAGTATCAGATCTTGGCTAACACCACTAAAGTAGGGCCTCATTTCACAAAGGATCAAGAAACCATATGTTGCAAAGGTACAGTGTTCCAGAGTTTGTCTTAAACTCTTTGACATAAACCTCTATAACTACTCCCATCATACTTGATTTTTTTCTCACTTTCTCTGAGTACTCATTTATTTAAAATTATGATTACAGAATATACCATTCTGTTTTCTATTATATTATATAATTGTTTTGTTGAAGCGTAGAGCTGAAAGAGACCTTAGAAATCATATATGATCTCCTTTTTATCACAACTCCTAAATTTCACAAGAGTAAAAATGTTTATTATAAAAATTCAAAAATATATGGGGCTTCCCTGGTGGCACAGTGGTTGGGAGTCTGCCTGCCGATGCAGGGGACACGGGTTCGTGCCCCGGTCCGGGAAGATCCCGCATGCCGCATAGCGGCTGGGCCCGTGAGCCATGGCCGCTGAGCCTGCGCGTCCGGAGCCTGTGCTCCGCAACGGGAGAGGCCACAGCAGTGAGAGGCCCGCATACCACAAAAAAAAAAAAAAAAAATCAAAAATATAGATAAGCAAAGAGAAGAAAACTGATCGTACTGGCACATACTTTTGAAATTTTTTTCACCTTAAATGCATATAAGTTTTCATTTTAAAAATTATAGTTCTGTTATTGTTCTGAGGTGGCATTATATTCTGTCATCTGAAGGGACCACAATTTAATTGGACAGTTGTCTATTTTGAAAAGTTTAGTTTATTTCTAAGTTTTTGCTGTTATAATGATGAGATGAGTCTGGTTGTAGCTAAAAATTTATCCAATATCCATGATTATTTCCTTAGGCTAAAGTCCAATACGTGGGATTCTTGGATCAAAGAACACTACAATTTTAAGGAATTTGTTTAATATTGCAACATGCTCTCACTAAATGTTCTCCTACTTATACTCCCATAACTAGTGTGTAAGAGCACCCATATGCCCAAACCCTCCCCAACAATGGATATAATTATGTGAAAAAAACTTTGACAACTATGACAGATAAAAATGTATTTATTTTAATTTATACTTATAAACTATTTTACATGTTTATTAGCCATTTTTCTTTTGTCAACTACCTGTTAATGTCACTTATTCATTTTATATGAGGGTATACACTTTTTCTATTGGCTCACAAATTTTGTATTTGTTAACAACATTTAAACCTTTTTCTAGATATCCTGCAAAATTTCCCCAAGCTTTTCATTTGCTCTTAAATTCTGTTTATGATAATTTTGACACAGATCATTTCAATATTATAGTGTGTTCTGTTATGATTTCTGACTTTATTGTCATGAGAAGAAAGATCATGATTACATAAATATTCATTTATTTCACTTGTATTTTCTTCTAGAATTTATGGCAATTTTTATTTTCTTATTTTCATTTATATCTTTAATACATTTGAGACACATTTTTTTTTTTTTTTGTGGTACGCGGGCCTCTCACTGTTGTGGCCTCTCCCGTTGCGGAGCACAGGCTCCAGACGCGCAGTCTCAGCAACCATGGCTCACGGGCCCAGCCGCTCTGTGGCATGTGGGATCCTCCCAGACCGGGGCACGAAGCCGTGTCCCCTGCATCGGCAGGTGGACTCTCAACCACTGTGCCACCAGGGAAGCCTGAAACACATTTTGAAGTATGGAATAACAAGAGGATTCTGACTCTGCCACAAAGTCACATTTTGTTCTTGGTCAAATCACTAAATCTCTTGAATCTCAGTTTCTCCATCTGTAAACTGAGAACCTATCAGACCAACAGAAGACATGGAAATTCTAAATACACATGAGCACATGAGAACTCATTCTACTATAAGTGTATGTTTTCTCTCACTGAAGGAAAACAAGTGTTTTCTTCGTAATCAGTCACTTCCACAGGTGTCTGCTTGGTTTTTATTTTCTATAGCACCCAATGTAGAGCTACTCATATACTATGCATTCAATAAATGCACGTTGAATAACTTTAATCTTCAAGCCCATGGATTCTGTGTTTTACACTCTGTTATGTTTGATTTTTTGTTTGTTTGTTTTGACTAAATGAGCCTAGGGCCTCTTACTGGTTTCCCAATTAAGGGTTGACTGACCTTTGTAGGCTCCACTGCTGGCTATGCTAAAAGGATAACAGCATCAAGTTAAATAGAGAGGGTAACATTTAGACGTTGGAATTGGTATTTTTCTTATATAACTTCACTTCATATCAAATGCCTAAAGGAGAAATGAGCTTTTACACTGTTTTGAAGTGATATGTACATGGATTCATTTGACTGGTGATGTTAGCAGTGTTAATTAATCATAAAGTTGGACAATTTGAGATGTACATACGTTACAATTGGTTTGTGAAAATGCCTAGCACTGAAGCAATAATGTTTATGTAAATTCTGAAGAGATGATCGTTTTTAAAGCCATATCATTCTGTTAAATTTGGGATCATCTGTGATTTTACTAATAGTCTTTGTAAGACTATCTCATAGATATTTTTTAACTATGAAACATTATTTATATTTGATTATTTTCCTCCAGTTGTGACTTACTAATTAAGTGAATTACTTACTTAATTACTAATTAATTACTTAATTAGTAATTAAGTAATTACTAATGTGAATTACTAATACAAGATGTTTTTAAATTATTCTATTTATGGATAATCAACTTTTTAGTTAGGGCATTAAATAGTATCTTCAGTACATTTACTGTATATTGCTAATAGCTATTGAGCACCAGTGAGCATTAACACAATGTGTAAGGATTTTATACCTAAAAGAGGTATAAATATGCCCCCTGGGAAAAATAATAGATTGCTTGGGTTCTGGATGAAGTATGATTCATAAAGCCAGCAACTCCACCTCAGAAAATTATGGTTTAATAGGAGGGGTGAAAAGGCAAAATTAAAAAATAATCAGTGTACCTCACTAGGGGAAAAAAAGATTGGAGTTTAAATTTAAAAAGAAAAGCAAGTTTAGGGTCTGATATATTTGAGAACTTGAAGAGGGAATGCTTTTTTGTGAGCCTAATTCATTGCACACCCTCTTCACTAATAAAGTAACCTTGATGATGGTGAGTCTGCTTGTCAAGGCCAGTTTGGGGGATTGATGAAACCTAAACCAGAAAGGGCTTCCAGTTTCACATAGGCGATATGAGATTGGCTGCTCTCTGAAGAGAGATGATATTTATAGGAAGGAATGAAGCAGTGGAGATAGATTCATTTTTTGGAAGGCTGGATAGTGTTTCTCTAATCAGCTCATCCCCACCCTCTCAAATGTGTGACTCCTACACAGAGCCCTTTCTTTCATGAAACACTTAATCCCTGTAACTTCCTTCTTTTCAAACTGCCCCTTTCTGTCTTCTCTGGATTATATTCTCCCATGTCCAAATGTATTACTTTTCCAACAGTACTTCCACTATGAAGCTGCTTCCTCTTCTACAGCACTTCATCTCATCTCTTCTCAACTGACAGTGGCCCTGCCCCTCTCTATTTTTAACCCTCTGTCTTTCTCCATCTGTTTTTCTCTTTCTCACATGCGCAAGCACCATCCATCAACCTCCATATTCCCTGTGTTGCTTTGCCTCTGAGTCAAAGCTTTTACAATCAGGGTGTTAGATGAAGTCAGTTATAAATGTATATTTCTCAATAAATTATATAATTAAACACTATTAGATAGACAAAGCCCTTTATGATAGGAATGATGGAGTTGTGTGCTTTACAATCTTATTTTACTTAGGGAAAGAGATTTTCAGAGTTGGGGAAAATGTGGTCAGTTTACCTCCATAGAGTATTGCAGGATACTAGTCCATTCTCAAAAAAGCAATGGTAGAGTCACTTCATGAAAACAAGTTCCACAGATAGTTTCTTTGAGAAATTGGGTTGCTGAGAAAGATTTTCTGAATGGCAGTAAGTTCCCAATGGTGGGTGAGAAAGCATATATATTTAATTAGTCTTTGGCAAGAGTAGCACCTTCTCAAGCACTTAAGAAAATGACTGCGTGATGAATCACAATTTTTCTGACTTCTCAAATCTAGACTTGATTTGATAAATGCTATACATTTCCATCATTTTAAGAAAAAATGAACATCATCACAGAGAAACAGATGGGTTCTTTCACTTAATTTAGTCTCATCACTTGCTCTTTCTGTGGGAATATCACTCAATCCAGCTCATTATAAAGAAGACATGCAACGTTTTGTGATAGCTATGGAATTAACCTATGACATGACACAGTGTTCTTGATCTGTGTAAAATTTCTTTTATCTCTGGTTTTGGCCCATTGATCTTGAAATAGAGTCATTTCACGTAGTTCTGTATTAGGTCCTTTAAAAATCAACATCTGTCAATAGCACTTGATAATTCAATGCCATTGTTACAGTGCAATGTAATAGTTATGGAAGGATATCTTTCTCCATACATATATGTATGTGTGTATATATATTTTTTATTACTTAGTTATTTAGTAACAGCCATGCAATAAACCACTTGTTCCATGGTAGATGAAGATAGCACCATGATCTCAACCTTAAGACTCCAGTGAAAATAAATTTTTGGTCCTATTTTATGTTTGTTATAATAATTCTCAGAAGAATAACGTGTAATTTTGATGTCACTCTGGTTTATGAAAGGCTTTAAAAATTTTATAATTTGAACTTTAACATTTTCAGTATTCTACAGTTTGATTGGCTACATGTGTACCTCTTCCAATCAGGCTACAGAAGTTGTAAATGGTGGAAAATAGAAATGGCTAATGAATCATACTTAGGGACATAGAAAAGGTCAAAGTTGTACAGTTTATTATTATCTTCTAGAGAATATATAGGATATTAAAATTCTAATGCTACAGTCTTGTGACAAAGAATATAATGAGAACTATAAATAATAAACAGTACAACATGAATCATCTTGTGACAATGATTATAACTTAGAACAGGAAATACTTAACCCATTCCCATTACTATCAGGAGAAAGGGCTACTTTGTCGATGTTTTTCTTTCCCTCTTGCGGTTAGGAGCTATTTAAGCCACAGAAAAGAACGGGAAAACATATATGTTCAAGAATGTTGAATATATTGAATTATGTGCACTTTCCAAAATGAATAAGATATTTTGGTGTAGGATTAATATTAGCTCATATTGCACCAGAATAATTTAAAATTAGCTATTTTAAGGCAAATCATGTGTTTTTTAAACATTTTTTTCTACTTCTTTACTTCTTTTATTTCTTTATTTCTTTTGGCTGCGTTGGGTCTTCGTTGGTACACGTGGGCTTTCCCTAGTTGCGGCGAGCGGGGGCTACTCTTCCTTGTGGTGCATGGGCTTCTCATTGCGGTGGCTTCTCTTGTTGTGGAGCATGGGGTCTAGGCACGTGGGCTTCAGTAGTTGCAGCACACAGGCTCAGTTGTGCTCGTGGGCTCTAAAGCTCAGGCTCAGTAGTTGTGGCACACGGGCTTAGTTGCTCCGTGGCATGTGGTATCTTCCCAGACCAGGGCACGAACCTGTGTCCCCTGCGTTGGCGAGCGTATTCTTAACCACTGTGCCACCAGAGAAGCCCCAAATCATGTGTTTAAAATGGGTGTTTTGCTGTCATTGAGGATGCTGGCACCTATGATAATAAGGTAATACAGTATTTCTATACGGAAGCTGTGAATAAACAAAAATATTTGCATTTCACTTGCATTTAACAACAGGATCCCAGGCTTATTTGATACTTGTGTTTACTGAAACCTGTTATATAGGCACAGAGCCCTGCATAAACTAAAGAAAATGTATTTATCCTACACCACAGAGGTATAAAGGAAACTTCAATGCCTCAATTTGCTAATAGTTATTTTTTGTTGTGTGCTGTAGGTGCTCAGTGTTTAGAAATGGCATAGAAAATAACAGGCAGAGGGTATTAGGAAAGAGAACAGAGGGTTTAAAAAGAGCAGCTTGTGTTGGTGGCACTTTCTTGTTACAGTAAATTTGTCATGGATTTCGCTGTAATTGTGAGTAAAGTCTTTCTGAGTGTTTATCGGAGCTACTTCCTTTGAGAAGGAAAACGTATCCTATTCTGCTGTCACTTACCACACCTTTTGGCAACTCTCCAGAGATGCAGCACTGCCGTTGACACAACAACTTGATTTCTTGTCAAAATATCTTTTAACATCTGGCTCAAAAGATATTTTTGATGACTATAAGCATGCCCAACTCCTCTGTTCATTAAGGCTGAAAATTCAATAAGTGTTTGGTACGCTGGGACTAAGCTACCTCATAGTGAGCAGCTGTCAAATGATTTGCTGCCTGCTTCTGCTCAAGCCACCACGGTGAACTGATGGAATTGCGCCAGCTTCAGGACGGAGTAAGGGGAATCTTAGCAAGCTCTATCCAGATGCTCCTTTTATCCAGTGCTCCTTGCACTACCACCTGTAAATTTAGAACAATCTATTCGGAATCAAATGGAGGAAAAGAAACTTCATGGATCCATGTGTCTTTTTTTCCCCGAGTAGTGAAGAACCCACGATTGGTGCTAAAAACACATAAATGGTTTTGCTTATAGGCTAGGTGCCTTTTGGATCTGTAGGTTTTGTCAACCATTAACTGACTGCTTACATCACCTACGTCATCAGCTCTGCGCATGAAAAATGCTCATTGGAAGAATCATCCTCTAAAGGTATTTCTAATTTAGTGGTTCTTCATAGACAGTGTCGGTGTGTTTTAGGACCACTGTGTGAATGAAGTTGTATAGTGGTCAGAATGGCCATCCTTCCACCCTGCATGCTGTGCCCATATCTTTGTCACTAGAATTTGAAAAAGCTCCCATCTGGGCTTTTGATAATCTCTCAGAGCCATCATGATAATGGGGTGCTGTAGCACTTATGAAGGGTACAAACATAGCAGTGTCAGAGAAAATAATTCCACAGGAGTGAAATGTTTTCATTTGCCTTTAAAAGTTCTGAGTATATAGTACCCTTTATTTCGAGAATGGGTGAAGGATTCAGCCTGGTTCCATCTTGTCCCCAGACTTCTATTAAGCCAGCCTTATCTATACCATGTATTTAGCAACAGTGAAATGCTGAGAGACAAACACTAGTTCATGTTTGAAGCAATGGTGTAGAACTCTCCCATCTCCCCTGCTCCTTTTCTTTCCTAACTTTTCAGCCTGGTTCTGCCTCTAACTGGCTGTCAAATGTTGGCTCTGTTACTCTCACCTCAGTCTCATCTGACTACTTTTAGTGTTTGTGCATTTTACTCTATTATCTGGACTTGGATCTACCTCCTGGACCTTATCTTCATTCACCCATCCTGCACTGAGCAACCCCCATAGCCTTAGGTAGGTAGGAATTCCCCACCCCGGACTCGCCAAGTCTAACAAGAACCCAATCCCACCTCCCCACAATCACAGCTGCAAGCCATTGGTAGGGATTCAACTAAGCTACTTACAAAACACTGGCACATTACTGCTTTCATTTTCTTAAAAGTAGAAAACAAAACCCAAGGCTTCAGCTCCAAAAGTGACATTTTAAAAAATAATTCACAATATTTCAAAGTTTAGAGCCTTTATTGAATTTCCAAGTATGTAAGGCACATTAGTGCTAAACAGGCTGCAAGAGGGTAGGGGGTTTCAAATATAAAAACATAAATGAGTAACTTTCACCTCTTTTCCCAACCGTTTTTTTTTCCCCTCCTTCCTTTTTTTTTGCCATCAGTTGTTCTCTCTGTTTGAGGATGCAGGAGCCAGCATTCCCCAGGAAGGGAAATTGGCAAAATAGGAAGGCAGTGGAGGACCAAATATCGGAGGAGGAGCAAAAGCCATAGGCATAGCGAGAAATGGATTGAAACTTGGAGGTCGAGGAGGAATGAAGCAATGAGCAGTAGTGCAAGAAGGTAAACCTGGAGTGCTGGACGACAAGGGCATAGGCCTTGGCCAGTTCTCCACGGGGTGCCGCGGGCCTCCCAGTGGGAAGGAAACATGAGCCAACCTTTCCTTGCAGGTCACTCTCGTATTTCCTGGAGGCACCTCCATCATTATCCCTGATCTAAGGGTGGGGATAGATGGCGGGCCTCTTACTTGAGAGCCCCTGGATGGAAAGAATCCTTGACCCCTTGGCAAAGCCACATATAACTTTGCATTACTGCCACCTCTCTCAGTGCCCCCATTGCTGACCCTCGTCCCCCCCACCATCAGTGCGGGAGGGCCGCCAGAGAATTCCCGGGACACATTAATAGAATCCTGTCCCCTCTGCCTCCTGCCTGCCAGCCCCTCAGAGCTATTTACTTCTGCTGTTGCTAGGGACTCTTCCGCAACAGCAGGTGGTGGCTCATAGCGGGGGTTGAGAGCTCTCGAATCGTCGACAGGAATGCAGGATCCTGTTCTCTCTGAGGGACGCTCCAGTTGCTCTCTTGCTAGATCGGCCAGTACATTGAAGGGAGGTCTCAGGGGGACGCGAGGGAGGCCCCAGGATTCCACATCATCCTTCTGCATGGAGCTCGGACACTGGAGGGGCACGCCGGGGCGCAGCTCTGGGGTCCCATGTTCATCGGCAGCTACTGCTGTGGGTGAAGGGGCGTGCCCTCCAAGGCTTGCCAAAACAGAAATGAATAGGTTAATAAAAATGAAAATGCCAGGCTTCCCTGGTGGCGCAGTGGTTGAGAGTCCGCCTGCCGATGCAGGGGACACGGCTTCGTGCCCCGGGATCCCACATGCTGAGGAGCGGCTGGGCCCGTGAGCCGTGGCCGCTGAGCCTGCGCGTCCGGAGCCTGTGCTCCGCAAAGGGAGAGGCCACAAGTGAGAGGCCCGCGTACCGCAAAAAAAAAAGAAAATGCGGTGACCAGAAAATATCTGAAATATGTGATGGATCGAATTCTCTGGAATACACGGTGGGAAAAGGGAGAGCCCAATCTCCTCCCAGGTGTAGTCAGCAAACACTTCTTCGATTCACTTGCCCTTCACCAGGCAGCCTCTTTAGCATCAGGCTTTGTGGTTTCCCTTTATGGCTGACCTGTGGCTCCACCCCGTTCCCCATATTCCCACCTCCTCAAGGCAACAAGGCAGCCTAGAAGACTCAGATAGCTTCCTTAAAAGCTGCAGTGCGCAGGCATGCTAGATAAACAGAGGAAACGCCAGCTCTTTCAGTCCCAGTAGGATATATGATCCACGAAACCCATCATTTAGATTCTGGTAGGAGTGCTCTGGAAAGTCTTATGAGGGAAAGCATTTTTTTTTTTCTCCACAGAAGTCGAAGAAAGGTTAGTTATGCTAACAAACACTCCAGTTTGTTTCTCTTTCATGAAGCATCATTCAACATGTACACCAACTTTTGTTAAAATTTTCTTTCATTCAACCCATACCACACCCTAGAGTAAGAATTTCCTCATATTTAAACCCCACAATTTAGACTAAGGATTTGCAACTTCAAAATTACATTTAAAACTCCAGTATTCTTAGTACCTGAATTTACGTCCTTCACGCTTTTGTCTGTGATCCCCTTCTGCATCCTTCGCAACCCACTCCTCCCCGTTGTCCGTGTCGCACTCACACAGGAAAACAATTCAAATTGTCTTTTGCCTTCAACTTAAACAGTTGTACACAGTTTTGTACTTACACATTTTCAGTACAAGCCATGGAGAAATTTGATCAGCAAAGCCTTCTTGAGGTGATGGAGAAAACCAGCTGAACGCCCACGCCAAGCCAACTCAGTCTGGAGAAATGACTGGTGCTTCTGCTTTAGAGCAGCTTGGCAGGTCGAATGAAGCCAGGGACCAACTGCTTCTTTCTAGATTTGGAGTCCTCTTTATGAGGTTACCAGTTGCTAGGGAAGGGAGGGAGAAAAGGAGCTGGGAGGAGGAGGGGATAAATCTGTGACGCTCCTCTGAAGCTAAATTTATGATTCCTTTTTGCACAGTAGCAGATGAACTTAAAGGCATTCGCTACATTAACCCTGTTGCAGTCCAGTTAGAAAGACAAATCATCGAGATAAATTTAGAAGAATCATGGTGGCATGGTCTTTTGTTAAGAGTTATTTCTGAAGTTTTATTTAGAAAAGGTAGTTATCAAATCTCCTCTTCCAGGGTGGAATTACAAACATTGAGCAGAGTACCATGCCTAATCTTGTAATTTAAGCTTCCAGTTTAGGGGGTGCATACTATTAACTTGGTGGAGAACAGAGTTTGGGGGGTTAAATTGCTTTGCAATCTGACTCTCACTTGTGAAGATGAAACAAGAATAGCACTATAAAAAAAATCCCTCTAAGAATCATGTTGGCTTTTACTTTTTAGCCCAATTTGCAATTCTTCCCTTCATCCTACCTTCTAGTTTATTGGCTCAGTATGGTGTATGTGTGTGTGTGTGTGTGTGTGTGTGTGTGTGTGTGTGTGTGTGTCTGTATATACACATATTTCCCAGAATAGAGCTCTGGAAACTTCCCTGCAAGTGAGAGGGGAAATAAAAGGCATAGCAGATAACATCAATTTACAAATATTAGCTCAGATTTTGCCTTGTAACTTTTTGCATAAGGCACTTTCTGTTCTTCCAGCTTAAATTTCTTCCCCCTCCCTACCTTAAGCAAGTATACTTCCTCAGCTTTTATTTTCTGCCAACGATCTACAGATTAATGGCTCTGAAATTACAACGGCCATCCCCTGATCTAAGATTACTAATCTTGCTCTAGGATAAAGCCAAAAACTTGGCCCACTTCCTTAAATTCACCTAAGATTTGTGTTGTTCAGACTAGACTTCAAAGACCTTAAAATAACTTTCTTTATTCCCAATATCAGAATATGCTGTTACATTTCAACAGCTATATATATAGCTGTGCGTGTGTGGGCATGCGTGTGTGCAGGGGGTAGGTACAAGATACTAATGCAAAGAAATGGTCACTGCTGTGAAGCAACAGACTCATAATAGAAATGACCTTTTGGGTCTCTAAGTCCACATCTTCCTGCCAGGGTGCCTTGTCCCTGTCTATACACTGTCGAGTTTTCTTTATCTCATTGAAAGATGAAAGCGGCATGTTTCCAAAACTTCTCCCAGAGGAATCTGTTCCCTTGCCTAGCATGGCTCACTGTTAAGAAATATCTTGATTCTCAAGCTTCAGTTTCCATTTTTCTTTAGTTTATTATTTACTTGTCCTTATGTAAAAGAAAAGTTATTATTAACAATATAATTGTGGTAGAGCCTTAAAGCCCTTTTAACACTTGCCATATCAGAGGGAATAATGAAACTTGGGTTAATACCTGCTAATAGTTGGTAAGTCGTATTTACATAGTTTATATGTGAGAACTTGCATTTTTTTCTGAATAATGGCAAGGATTCCCCAGGAAATCCTTTTATGACTATCGAACTATTGCAATAATTGGTTGTTTTTAGCTAGAAATGCCTATTTAGTAAAGTATCACCTTAATTGGATTACGTGAGGGTGAAATGTAATATAGACAGCAAATAGCTGGGCATAGTGACAAAGCCAATGGCACCTTAGAATTTTCCAAAACCATAATAGGTATTATAAATTTATGGACTCTAGCTCAGATTTTGCCTTGCAACTTGTTTGCTTTTGTGCAATGAATGTTTGTTGAATACCTACTGCATGCATTCACTATTTGGTTTAGTGTGGATTATACCACAAAAGTTAAATATGCAACTGGTAGTGACTTCAAGGAATATTCAAACTTTCTGGGGGAGAGAAAAACATCTATAAAAGAAGAATGCAGTAAGAAAGAATAGACACAGACTATTAGCTGTCATTTTCCACAATGGAAATTCAGAAGAAGAAGCTATAATTTTAGGCAAAAGTAGTTGTGAAATATTTTATGTGGAGTTGGGGCTTGAGTTGTGTTTTGAAGGGTGGGTGCAATATTCCATGTCAAGAACAGGTATGGAGGGGACTTCCCTGGTGGTCTAGTGGTTGAGAATCTGCCTTCCAATGCAGGGGATGTGGTTCAATCCCTGGTTGGGGAACTAAGATCCCAGATGTTGTGGGTCAACTAAGCCCACGTGCCGCAACTACAGAGCCCATGCGCTCTGGAGCCCGCGCTCCACAACTAGAGAAGCCCATGTGCCGAAACCAAAGATCCTGCATGCTGCAATTAAGACCCAACGCAGCCAAAAATAAATTTAAAAAAAGAAGAAGAAAAAGAACAGGTATGGAGGTAGGAATGAAGGGGAAAATTTGGAATTTTGTCGTTCAGATTTTTAATCCAAACTGGGCTCATATTTGGCAGAAATAGAATGTTAAAGAGCCAATTGGACCCTCTAGAGACAGTCAGATCAGCCAGGTAACTAGTAAAGTTGTACCCAGCAGGGAATATTTGAGGGCACTCCGATTTTATAGTTAAAGATAAAACTAGAATCATCTCAAAACCTACTTTTTGACACAAAGCTGTTAGCTGCTTCAATTATCCACTGAGCTCTGAAAATGAAGTAACAAAGTGTATAGTTTTTGTTGTTGTTTCTTTGAATAACTGTTTTGGAGAGGAAAAAATGGGTAATGGAAGTTGAGGATTTGCCAAAAAGTAGCTTAGCTGTGAAAGTAGCTAAGCTATAAATGCCTTTCATTACCTATGGCCTCTAATTTCATGACACAGCTCCAGATATCACTCTCATGTCTCTCAAAAGGTTTTGAGGACTTTATTGAAATGCTAAGTGAGAACCATTCAAAGAGATATATTTACATTTGCCCAGCAATTACAAGGTCATTAAAAATGTGGTTGTACTGCCAAAATGATGTTGTTGGTTGTTTTTCAAAGAAATTTTGCAGATGCGTAAGTACAGGCAAAGTATCATTTAAAATACGTCCTTTCTTTTTTGCTGGAAAAAGAATCCAGGAGATAGAGACATAAGGATGATTTTCTCTCTTTCCATCAGGCTAATGAGAAGGTGATGAAGAGATTGTCATGCTGATCTCTGGGGAGACAGTTGTCAAAAGATCTCATCCATTAACTCGCTTTCAAAATGTAATGTAGCTATGCCTGTGGAAAGCTCTCAGTTTAGGATGTCTAAAAGTACCTCTAGAAGATAGACCAGATATTTTTAAGGGTGTGTTGTTATTTAATTCAGTGTATTAAGAAGCATGAGATTAATTAAGGCATGGTACTACCCCAGAATGGGCCAGACAGAAATATTCAGTTGCACAACTATAGGCAGTACTCCTGTCCTCTCTGCCACCAGCTGTCCTGCAAACTATGTGGTAAGTGACAAGGGTGAACAGGTGAGAGTGTGGTTATTTCACTACCCGTACTGGCAAAAGCAACTAACAACACATGCCTCACTGTTGGACCTATGTGTATGAAGATCAATAGACTATTATTGCTTTTCTCAAGTTCTTTCCTCTAGACTTTAAAAAAATTGTTTTAAACAGATAATTTATGGCAATGACTCCAAAACAGATTATTTTCTTATAGAAATCAGAAGCTATCAGAAATTCTTTCAACAGATCACTCTAATTTTTCTTGATCTCCTGAGAGTCAGAACTAGAAATTAAGTAACAGCTGGGCAAGCCAGATGAGAAAAATGAAGAAGGAAAAGGAAACTGAGACTTTTTTTTTTTTTACTACTTACTCTATGCCAGATATTTAATACATTTCGTCTCATTTAATATTCACAGCAAACTTTTCAGGCCGTTACTATTATTATATCTATTTTATAGATGAAGATAAAGACAGGGAGAAGTTCAAGTAGTTTTCTCCAAGGTCCCACAACTAGTAAACAGCAGACAATATTGAGACACAGACAATCTGACACCAGAGCCCTTTTTCCTTCATTCAACCACGTGGCCTCCTGACTATAGTTCTAGGTGAATCACATAGGTGGCTCAGATCAAAACATCTGATCCAGATGTAATCCAGATGTGTACCAGATCCGAGTTTAGTTTATTTAATGCATGTACTCACTGACACTCATCCTAATATAGTTCTGCAATGAAGAAATCATACAAACTGCATTGCATCTCAGAAAGCCTGCCCATGCAGGAGTAGCAAGTGACTGAAGATTAGGCATTTGGTGGCAGTCCAGCAAGAGGATGAGGACTAAAAGTCCTCTCATGGAGCGAATAGGGTTGGTGACAGAGAAAAGAACTTAGTCATAGGACAGCACTGAGTGATCATTACTAATGAATTAATTTTAATATGTGCTCAGTATGACCAGTATTAAAATTAAATTGATTTTGAGTTTTTGGACTGCAGGTATAGGGTTGCTCAGACTATTTCTATGTCACTAAGGTGGGACTGAGCTTATAATCATGGTTAGCTCATCCATCTTCCAGTATTGGAGCAAGTGGGAGAACATACAGTTAATTGTGTGTGTGTGTTGGGTGAAGTGGGGGTGGGGATAGTTGAGTTGTCCAAGTGAGCTATTAATGATAACTCTGGAGAATACCTTTCTGAATTAGGAAAACACATTAATTAAAAAATAAAATTAATGTATTTTATGTTCACATTGATATATATTATAAATTAAGATATAAACATGGACATAAACATGGACTAATAAGTAAAATGAGGAAAGTTAATGAAAAAAGTTGTTTTACAGTAACCCATTAGACCATAAGTTTATAACAATTAGACACACACACACACACACATGCAAGGGAATTGAAGGCATACTTAATTTCTTGAGCACTATGTTTAAAAAACAAAAACTATTTTAGATTAGTTTCTTCTTGCTTATAATTAAGAAAGTGTAAATTCATGCTGAAAACATTTTATCAAGCTTTATTAAAAATGAATCATATGTGCCAACTTTTGAAGGGCTTTGGTTCTGGAATCAGAGGAACACAGACCTGGGTTCAAATCTCAGCTTTACTAGTTACAGGCTTTGTGACCTTGGGCAGGTTGCTTAACTTCTCTGAACCTCATTCTCCTCATTTGTGAAGTAGGATTATAGAGAGAATTATATTAAAGCGTGTGTGAAAAGTGACTGTTACAAACTAGGTGATTAAAATATAATCCCTTTCCTTGTGCATAGTTGACTCAGTTTTCTTATATGTAAAATGGGGATGATGATGCCTCTTACCTATTTCAGGGCTGTTGAGGAAATTAAATATGATAATTATATGAAATCACTTTGCAATCTGTAAATCACTGTACATATGTTAGGTTAATAAAACCATGGGTTATATTTCAGGGGCAAGAAGATTTGGGGACACAACATATTTTAAATATCACTGTAGCCACCTATCATAGGTAGCCACCTATTTCGCCTACCTGTAAGGCCGTTCTTCATTTCCTGAATCATTAAAGTGGGGAGGATTAACCACAGTATTAAAAAAAAACCCATGGTGTAAAATGCTTTAAACGTTTCAATTGGTGCTACATAAATCTCACCCATTGTTGTTTTTAATGTGGTAGCTGTGTTAGAATAAAGAGTCTGCCTTTTTGTATTTGACTATTTATTTAATTGGATTTCAGAATCTTGTGTTGCACAGCAGGAATCACTGAAAACCCCTGTGATGATTAGAATGAAAAGCCTTTAAAAAAAAACAAAAACAAGAAGGTTGCTTGGTTTCCTGATAGTGCAGATTTGATTTATAGATTCTCTGAATGATTTGCTACTTTAGAGAAAAAATAGGAACCACAGATATAAATAAGTTCATAGGTCACCTGAAATATGCAATAGCCCATATCTCCACTTGCTCTGGTTTGGCCGTATGCAGAATGACCCAGTGCCTCTGGAAGGGCTCATCACTTTGTTTCAGATAGTACTATAGAGCTGTTGAAACTTTAATGCCTGAGTGAGATTCCTCCATTATCTTCTAGTAATCTTAGAAGAGACACTTTCCCATTGCCTGGCCCTCCAGAGTCTGATCTTTTCTTCTGATGAACTCTTCCCCTAAATAAACACATTTATCAATTCATTTCTCTAAAAGCTGAAATTGGAGGATCTGGGGATTTTATTAAAATAGCAGGTTCGCAGGCTCCACCTCTAAGATTCTGATTTAGCTGATCTGTAGTGAAATACAGTTATATGCAGTTTAAATCCTTAATGATTCTGATGTGGGGTTGTTTGGATCACAATAGAGAAATACCGACTAGATGGTCTTTTAACCTTGAAGCCTAGCTTTCTGAGGAAGAATCCAGCCTTCAAGTGGATACTCTTATTCTCTAGGTCTAACCAACTGACTACAGTAGCACTAGAATATAAAACCTTTTTGACCATACCCCATGCCTTCAGTTCCTTTTGTTTCATAAACCTCCAAATACCATGATTAGTTTCAAACAGATGTGTTGAGTTTAGTTCATCTGGAGCAGCAATTCTGAGTGTGGTCTGGGGAAAACTCGGGTCCCCAAGGTCCTTTCCAAAAGTCCACAAGGTCAAAATATTTTCATCATTGTATGAAGGCATTATTTGCTTTTTTCACTCTCATTCTCTCACTAGAGTACAGTGGAGTTTTCCAGAGGCTGCTTGATATGTGATATCATTGCTTTGAGATTAATGAAACCTGTGGTTCTATATCCTGTGTTTTAAAACTTTTTCAGTTTTAATTTCTAATATGGTAATTATTGATAGATATAACCCACCCAAACAAAAACTCTTTGGAGTCCTGAATAATTTTTAAGAGTGTGAAGTGGTCCTAGACCAAAAAGTTTTAGGACTTCTGTCCTATTTAACCAAACATAGTTTTAAAATGTGCATCAGTTAATGTAAACTGATGAAGTTGCTACCAAATCTCAAGGAAATCTCAAACCTGATTAAAATATTCAGATTCCTATTTTTTTGCCTCCTCTTATAAATTCTTAAGGTAGAAATGTTAGGTAGTTAGTCAGACATTAGCAGCAAGGAGGTGACAGTGGTGAGAAAGGCAAGAAAGAGAAGTCAAGTTACACCCAACCATCTGGGGACTCTCCCCTGACCCCACCCAGAACAGGAGAAACTATGGTCGTGTAGTGGGCAGCATATCCTGATAAAGAGGGGCACAGTAACACGAGGGAACCTCCCCGGGATGCACATGCCCAGAATAGAGAGGCGTATAACCTATAGTAAACACAAACTCATTATATGACAATTATAATAAAATCTACATGGAGAAGGATGTGTTCTCACTCCCTCTTGCGAGAGCACCAGAATCACAACTAACTGCTGAACAATCATCTACAGGAAGACACTGGAACTCACCAAAAATGATACCCTATATCCAAAGACAAAGGAGAAGCCACAAAGAGATGGTAGGAGGGGCGCAATCACAATAAAATCAAATCCCATAACTGCTGGGTGGGTGACTCACAAACTGGAGAACACTTATATGACAGAAGTCCACCCACTGGAGTGAAAGTTCTGAGCCCCATGTCAGGCTTCCCAACCTGGGGGTCCGGCAACAGGAGGAGGAATTCCTAGAGAATCAGTCTTTGAAGGCTAGTGGGATTTGATTGCAGGACTTTGACAGGACTGGAGAAAACAGACACTCCACTCTTGGAGGATACACACAAAGTAGTGTGTGTATTGGGACACAGAGGAAGGAGCAGTGACCCCACAGGAGACTGAACCAGACCTACTGCCTGGTGTTGGAGGGTCTCCTGCAGAGGAGGGGGGTGGCTGTGGCTCACCACGGGGATGAGGACACTGGCAGCAGAAGTTCTGGGAGGTCCTCCTTGGCGTGGGCCCTCCCAGGGTCTACAATTAGGCCAACCAAAGAGCCGGGTAGGCTCCAGTGCTGGGTGGCCTCAGGCCAAACAACCAACAGGGAGGGAACACAGCCCAACCTATCAACAGACAAGTGGATTAAAGTTTTACTGAGCTCTTCCCACCACAGCAACAGCCAGCTCTACCTACCACCGGTCCCTCCCATAAGGAAACTTGCACAAGCCTCTTAGATAGCCTCTTCCAGCAGAGGGCAGACAGCAGAAGCAAGGAGAACTACAATTCTTCAGCCTGTAGAATGAAAACCACATTCACAGCAAGATAGACAAAATGAAAAGGCAGGTGATTATGTACCAGATGAAGGAACAAGATAAAACCCTAGAAAAACAACTAAATGAAGTGGACATAGGCAACCTTCCAGAAAAAGAATTCAGAATAATGATAGTGAAGATGATCCAGGACCTCAGAAAAAGAATGGAGGCAAAGAAGAGAAGATGCAAGAAATGTTTAAAAAAGACCTAGAAGAATTAAAGAACAAACACCTAGAAGAATTAAAGAACAAATAAAGAGAGATGAACAACACAATAACTGACATGAAAAATACACTAGAAGGAATCAATAGCAGAATAACTGAGGCAGAAGAAAGGATAAGTGACCTGGAAGACAGAATGGTGGAATTCAGAGCTGCGGAACAGAATAAAGAAAAAAGAATGAAAAGAAATGAAGACAGCCTAAGAGACCACTGGGACAGCATTAAACACAACAACATTCTCATTATAGGGGTCCCAGAAGGAGAAGGGAGAGAGAAAAGACCTGAGAAAATATTTGAACAGATTATAGCGAAAACTTCCCTAACATGGGAAAGGAAATAGCCACCCAAGTCCAGGAAGTGCAGAGAGTTCCATATAGGATAAACCCAAGGAGAAACATGCCAAGACACATAGTAATCAAACTGGCAAAAAATTTAAAAAAAGAAAAATTACTGAAAACAGCAAGGGAAAAATGACAAATAACATACAAGGGAACTCCCATAAGGTTAACTGATGATTTCTCAGCAGAAACTCTACAAACAAGAAGGGAGTGGCATGACATATTTAAAGTGATGATAGGGAAGAACCTACAACAAAGATTACTCTACCCATCAAGGATCACTTTCAGATTTGATGGGGCAATCAAAAGCTTTACAGACAAGCAAAAGCTAAGAGAATTCCAGACCACAAAACCAGCTCTACAACAAATGCTAAAGGAACTACACTAAGTGGGAAACACAAGAGAAGAAAAGGACCTATAAAAACAAACCCATAACAATTAAGAAAATGGTAATAGGAGCATACATATGGATAATTACCTTAAATGTAAATGGATTAAATGCTTCAACAAAAAGACACAGGCTTGCTGAATGGATACAAAAACAAGACACATATATATGCTGTCTACAGGAGACCCACTTCAGACCTAGGGACACATACAGACTGAAAGTGAGGGGATGGAAAAAGACATTCCTTGCAAATAGAAATCAAAAGAAAGCTGGAGTAGCAATAGTCATATCAGATAAAATAGACTTTAAAATGAAGAATGTTACAAGAGACAAGGAAGGATGCTGTATAATGATCAAGGGATCAATCCAAGAAGAAGATAAAACAATTATAAATATATATGCACCCAACATAGGAGCACCTCAATACATAAGGCAACTGCTAACAGCTATAAAAGAGGAAATCAAGGGCAAAACTATAATAGTGGGAGACTTTATCACCTCACTTACACCAATCAACAGATGATCCAAACAGAAAATTAATAAGGAAACACAAGTGTTAAATGACACAATAGACCAGATAGATTTAATTGATATTTATAGAACATTTGCTCCAAAAACAGCTGATTACACTTTGTTCTCAAGTGTGCATGGAACATTCTCCAGGATAGATCACATCTTAGGTCGCAAATCAAACCTCAGTAAATTTTAAAAAACTGAAATCATATCAAACCTCTTTACTGACCACAACGCTATGAGATTAGAAATCAATTACAGGAAAAAAAAACCCATAAAAAACACAAACACATGGAGGCTAAACAATATGCTACTAAATAACCAAGAGATCACTGAAGAAATCAAACAGGAAATCAAAAAATACCTAGAGACAAATTACAATGAAAACACAATGATCCAAAACCCAGGGGGTGCAGAAAAAGCAGTTCTAAGAGGGAAGTTTATAGCAATACAAGCCTACCTCAAGAAACAAGAAGAATCTCAGATAAACTGTCTAACCTTACACATAAAGGAACTAGAGAAAGAAGAACAAACAAAACCCAAAGTTAGCAGAAGGAAAGAAATCATAAAGATCAGAGCAGAAATAAATGAAATAGAAACAAAGAAAACAATAACAAAGATCAATAAAACTAAAAGCTGGTTCTTTGAGAAGATATACGAAATTGATAAACCATTTGTCAGACTCATCAAGAAACAGAGGGAGAGGACTCAAATCAATAAAATTAGAAATGAAAAAGGAGAAGTTACAACAGACACGCAGAAATACAAAGCATCCAAAGAGACTACTACAAGCAACACTATGCCAATAAAATGGAAAACCTGGAAGAAATGGACAAATTCTTAGAAAGGTATAACCTTCTAAGACAGAACCAGGAAGAAATAAAAAATATGAACAGGCCAATCACAAGTAATGAAACTGTGATTAAAAATCTTCCAACAAACAAAAGTCCAGGACCAGCTGGCTACACAGGTGAAGTCTATCAAACATTTAGAGAAGAGCTACCACCCATCTTTCTCAAATGCTTCCAAAAAATTGCAGAGGAAGGAACACTCCCAGACTCATTCTATGAGGCCACCATCACCCTGATACCAAAACCAAAGATACTACAAAAAAAGAAAATTACAGAACAATACCACTGATGTATATAGATACAAAAATCCTCAACAAAATACTAGCAAACAGAATCCAACAACACATTAAAAGGATCATACACCATAATCAAGTGGGATTTATCCCAGAGATGCCAGGATTCTTCAATATACGCAAATCAATCAATGTGATATTCCATATTAATAAATTGAAGCAGAAAAACCGTATGATTATATCAATAGATGCCGAAAAAGATTTTGACAAAATTCAACACCCATTTATGATAAAAATTCTCCAGAAAGTCACCATAGAGGGAACTTACCTCAACATAATAAAGGCCATATATGACAAACCCACGGCAAACATCATTCTGAATGGTGAAAAAATGAAAGCATTTCCTCTAAGACCAGGAACAAGACAAGGATGTCCATTCTCCCCACTATTATTCCACATAGTTTTGGAAGTCCTAGCCATGGCAATCAGAGAAGAAAAAGAAATAAAAGGAATACAAATTGGAAAAGAAGAAGTAAACCTGTCACTGTTTGCATATGACAGGATACTTTATATACAGAATCCTAAAGTAATCACCAGAAAACTACTAGAGCTAATCAATGAACTTGGTAAAGTTGCAGGATACAAAATTAATGCACAGAAATCTCTTGCATTCCTATACACTAATGATGAAAAATCTGAAAGTGAAAGTAAGGAAACACTCCCATTTACCATTGCAACAAAAAGAATAAAATACCTAGGAATAAACCTACCTAGGGAGACAAAATACCTGTATGCAGAAAACTATAAGACACTGCTGAAAGAAATTAAAGATTATACAAACAGATGGAGAGATATACCATGTTCTTGGATTTGAAGAATCATTATTGTGAAAATGACTCTATTACCCAAAGCGATCTACAGATTCAATGCAATCCCTATCAAATTACCAATGGCATTTTTTACAGAACTACAACAAAAAACATTAAAATTTGTATGGAGACACAAATGACCCCGAATAGCCAAAGCAGTCTTGAAGGAAAAACACGGAGATGGAGGAATCAGACTCCCTGACTTCAGACTATACTACAAAGCTACAGTATTCAACATGATATGGTACTGGCACAAAAACAGAAATATAGATCAATGGAACAGGATAGAAAGCCCAGAGGTAAACCCACGCACCTATGGTCAAGTAATACATGTTGTGTTATATAGTGTAATACAGCACTATTTACAATAGCCAGGTCATGGAAGCAACCTAAATGCCCATTGACAGACGAATGGATAAAGAAGTTGTGGTACATATATACAATGTAATATTACTCAGCCATAAAAAGGAATGAAATTGGGTCATTTGTTGAGACATGGATGGATCTAGAGACTGCCATACAGAGTGAAGTAAGTCAGAAAGAGAAGAACAAATATCGTATATTAACGCATATATGTGGAATCTAGAAAAATGGTACAGATGAACCAGTTTGCAGGGCAGAAATAGAGACACAGATGTAGAGAACAAACATATGGACACAAAGGGGTGAAAGTGACAGGGTGTGTGTGTGTGATGATTTGGGAGATTGGAATTGACACATATACACTTATATGTATAAAATAGATAACTAATAAGAACCTGCTGTATAAAAAAATAAATGAAATATAAAAAAATAAAATCTACATGTGGTTTTTCCCCACAGCCCCCTCAGTGGGCATTTGTTAGCGAATCAAGGGTGAAAGCATGTGCCGCAGTAAACTTGTTCCAAAGCTCAGGGGTGTCAATCAAATAATGATCCCCTGTCACTCCAAAAAGAGTGTTGGTGAATGTCGAGAAATTGGAACCCTTAGAAATTGTTGCTGGGAATGTAAAATGATGTGGCCACTGTGAAAAACAGTTTGATGGTTCCTAAATAAGCTTAAAATAAAATTACCATATGGTCCAGCATTTTCAACTCTTACAAGTATACCCAAAGAACTGTATGTAGGTGTTCAAATAAAAACTTGTACACACACGTGCACACACACACACACACACACACACACAAATAAGTGCCCTTTCGGAGGGTTTCTTTGGGTCTTGTTTATGGTGAGAAAATATTTGCAAATGGAGCAACTGACAAAGGATTAATCTCCAAAATTTACAAGCAGCTCATGCAGCTCAATAACAACAACACAAAAAAACCCAATCCAAAAATGGGCAGAAGACCTAAATAGATATTTCTGGAAAGAAGATATACAGTTTGCCAACGAACACATGAAAGAATGCTCAACATCATTAATCATTAGAGAAATGAAAATCAAAACTACAATGAGATATCACCTCACAACAGTCAGAATGGCCATTATCAAAAATTGAGAAACAAATGCTGGAGAGGGTGTGGAGAAAAGGGAACACTCTTGCACTGCTGCTGGGAATGTGAATTGGTACAGCCACTATGGAGAACAGTATGGAGGTTCCTTAAAAAACTAAAAATAGAACTACCATATGAACCCAGCAATCCCACTACTGGGCATATACCCTGAGAAAACCATAATTCAAAAAGAGTCATGTACCAAAATGTTCATTGCAGCTCTATTTACAATAGCCAGGAGATGGAAGCAACCTAATGTCCATCATTGGATGAATGGATAAAGAAGATGTGGCATATATATACAATGGAATACTACTCAGCCATAAAAAGAAATGAAATTGAGTTATTTGTAGTGAGGTAGATGGACCTAGAGTCTGTCATACAGAGTGAAGTAGGTCAGAAAGAGAAAGACAAATACCATATGCTAACTCATATATATGGAATCTAAGAAAAAAAATGTCATGAAGAACTGAGGGGTAAGACGGGAATAAAGACACAGATCTACTAGAGAATGGACTTGAGGATATGGGGAGGGGGAAGGGTAAGCTGTGACAAAGCGAGAGAGAGGCATGGACATATATACACTACTAAACGTAAAATAGATAGCTAGTGGGAAGCAGCTGCATAGCACAGGGAGATCAGCTCGGTGCTTTGTGACCACCTAGAGGGGTGGGATAGGGAGGGTGGGAGGGAGGGAGACGCAAGAGGGAAGAGATATGGGAACATATGTATATGTATAACTGATTCACTTTGTTATAAAGCAGAAACTAACACACTGTTGTAAAGCAATTATACTCCAATAAAGATGTAAAATAATAATAACAATAATAATTTAAGGTAGACCCTAATAAAGATGCAGGTAGCACTCTCTAGAACCATACTGTATAATAGAATTTTCTGAAATGAGAGAAATGTTCTATATTTGTACTGACAATATCTTAACCATTAGCCATATGAGATGATTATCCACTTGAAATGTGGCTAATATGACTGAGGAACTAAAATTTTTATTTTATTTAAATAGCCACCTGCAGCTAGCAGCTACCACATTGTCCTTAGAAGATACAATTTAAATAAAAAATTATATTTTTTTATTCAAAAAAAAAAAAAGTGCCCTTAAGCCTGTATAAGAATGTGGCTTTTGATTCACAGAAACAGCCTGATACCTCTCTCTCTCTCTCTCTCTCTCTCTCCCTCTCTGAGAGTGTATCTTTGTTTCAATAAATTTTTGCTTTGTGCTTACACTTAAAGGGGATGGTTTGCAATTCTTTGCTTACTATCGAGGGACCGAGATTGCTGGCCTGGGTCTTCCGCTGACCTCCTTGGTTGAAGCTATTTTGTTACGAGGCACGTCAACCCAGTGACAGAAAAGAGTAGTACAAAACAAGTAAAAAATTATTGACTTATTGAATGTCTCCTGCATTATCACTACTACATAAGATATTGTAAATGAGGTAAAAATATGTTCTGACTTGAGCAGCTTACATTCTTTTAGGGAAAATAAAAATAAATTATATCTAATGAATGTCTAACTGAAGAATGTTTCCATTATTTTTTAGAGCTTAATCAAAAGCAAAGACAGGTGAGAGGTAAGCAATCTGATCACAGAGGGTTTCTCAGAAGAGGTAGAACCACAGCCCTACTTTGAAGGCTGAAGGAGATTTGAATAGGAAAATAAAACATGCTGTCACGTGAAATCCATTCCTAAAAGCTACTACAGTTAGAATTTCAAGGGATTTTTATTTTCATAACTTATCTTCCTATATTGCTTGATTTCATTTTACAAATAACATGATTTTACTAAACAATAACACTTTAAAACAAAACAAAAAATGTCTCAGAGATCTAAAGCAATATCCAGACCATTAGAGGCTAAAACAAGCTGAAACCCCTGCCTCAGGGTCATAGAAATTAAGAAGGAATTGTTTTTCCAGTGGAATTAACTTAGATAACAGTCATAGACCTTTTATTCACCTTTGGCTATTGGCTAAAGCAATATAGAAAATTGTTACCAAAGCCTGGCTTCAAAATCATATTTTCCCTCTGTTTTTACTCTGTATAGCCACCTCATTTTTATATGACTCTGGGTAATTTTTTGTTTGGTTGTTTTCTTTTCTTTCTTCTCTCTCTCTTTTTTTTCTTTTTTTGGGGCTCTGTTTTATGTATTTTTAACTGGTCGGATTATTTTGGACTGAAGGTTCCGTACTGAGACTCAAATGCTCTCTAGGGAGCTTCAGCTGACATTACATACGGAATGTCCAGTTGCTGCATGGCTTGTGCTCAGAGCTATGTAGGACCACTGGGAGCTTTTCAACTGCTACGAAAGTAGCCAATGTCTTTTCTCTCTTCAGTGCTAACAATGGCTTGCAATTCACTTTATTTATTTATTTTTTTAACATCTTTATTGAAGTATAATTGCTTTACAATGGTGTGTTAGTTTCTGCTTTATAACAAAGTGAATCAGTTATACATATACATATATCCCCATATCTCTTCCCTCTTGTGTCTCCCTCCCTCCCACCCTCCCTTTTCCACACCTCTAGGTGGTCACAAAGCACCGAGCTGATCTCTGTGCTATGCGCTGCTTCCTACTAGCTATCTATTTTACGTTTGGTAGTATATATCCGTCCATATCACTCTCTAACTTTGTCTCAGCTTACCCTTCCCCCTCTCCATGTCCTCAAGTCCATTATCTACGTCTGCAGCTTTATTCCTGTCCTGCCCCTAGGTTCTTCATAACCATAGTTTTTTTAGATTCCATATATATGTGTTAGCACACGGTGTTTGTTTTTCTCTTTCTGACTTACTTCACTCTGTATGAGTCTCTAGGTCCATCCACCTCACTACAAATAACTCAATTTCGTTTCTTTTTATGGCTGAGTAATATTCCATTGTATATATGTGCCACTTCTTCTCCATCCATTCATCTGTCAATGGACACTTAGGTTGCTTCTATATCCTGGCTATCGTAAATAGAGCTGCAATGAACATTGTGATACATGACCCTTTTTGAATTATGGTTTTCTCAGGGTATATGCCTAGGAGTGGGATTGCAGGGTCATATGGTAGTTATATTTTTACTTTTTTAAGGAACCTCCATACTGTTCTCCATAGTGACTGTATCAATTTACCTTCCCACCAACAATGCAAGAGGGTTCCCTTTTCTCCACACCCTCTCCTGCATTTACTGTTTGTAGATGTTTTGATGATAGCCATTCTGAATGGTGTGAGGTGATATCTCATTGTAGTTTTGATTTGCATTTCTCTAATGATTACTGATGTTAAGCATTCTTTCATGTGTTTGTTGACAAACTGTATATCTTCTTTGGAGAAATGTCTATTTAGGTCTTCTGCCCATTTTTGGATTGGGTTGTTTGTTTTTTGGATATTGAGTTGCATGAGCTACTTGTAAATTTTGGAGATTAATCCTTTGTCAGTTGGTTCACTTGCAAATATTTTCTCCCATTCTGAGGGTTGTCTTTTGATCTTGTTTAGGTTTCCTTTGCTGTGTAAATGTTTTTAAGTTTCATTAGGTCCCATTTGTTTATTTTTGTTTTTATTTCCATTTCTCTAGGAGGTGGGTCAAAAAGGATCTGGCTGTGCTTTATGTCATAGAGTGTTCTGCCTATGTTTTCCTCTAAGAGTTTAATAGTGTCTGGGCTTATATTTATGTCTTTAATCCATTTTGAGTTTATTTTGTGTATGGTGTTAGGAAGTGCTCTAATTAAATTCTTTTACAAGGAGCTGTCCAGATTTCCCAGCACCACTTATTGAAGAGGTTGCCTTTTCTCCATTGTATATTCTTGCCTGCTTTATCAAAAATAAAGTGACCATATGTGCATGGGTTTATCTCTGGGCTTTCTATCCTGTTCCATTGCTCTATATTTTGGTTTTTGTGCCAGTACCATACTGTCTTGATAACTGCAGCTTTGTAGTATAGTCTGAAGTCCAGGAGCCTGATTCCTCCAGCTCTGTTTTTCTTTCTCAACATTGCTGTGCCTACACAGGGTCTCTTGTGTTTCCATACAAATTGTGAATTTTTTTGTTCTAGTTCTGTGAAAAATGCCATTGGTACTTTGATAGGGATTGCATTCAATCTGTAGGTTGCTTTGGGTAGTATAGTCATTTTCACAGTGTTGATTCTTCCAATCCAAGAACATGGTATATCTCTCCATCTGCTTGTATCATCTTTAATTTCTTTCATCAGTGTCTTATAGTTTTCTGCATATAGGTCTTTTGTCTCCTCAGGTATGTTTATTCCTAGGTATTTTATTCTTTTTGTCGCAATGGTAAATGGGAGTGTTTCCTTAATTTCTCTTTCAGCTTTTTCATCACTAGTTTATAGGGATGCAAGAGATTTCTGTGCAGTAATTTTGTATCCTGCTACTTTACCAAATTCATTGATTAGCTGTAGTAGTTTTCTGGTAGCATCTTTAGGATTCTCTATGTATAGTATCATGTCATCTTGCAAACAGTGACAGTTTTACTTCTTCTTTTCTGATTTGTTTTCATTTACTTCCTTTTTCTTCTCTGATTGATGTGGCTAAAAGTTCCAAAACTATGTTAAATAATAGTGGTGAGAGTGGGCAACCTTGTCTTATTCCAGATCTTAGAGGAAATTGTTTCAGTTTTTCACCATTCAGAATGATGTTGGCTGTGGGTTTGTCATATATGGTCTTTATTATGTTGAGGAAAGTTCCCTCAATGCCTAATTTCTAGAGGTTTTTTTTTTTTTATCATAAATGGGTTTTGAATTTTGTTTGAAACTTTTTCTGCATCTATTGCAATGCTCATACAGTTTTTAACCTTCAATTTTTTAATATGGTGTATCACATTGATTGATCTGTTTATACTGAAGAATACTTGCATTCCTGGGATAAACTCCAATTGAACATGGTGTATGATCCTTTTAATGTGCTGCTGGATTCAGTTTGCTAGTAATTAGTTGAGGATTTTTGCATCTTTGTTCATCAGTGATATTGGCCTCTAGTTTTCTTTCTTTGTGACATCCTTGTCTGGTTTTGGTATCAGGGTGATGGTGGCCTCGTAGAATGAGTTTGGGAGTGTTCCTCCCTCTGCTATATTTTGGAAGAGTTGGAGAAGGATAGGTGTTAACTCTTCTCTAAATGTTTGATAGAATTCACCTGTGAAGCCAGCTGGTCCGGGGCTTTGGTTTGTTGGAAGATTTTTAATCACAGTCTCAATTTAAGTGCTTGTGATCGGTCTGTTTATATTTTCTATTTCTTCATGGTTTGGTCTCGGAAGGTGGTGCTTTTCTAAAAATGTGTCCATTTCTTCCAGGTTTTCCATTTTATTGGCATAGAGTTGCTTGTAGTGATCTCTCATGATCCTTTGTATTTCTGCAATGTCAGTTGTTACTTCTCCTTTTACCTTTCTAATTCTACTGATTTGAGTCTTCTCCCTTTTCTTCTTGATGTGTCTGGCTAATGGCTTATCAATTTTATTTATCTTCTCAAAGAACCAACTTTTAGTTTTATTGATGTTTGCAATTTTTTCCTTCATTTCTTTTTCACTTATTTCTGATCTGATATTTATGATTTCTTTCCTTCTGCTAACTTTGGCGTGTTTTTGTTCTTCTTTCTCCAATTGCTTTAGGTGTAAGTTCAGATTGTTTATTTCAGATGTTTCTTGTTTCTTCATGTAGGCTTGTATTGCTGTAAATTTCCCTCTTTGAACTTCTTTTGCTGCATCCCATAGGTTTTGGGTTATCGTGTTTTCATTGTCATTTTTTTCTAGGTAATTTTCGATTTCCTCTGATTTCTTCAGTGATCTCTTGGTTATTAAGTAGTGTATTGTTTAGCCTCCACGTGTTTGCATTTTTCACAGATTTTTTTCCTGCAATTGGTATTTAGTCTCATAGAGTTGTGGTCAGAAAAGATACTTGATACGATTTCAATTTTCTTAAATTTACCAAGGCTTGATTTGTGACCCAATGTATGATCTATCCTGTAGAATGTTCCATGAGAACTTGAGAAGAAAGTGTATTCTGTTGTTTTTGGATGGATTGTCTTACAAATATCAATTAAGTCCATCTTTTTTAATGTATCATTTAAAGCCTGTGTTTCCTTATTTATTTTCATTTTGGATCATCTATCCATTGGTGAAAGTGGGGTGTCAAAGTCTCCTACTCTGATTGTGTTACTGTCGATTTCCCCTTTTATGGCTGTTAACATTTGCCTTATGTATTGAGGTACTCCTATGTTGGGTGCATAATTATTTACAATTGTTATATCTTCTTCTAGGATTGATCCCTTTATCATTATGTAGTGTCCTTCTTTGTCTCTTGTAATAGTCTTTCTTTTAACGTCTTTTTTGAGTGATATGAGAATTGCTACACCAGCATTCTTTTGATTTCCATTTGCATGGAATATCTTTCTCCATCCCCTCACTTTCAGTCTGTATGTGTCCCTAGGTTTAATGTGGGTCTCTGGTAGACAGCATATGGGTCTTGTTTTTGTATCCATTCAGCAAGCCTGGGTCTTTTTGTTGAAGCATTTAATCCATTCATGTTTAAGGTAATTATCGATATGTAAATTCTTATTATCATTTTCTTAATTGTTTTAGATTTGTTATTGTACGTCTTTTCCTTCTCTTGTGTTTCCTGCCTAGAGAAGTTCCTTTAGCATTTGTTGTAAAACTGGTTTGGTGGTGCTGAATTCTCTTAGCTTTTGCTTGTCTGTAAAGGTTTTAATTTCTCCATTGAATCTGAATGAGATCCTTGATGGGTAGAGTAATCTTGGTTGTAGGTTTTTTTCCTTCATCACTTTAAATATGTCCTTCCACACCCTTCTGTCTTGCAGAGTTTCTGCTGAAAGATCAGCTGTTAACCTTATGGGGATTCCCTTGTATGTTATTTGGTGTTTTTCCCTTGCTGCTTTTAATATGTTTTCTTTGTATTTAATTTTTGATAGTTTGATTAATATGTGTCTTGTGTATTTCTCCTTGGATTTATCCTGTATGGGACTCTCTGCACTTCCTGGACTTGATTAACTATTTCCTTTCCCATATGAGGTAAGTTTTCAACTATAATCTCTTCAAATATTTTCTCAGTCCCTTTCTTTTTCTCTCCTTCTTCTGAGACCCCTATAATCCGAATGTTGGTGTGTTTAATATTGTCCCAGAAATCTCTGAGACTGTCCTCAATTCTTTTCATTCTTTTTTCTTTGTTCTGCTTTACAGTAGTTACTTCCACTATTTTATCTTCCAGGTCACTTATCCATTCTTCTGCCTCATTTACTCTGTTATTGATTCCTTCTAGAGAATTTTTAATTTTATATATTGTGTTGTTCATCATTGTTTGTTTGCTCTTTAGTTCTTCTAGGTCCTTGTTAAATGTTTCTTGTATTTTCTCCATCCTATTTCCAAGATTTTGGATCATCTTTACCATTATTACTCTGAATTCTTTTTCAGGTATACTGCCTATTTCCAGTTCATTTATTTGGTCTGGTGAATTTTTACCTTGCATCTTCATCTGCTGTGTATTTCTCCATCTTCTCATTTTGCTTAACTTACTGTGTTTGGGTTTCCTTTTTGTAGGCTGCAGTTTCGTAGTTCCTGTTGTTTTTGGTGTCTGCCCCCAGTGGCTAAGGTTGGTTCAGTAGGCTGTGTAGGCTTCTTGGTGGAGGGGACTAGTGCCTGTGTCCTGGTGGATGAGGCTGGATCTTGTCTTTATGGTGGGCAGGTCCATGCCTGGTGGTGTGTTTTGGGGTATCTCTGACCTTATTATGATTTTAGGCCACCTCTCTGCTAATGGGTGAGGTTGTGTTCCTGTCTTGCTAGTTGTCACCCATAGGGTGTCCAGCACTGTAACTTGCTGGTTGTTGAGTGGAGCTGTGTCTTAGCATTGAGATGGAGATCTCTGGGAGAGCTTTTGCCATTTAATATTACATGGAGCCAGAAGGTCTCTGGTGGACCAGTGTCCTGAACTCAGCTCTACCACCTCAGAGGCACAGTCCTGACACTCAGCCGGAGCACCAAGGTCCTGTCAGCCACAAGCTCAGAGGAAAAGGGAGAAGGAAAGAAAGAAAGAAAGAAAGAAAAAAGTAAAGTAAAATAAAATAATTATAATAAAATTAAAAAATAATTATTGAAAATTAAAAAGTAATAAAAAAAAGAAAGTAAGAAGAGTACAACCAAACTAAAAAACAAATCCACCAATGATAACAAGTGCTAAAAACTATACAAAAAAAAAAAGGAAAGACAGAATCCTAAGACAAATGGTAAAAGCAAAGCCATACAGACAAAATCACAAAAAGAAGCATACACATACACACTCACAAAAAGAGAAAAAGGAAAAATATATACATATCGTTGCTCCCAAAGTCCACCACTTCAATTTTTGGATGATTCCTTGTCTATGCAGGTGTTCCACAGATGCAGGGTACATAAAGTTCATTGTGGAGATTTAATCCACTGCTCCTGAGGCTGCTGGGAGAAATTTCCCTTTCTGTTCTTTGTTCGCACAGCTCCTGGGGTTCACCTTTGGATTTGGCCCTGCCTCTGCATGTAGGTCGCCTGAGGGCATCTGTTCATTGCTCAGACAGGACCGGGTTAAAGGAGCAGCTGATTAGGGGCTCTAGCTCACTCAATCCAGGCGGAGAGAGGGTAAGGAATGTGGGGCTAACCTGCATTGTCAGAGACCGTTGTGACATTGCAACAGCCTGAGGTGTGCCATGTGTTCTCCCAGGGAGTTGTCCCTGGATCACGGGACACTGGCAGTGGCAGGCTGCACAGGCTCCTGGGAGGGGAGGTGTGGATAGTGACCTATGCTTGCACACAGGCTTCTTGGTGGCTGCAGCAGCAGCCTTAGCATTTCATGCCTATCTCTTGTGTCCGTGCTGATAGCTACGGCTCACGTCCATCTCTGGAATTGTTTAGGTGGTGCTCTGAATCCCTTCTCCTCCGTGAACCCTGAAACAATGGTGTCTTGCCTCTCAGGCAGGTCTAGTCTTTTTCCCGGACTCCCTCCAGCTATCTCTGGTGCACTGGCTCCCTTCAGGCTGTGTTCACGCAGCCAACACCAGTCCTCTCCCTGGGATCTGACCGAAGCCCGAGCCTCAGCTCCCAGCCCCTGCCCACCCTGGCGGGTGAGCAGAGAAGCCTCTCAGGCTGGTGAGTGCCGGTCAGCACTGATCCTTTGTGTGGGAATCTCTCCGCTTTGCCCTCTGCGCCCCGTGGCTGCGCTCTCCTCCTCGGCTCCGAAGCTTCTCCCCTCTGCCACCCACAGTCTCCGCCCGCGAAGGGGCTTCCTAGTGTGTGGAAACCTTTCCTCCCTCACAGCTCCCTCCCACTGGTGCAGGTCCTGTCCCTATTCTTTTGTCTCTGTTTTTTCTTTTGCTCTACTCAGGTATGTGGGGAGTTTCTTGCCTTTTGGGAAGTCTGAGGTCTTCTGCCAGCATTCAGTAGGTGTTCTGTAGGAGTTGTTCCACATGTAGATGTATTTCTGATGTATCTGTGGAGAGGAAGGTGATCTCCGTATCTTACTCCTCTGCCATCTTGAAGTTCTCCCCTGCAATTCACTTTAAATTCTCCTCACGATGACCCTTTGTATTATATCTGTAGTAAATATAAAGCAGTAGTTCCTGTTTTTGCTAAATTCATCAGACTTTATTTTTTGTACTGGAGACAAAAATGTCCTCCATTCCTATATTTGGGTCCTTTTAGCTCTATTGTGTAGGCTCCTGAAAGACTTTCCCAAGGGTCTTGGCTCCCCAGTTGAAAGAATACCATTTCTGTGTGTGTGTCTACTATGCACCATATCACACAATTGTTTGATTTTCATAAGATTAAAATAAGAACAATTTTGATTTTCTGATGTCTCCTACTTTTATTTCCGAGAAGTTTTCACTGTGATTTTTCTGGACTTGAGGAAACAGTAGGGGAAAGAAGTTTTGATTATGCAAATATAAAAATTATCAAAGTGGGGGTACATACCAGACAGATTTGATGAGAGCTCACAGTGCTTTTCAATATTTACTTCTTGTCACCAAATTAAATTTCAGATATATTTAGTAAGTGGATTACAACATTTAAACAAATAATAACTTTATGCAGCAAAACCTAATTATATTTGTTTAGTCTTGTACTTTGGGTCACTCACAGGAAACAGATTTGGAATCGCCAATATAAAGTTCTCAGTATTCATTATATCATACACTCTATTATTTGCTAACAGAAGCTACATTTTATAGTCTGAACTACTTTCCAAACCCAAGCTAAGATGTGATACATCTGCAAAGTCTTTTTTTTCCTGTGGCTTAAGAGAATTCATAGGTGATGTTACTCAAGTTTCTCTTATAAAAAAATCTTACAGTACAAAATTAACTTAAAGATTTTGGGGAATGTAATGTGGTTTAAATATAAATTCATTGCATGGCAATTACCTGACAGCATAGTGGAATATACCACCATAATAGGAGATTGCAATAAAAGGAAAATTGATGCTATAGAGTCTTCAAAACTTAAAGGAATAAAGAGAACTTATTAAGCAAGTGTGCCATTATATGTCTTCCCTGTGAGCTTAATATGTGCATTAATATAAGCATAAATATATTCAACATATCTGTCAAATATTTAAAGGGTACATATCTTAGATTAAATACCTCACCATTGGTTGGTTTGTTGTTAGGTATATATTTTATATACATATTTTATCTAAAGTTTAGAACACAGAACTAGTAATGTGAAACAAAAATTAAACCTCTAGTGTCTAGAAAATTAAACATACTAAAGGAGATTATGCCACGATTATTATTGGACTAAACAATAAGCATCTTAAGAATTCTTCTTTGGGGAATGTGAAATAATGTGTGGTATACTATTACTAGGGCTATAACTGCATTCTTGAGAATTGCAAAGTGTGCTGATAAAGATCTTCCATGTTTGCAAGTCAGAGAACACAAATCTATTGTCATGTTTGCTGAAAACATATTTTTAACCAAAATCTCTGAAATTGCTCACTCCTGCACATACATCTACTGAAGATTATTTTGAAAATTGTGCCACTGACTTCTTAGATAGCTCATACTACATTATGTGCAAGTGCAAGAGAAGGAAATGAAGAAAAGGAAGAATATGGAAGGTGATATTCAGTGTAAAGTTTTCTAACCCTTCTGTTCTAAATATGTAACCATCTTTTGCTCTCTGGTATGTGTAAGATCAGATAGGATCTAGAAGGTAGTAAGAGAAAATGGTAAGAAGCACAGCGAAAAGCAGCCTCTATTTAAAGAGAAAATGTCAAATGTCTAATTCTTCTGAAAATTTTGGAGGAGACAAAAAATAAATGTCTGGTCAAAGGCCAAGCTCCACAAATGTTTATTCCATTGTATATATGTTTTATTTTGTTCTGAAACTTAAAACAACTCTGTAAAAGCCACTGAATCACAAAGGGAGAACTGACAACTGCCAGAAGGTCATTGATGACAAGTACTTTAGAGAAAGTAGTTTATAACCACCTATTTTTTTCCAATTTCTGAACTATTGACATTTTGTTTATGATGGAACTCCACTTAATACTATAAAGTTCAATTTTACTACTTGTGAATTCTAGATGTGATTTTAGATAAAATTTGGTGTTTGCAAAGCCCTTTTTAATGTTACTTATCAATTCTTCCCTCTTTAAAGAGGCAAGTAGAAAATAAGAACACATCTAACTAAACTAGAATCATGGGAAATAGCAGTGGTAATCAATATTCTAGCCAGCTAAGGATAAAAGTAGAATGTTCTAACTTATCTAGGTAGGAAGCTACTGAAATTTTCACTTAGCATGTCTCGACATAGTGGTTAGGAGTAATGGCTCAGGAATTACCTGTGTGCTCTTAGATAGGTTATTTATTTTCTCTGAACTTCAGCTTCTTCATCTGTAAAATAAGGATAATAATATTGCCAACCTTATGGGGTTGTTGTGAGAATTAAATAAAATAATGCATGTAAAATACCTAGCACCATGCCTGGTAAATAGTAATTATTCAATACACTTGTTACAGCATTTAGGAGGAAAGTTCCCAGATTAATAATATAGCTTTGGGAGTAGCACTTGTTTTCATTATTGAAAATTTGGGAGCGACTACTATCAATAACTGTAGGTGGATATCATGAGGAGAACACCTTAGAATATTTTAGAGCATTTGGGCACATGAAGAAGTAATACAACTGCCACATCTATATGTCCCCAATCCTAAAGTAATGAATTCTATGAGTTAGAGAATATGTATTTTTAAAAATCAGAGAAAATTATCTACTAAAATAAGGATGTCTGACAGGGTACAAAGTTTACAAAGTGGAGTTGAAGAATTTGTTTTCTTATAAAATGACATTTTTTTCTTTTTTGAATGTTTCTCACTGGGGATATAAATCACTTTCTAGACTGAGAAGTAATGATCATTCAGATATAGTGATGAGAATGGGGTCGAATCTAAACTGGTATATTTGAAAAGATTTCACTATGCTTAATTTCTTATTATTTTATTCTAATGAAGCTTTTTAACTTCTTCTACACTTGTTTTCTCCTCAACAAAGTTGAGCTACCCTTTCTTCTCTCTAATCAACCACAATCGACTTCTCAACATTAAGTCATCATTGGGTGTATTTTGTAAAGTGCAGTATGTGAAAAGGGCAGTATATTAATTTGAGTTATGCCAAGAATTGATTAGAAAAAATGTACTTGAAGAAGGGAGAGTATGTTCTAGTCCCAGCTATGCCACTAACTCATCTGTGTAAATTGAGATGAGCCATTTGATCTCTCTAAACTTGAATTCCCCTATCTGTAAAATGAAGGAATTTAATATAGTCATCTTTCTGGTTTTATGATTCTAGAAGCAGAATTCAGAATTAATATTGTTCATTTTTAGATGGAATTACGTATACTACTGTTCAAACCATGTTTGTTTTAGGCCTGTTACCTAGTCCTTTTAAATCTTATTTAATATAGCCTATTGATAGATATGGAATTTAGTTCTGTCTCCAAAATGGGAAAGTGCTATGATCTGAATGTTTATGTCCCTCCCCAATTCATATGTTGAAAACCTAATGCCCAAGGTAATGGTATCAGAAGGTAGAGTCTTTGGGAGGTGATTAGGTCATCATGAGTGAGATTCGTGCCCTTATAAAAGAGGCCCCAGAGAACTAGCTCATCCCTTACACCATATGAGGACATAGTGAAAACTTGGCAGTCTGCATCTTAGAAGAGCAGCTTCTTCAGAACTCCATCATACTTGGCACCTTGATTTTGGACTTCCAGCCTCCAAAACTGTGAGAAATAAATGTTTGCTGTTTATAAGCCACACAATCTGTGGTATTTTGTTATAGAAGCCTGAATGGACTAAAATAAAAAGATATAATATATGCCCCTCTATTATCAAGAGAGAAAAAACAAACAGCTAATTATTATCACAGTCCTAGTGTATGAACATAGTCTTTCATCTTCCCCATAAACTCCTCATATGAAAGTTTTCATGAACACACTTAAACTAAATATAGTACCTAGTGAATAATCTTTTGCCAATAGAACTGCTAAATAGTACATTCTGATGGGTAGGACTTGGTTCATGCCAGTAAGTTAACTCTTTCGAATTCAGTGGGTACAGCCCTCTCTGAATGGACTCAGGCAACAGATTAATATTTTTCTCACAGATGAACAATTTGTTTGTCCACACATAATTAAAGTGTTATTTTACTAGTCATCTCACCAAAAATATGTCTATCTGCTCCTTGACAAATTGCTTACCTGATTCTTTGGCTAATATCTTACATAAGAAACAGTTTAACTCTTTCTCTTTTTTCCTTTCTTCCTTTCTTCCTTCTTTCCTTCCTTCCTTCCTTCCTGCCTGCTTTCCTTTCTTTTTCTCTTTCTTTCTTATTTTGTCTTACAGCATGCCTATTTCACTATTTACCTTACACATTTAGGAAATGCACAAATATATTTACAGGACCTGAACTTTTTTTTTTCTTAACATCTTTATTGGGGTATAATTGCTTTACAATGATGTGTTAGTTTCTGCTTTATAACAAAGTGAATCAGTTATACATATGTTCCCATAACTCTTCCCTCATGTGTTTCCCTCCCTCCCACCCTCCCTATCCCACCCCTCCAGGCGGTCACAAAGCACCCAGCTTATCTCCCTGTGCTATGCGGCTGCTTCCCACTAGCTATCTACCTTACGTTTGGTGGTGTATATATGTCCATGCCTCTCTCTCGCTTTGTCACAGCTCACCCTTCCCCCTCCCCATATCCTCAAGTCCGTTCTCTAGTAGGTTTGTGTCTTTATCCCTGTCTTACCCCTAGGTTCTTCATGACATTTTTTTTCTTAAATTCCATATATATGTGTTAGCATACGGTATTTGTCTTTCTCTTTCTGACTTACTTCACTCTGTATGACAGACTCTAGGTCCATCCACTTCATTACAAATACCTCAATTTCGTTTCTTTTTATGGCTCAGTAATATTCCATTGTATATATGTGCCACATCTTCTTTATCCATTCATCTGATGATGGGCACTTAGGTTGATTCCATCTCCAGGCTATTGTAAATAGAGCTGCAATGAACATTTTGGTACATGGCTCTTTTTGAATTATGGTTTTCTCAGGGTATATGCCCAGTAGTGGGATTGCTGGGTCATATGGTAGTTCTATTTGTAGTATTTTAAGGAAACTCCATACCGTTCTCCATAGTGGCTGTACCAATTCACATTCCCAGCAGCAGTGCAAGAGTGTTCCCTTTTCTCCACACCCTCTCCAGCATTTATTGTTTCTAGATTTTTTGATGATGGCCATTCTGACTGGTGTGAGATGATATCTCATTGTAGTTTTGATTTGCATTTCTCTAATGATTAATGATGTTGAGCATTCTTTCATGTGTTTGTTGGCAGTCTGTATATCTTCTTTGGAGAAGTGTCTATTTAGGTCTTCTGCCCATTTTTGGATTGGGTTGTTTGTTTTTTGTTATTGAGCTGCATGAGCTGCTTGTAAATTTTGGAGATTAATCCTTTGTCAGTTGCTTCATTTGCAAATATTTTCTTCCATTCTGAGGGTTGTCTTTTGGTCTTGTTTATGGTTTCCTTTGCTGTGCAAAAGCTTTGAAGTTTCATTAGGTCCCATTTGTTTATTTTTGTTTTTATTTCCATTTCTCTAGGAGGTGGGTCAAAAAGGATCTTGCTGTGATTTATGTCATAGAGTGTTCTGCCTATGTTTTCCTCTAAGAGTTTGATAGTTTCTGGCCTTACATTTAGGTCTTTAATCCATTTTGAGCTTATTTTTGTGTATGGTGTTAGGGAGTGATCTAATTTCATACTTTTACATGTACCTGTCCAGTTTCTGGACCTGGACTTTTTATTGAGATCTAACCTACATACAATAAAATGCATCTTCAGTGTTCCATCTGATGTTTAGACAGCTGTATAAATCCATGTAATCACCATCTAAAACAAAATGCAGAAGAACATTTCCATCATTCCAGAAGTTTCTTTCATGTCCCTTTCCAGTTTATTCTCCTTGCACCGAGAGGGAGTGGTTTTCTAATTTTTATCACCATAAACTGATTTGCCAGCTCAAAAATATTATTTAAATGTAATCATTTAGTATGAGTTCATTTATGCCTAACTTCTTTGCTTTTGAGACTTATCCAAGCTAGTGCTCATTTTGTTAGTCCATTCCTTTTTACTGCTGAATAGTATCCCATTGTATAAAAGTAGCATGTGTTGTTAATCAATTCTCCTGTTGACGGACCTTGGTGTTGCTTCCATTTGGGGGCTATTATTAATAAATATGTTATGAAGATTGTTGTACAAAGTCTGTGTATTTATATATGTGTGTGTGTTTATTTTAGTATAGACTTGAAACTGCTTTTGGATGAAAAGGAAGTATGGCTCACATCATGTATAATGGTAACAATAAACGAAAAACACTAGGCTTCTTATATTAATTTCAAACAAAGCAGACTAAGAAAAAGGAAAATTATTAGGGATAAAGGTGGAATTACATGATGATGAAGTGTCAACTTGCCAAAAAGTAGCAAGCCTTAATGTGTTCACATCTAACAACAGAGCATCAAAATATATAAAGCAAAAACTCATAGAACTGTAATAAAAAATAGACAAATCCTTATTATAGCTAGGAACTTCAACAGTACTCTTTCAGTAACTGATAAATCAAGCAAGCAGAGCATCAGTAAGCATATAGTTGACCTGAATAGCACTATCAATCAACTTGATCTTATTGATATTTATAGAATACGCCAACTAACAACAGCATAATAAACATTCTTTTTAAGCTCACAAGGAACATTTGCCAAGATAGATTACATTCTGGGTCATAGGACTCACTTTAACAAATTTAAGAGAATGTAAATCACACAAAGTCCTCAGAGTATAATGGAATTAAATGAGAAATTGATAAAACAGAGAGAAAAAGAATACTGCCAAATATTTTGAAATTAAACAACACATTAATTCAATATTTCAATCAATTTAATTAATAAATGAAATGTGTCAAGTAATGTCTCAAGAGAAATTAAAAATAATTTGAACTAGTGTACCTGAAACTAACACAACATTGTAAATCAACTATACTTCAATAATAAAAAATAATTTGAACTAAATGAAAATGTAACTTATCAAAGCTTATAGGATGCAGCAAAAGCAGTACTTAGAGATAAATTTATAGCATTGAATGCGTATATTAGAAAAGAAGAAAGACCTAAGATCAATAAACTTAGCTGATACCATAGGAGGCAAGAGAAATAAGAAAAGTTGAAGATTAAAACAACCAAAGGAAAGAAATAATAAAAATTAGAGTATAATTTCAAAGACATTGAAAGCAGGAAAACAATAGAGGAAATCCATGAAAATAAATGCTCGTTCTTTTAAAAGATCGATTTAATTGATAAACCTCTAGCCTAATAACCCAGAAAAAATAGTAGTCACAAAACAATGATATAAAAAATAATAGTCATTACTATTACCTTAAAATGATAATAAAAGTGTTATATACAGCTCTATGCTCACAAGTTTTACAATTTGATGAAATTAACCTACTCCTTGAAAGACACAAACTACCAATACTCACAAGGAAAAAATAGAAAATCTGAACAGGCATAGGTCTATAAATAAGTTGAATTAAAAATGAAAAAATTACAAAAAAGCAAAGCCCTCATCTCAGAGAAATTATATCAAATGTTATGGAAGGAATAATAACAATTCTCCACAATGTCTTCCAGATGACAGAAGGAGAGGAAACATTTCCTAACTCACTTGATATATGAAGCAGATATTACCCTATACTAAAACCAGATAAAGATGTTAAATAAAGAAATGTATAGACTGCTATCTATCATGAGCACAGATGCAAAAATCTTCAACAAACTATCAGGAAATCGAATCCAGCAATGTATACAAATAATTTTACACCATTTCCAATAGAATTTACTGGAATTTTTTCAGTTCATTTCAACATTTGAACATCACTCAATGTAATTCAACACAACAATATATTTAAGAAGAATCATAATCATACAATTGATGCAGAAAAAGCATTTGACAAAATCCAACATCCATTCTGAAAAAAGTTTCAGCATACTCAGAATAGAGAGGAACTTCCTTAATTTGATTTTTAAAAAATCAACAAAAACCCTACAGCTACTTAATGGTAAGAAACTGATCTCTTAACCCTAAAACTTGGAATAGAGTATAAAAAAACATGAAACAGTTCTAAATGCACATTTCTAAGTTAAAAAAACCAGTCAAAGAAGGTTACACACTTTATTTACTTTTTTTAACATTTATATATTTAATTTCAGTGGTAGGTGCAAGGCTTTTTTTTTTAACATCTTTATTGGAGTATAATTGCTTTACAATGGTGTGTTAGTCTCTGCTGTATAACAAAGTGAATCAGCTATACATATACATATATTCCCATATCTCCTCCATCTTGCATCTCTCTTCCATCCTCTCTATCCCACCCTTCTAGGTGGTCACAAAGCACCGAGCTGATCTCCCTGTACTATGCGGCTGCTTTCCACTAGCTATCTACTTTACATTTGGTAGTGTATATATGTCCATGCCACTCTCTCACTTCGTCCCAGCTTACCCTTCCCCCTCTTTTGTCCTCAAGTCCATTCTCTACGTCTACATCTTTATTCCTGTCCTGCCCCTAAGTTCATCAGAACCATTTTTTTTCTTTTTTTTAGATTCTATACATATGTGTTAGTATGCAGTATTTGTTTTTCTCTTTCTAACTTACTTCACTCTGTATGACAGACTCTAGGTCCATCCACCTCACTACAAATAACTCAATTTTGTTTCTTTTTATGGCCAAGTAATATTCTATTGTATATATGTGCCACATCTTCTTTATCCATTCATCTGTCAATGGACACTTAGGTTGCTTCCATGTCCTGGCTACTGTAAATAGAGCTGCAATGAACATGGCAGTACATGACTCTTTTTGAATTATGGTTTTCTCAGGATATATGCCCAGTAGTGGGATTGCTGGGTCATATGGTAGTTCTTTTAGCTTTTTAAGGAACCTCCATACTGTTCTCCATGGTGGCTGTATCAATTTAAATTCCCACCAACAGTGCAAGAGGGTTCCCTTTTCTCCATACCCTCTGCACCATTTATTACTTGCAGACTTTTTGACTATGGCCATTCTGATCGCTGTGAGATGATACCTCATTGTAGTTTTCATTTGTATTTCTCTAATGATTAGTGATGTTGAGCATCCTTTCATGTGTTTGATGGCAATCTGTATATCTTCTTTGCAGAAATGTTTATTTAGGTCTTCTGTCCATTTTTGGATTGGGTTGTTTGTTTTCTCTGATATTGAGCGGCATGAGCTGCTTGTATATTTTGGAGGTTAATCCTTTGTCAGTTGCTACATTTGCAAATATTTTCTCCCATTCTGAGGGATATCTTTTCGTCTTCTTTATGGTTTCCTTTGAGGTACAAAAGCTTTTAAGTTTCATTAGGTCCCATTTGCTTATTTTTGTTTTTATCTCCCTTTCTCTAGGAGGTGGGTCAAAAAATATCTTGTTGTGATTTATGTAAGAGTGTCCTGCCTATGTTTTCTTCTAAGAGTTTTATAGTGTCTGGGCTTATATTTAGGTCTTTAATCCATTTTGAGTTTATTTTTGTGTATGGTGTTAGGGAGTGTTCTAATTTCATTCATTTACATGGAGCTGTCCAGTTAACGCAGCACCACTTATTGAAGAGGCTGTCTTTTCTCCTTTGTATATTCTTGCCTCCTTTATCAAAGATAAGGGGACCATATGTGCATGGGTTTATCTCTGGGCTTTCTATCCTGTTCCATTGATTTATATTTCTGTTTTTGTGCAGGTGCCATACTGTTTTGATGACTGTAGCTTATAGTATAGTCTGGAGTCAGAGAGCCTGATTCCTCCAGCTCCGTTTTTCTTTCTCAAGACTGCTTTGGCTATTTGGGATCTTTTGTGTTTCCATACAAATTGTGAAATTTTTTGTTCTAGTTCTGTGAAAAATACCAGTGATAGTTTGATAGGGATTGCATTGAATCTATAGATTGCTTTGGGTACTAGAGTTATTTTCACAATGTTGATTCTTCCAATCCAAGAACATGGTATATCTCTCCGTCTGTTTGTAATCATCTTTAATTTCTTTCATCAGTGTCTTATAGTTTTCTCCATACAGGGCTTTTGTCTCCTTAGGTAGGTTTATCCTAGGTATTTTATTCTTTTTGTTGCAGTGATAAATGGGAGTGTTTCCTTAATTTCTCTTTCAGTTTTTTCATCATTCGTGTATAGGAATACCAGAGATTTCTGTGAATTAATTTTGTATCCTGCTACTTTACCAAATTCATTGATTAGCTCTAGTAGTTTTCTGGTAGCACTTTTAGGATTTTATATGTATAGTATCATGTCATCTGCAAACAGTGACTGCTTTACTTCTTTTCCAATTTGGATTCCTTTTATTTCTTTTTCTTCTCTGATTGCTGTGGCTAAAACTTCCAAAACTATTTTGAATAATAGTGGTGAGAGTGGGTAACCTTGTCTTGTTCCTGATCGTAGTGGAAATGGTATCAGTTTTTCACCATTGAGGACAATGTTGGCTGTGGGTTTGTCATTTATGGCCTTTATTATGTTGTGGTAAGTTCCCTCTATGCCTACTTTCTGGAGGGTTTTTATCATAAATCGGTGTTAAATTTTGTTTTAAGCTTTATCTGCATCTATTGAGATGGTGATATACTTTTTATCCTTCAATTTGTTAATATAGCTTATCACACCGATTGATTTACATATATTGAAAAATCCTTGCATTCCCGGGATAAGCCACACTTGATCATGGTGTATGATTCTTTTGATGTGCTGTAGATTCTGTTTGCTAGAATTTTGTTGAGGATTTTTGCATCTATGTTCATCAGTGATATTGGCCTGTAGTTTTCTTTTTTGGTGACATCTTTGTCTGGTTTTAGTATCATGGAGATGGTGGACTTGTACAATGAGTTTGGGAGTGTTCCTCCCTCTGCTATATTTTGGAAGAGTTTGAGAAGGATAGGTGTTTGCTCTTCTCTAAATGTTTGATAGAATTCGCCTGTGAAGCTATCTGGTCTTGGGCTTTTGTTTGTTGGAAGATTTTAAATCGCAGTTTCAATTTCAGGGCTTGTGATTTGTCTGTTTATATTTTCTATTTCTTCCTGGTTCAGTCTCAGAAGGCTGTACTTTTCTAAGAATTTGTCCATTTCTTCCAGGTTGTCCATTTTATTGGCATATAGTTGCTTATAGTAATCTCTCATGACCCTTTGTATTTCTGCAGTGTCAGTTGTTACTTCTCCTTTTTCATTTCTAATTCTATTGATTTGAGTCTTTTCCCTTTCTTTCTTGATGAGTCTGGCTAATGGTTTATCAATTTTTTTTATCTTCTCAAAGAACCAGCTTTTAGTTTTATTGATCTTTGCTATCGTTTCCTTCATTTCTTTTTCATTTATTTCTGATCTGATCTTTATGATTTCTTTCCTTCTGTTAAGTTTGGCGTTTTTTTTTGTTGTTGTTGTTGTTTTTTGTTCTTCTTTCTCTAATTGCTTTAGGTGTAATTTTTGGTCATTTATATGAGATTTTTCTTGTTTCTTGAGGTAGCATTGTATCACTATAAACTTCCCTATTAGAACTGCTTTTACTGCATCCCATAGGTTTTGGGTCATTGTGTTTTCATTGTCATTTGTCTCTAGGTGTTTCTTGAGTTCCTCTTTGATTTCTTCAGTGATCTCTTGGTTATTTAGTAGTGTATTGTTTAGCCTCCATATGTTTTAATATTTTACAGTTTATTTTTTCTGTAATTGAAATTTAGTCTCATACAGTTGTGGTCAGAAAAGATGATTGATATGATTTCAGTTTTCCTAAATTTACCAAGGCTTGATTTGTGACCCACGATATATTCTATCTTGGAGAATGTTCCAAGAGCACTTGAGAAGAAAGTGTATTCTGTTGTTTTTGGATGGAATGTCCTATAAATATCAATTAAGTCCATGTTTTTAATGTATCATTTAAAGCTTGAATTTCCTTATTTATTTTCATTTTGGATCATCTGTCCATTGGTGAAAGTGTTAAAATCCCCTACTATGATTGTGTTCCTGTCAATTTCCCCTTTTATGGCTGTTAACATTTGCCTTATGTATTGAGGTGCTCCTATGTTGGGTGCACAAATATTTACAATTGTTATATCTTCTTCTTGGATTGATCCCTTGGTTATTACGTAGTGTCCTTCTTGATCTCTTGTAACAGTCTTTGTTTTAAAGTCTATTTTGTCTGATATGAGAATTGCTACTCCAGCTTTCTTTTGATTTCCATTTGCATGGAATATCTTTTTCCATCCCCTCACTTTCAGTCTGTATGTGTCCCTAGGTCTGAAGTGGGTCTCTTGTAGACACCATATACATGGGTCTTGTTTTCTTATCCATTCAGCCAGTCTATGTGTTTTGGTTGGAGCATTTAATTCATTTACCTTTAAGGTAATTATTGATATGTATTTTCCTATTACCATTCTCTTAATTGTTTTGGGTTTGTTATTGTAGGTCTTTTCCTTCTCTTGTGTTTCCTGCCTAGAGAAGTTCCTTTAGCATTTGTTGTAAAGCTGGATTGGTGGTGCTGAATTCTCTTAGCTTTTGCTTGTCTGTAAAGGTTTTAATTTCTCTGTCGAATCTGAATTAGATCCTTGCTGGGTAGAGTAAGCTTGGTTGTAGGTTTTTTCCTTTCATCACTTTAAATATGTCCTTCCACACCCTTCTGGCTTACAGAGTTTCTGCTGAAAGATCAGCTGTTAACCTTATGGGGATTCCCTTGTATGTTATTTGTTGCTTTTACCTTGCTGCTTTTAAGATTTTTTGTTTATATTTAATTTTTGATAGTTTGACTAATATGTGTCTTGGCGTGTTTCTCCTTGGATTTCTCCTGCATAGGACTCTCTGTGCTTCCTGGACTTGATTGACTTTTTCCTTTCCTTTATTAGGGAAGTTTTCAACTACAATCTCTTCAAATGTTTTCTCAGTCCCTTTCTTTTTCTCTTCTTTTTCTGGGATCCCTATATTTCGAATGTTGGTGTGTTTAATGTTGTCCTAGAGGTCTCTGAGACTGTCTTCAATTCTTCCATTCTTTTTTCTTTATTCTGCTCTGCAGTAGTTATTTCCACTGTTTTATCTTCTAGGTCACTTATCCATTCTTCTGGCTCAGTTATTCTGCTATTGATTCCTTCTGGAGAATTTTTAATTTCATTTATTGTGTTGTTCATCATTGTCTGTTTGCTCTTTAGTTCTTCTAGGTTATTGTTAAATGTTTCTTGTATTTTCTTCATCCTGTTTCTAAGATTTTGGATCATCTTTACTATAATTACTCTGAATTCTTTTTCAGGTAGATTGCCTGTTTCCTCTTCATTTGTTAGGTCTGGTGGGTTTTTACCTTGCTCCTTCATCTGCTGTGCATTTCTTTGTCTTCTCATTTTGCTTAACTTACTGTGTTTGCGGTCTCCTTTTCACAGGCTGCATGTTTGGAATTCCCATTGTTTTTGGTGTCTGACCCCAGTGGGTAAAGTTGGTTCAGTGGCTTGTGTGTATTTCCTGGTGGATGGTACTGGTGCCTGTGTTTTGGTGAATGAAGCTGGATCTAGTCTTTCTGGTGGTCAGGACTGCATCCTTTGGTGTGTTCTGGGGTGTCTGTGAACTTATGATTTCAGGCAGCCTCTCTACTAATGTGTGGGATTGTGTTCCTGTCTTTCTAGTTGTTTGGCATGGGGTGTCCAGTACTGGAGCTTGCTGGTCATTGAGTGGAGCTTGGTCTTAGCGTTGAGACGGAGGTCTCTGGGAGAGCTCTCGCTGATTGATATTATGAGGGGCCAGGAGATATTTGGTGTACCAATGTGTTGAAATCAGCTCTCCCACCTCAGAGGCTCAGACGTGACCCCCGGCTGGAGCACCAAGACCCTGCCAGCCACACGGCTTTGACGTTTTTAGCACAGTCAAGGAAGGAACCAATGATCTTGAAGATAGTGAGTAGAAGTTGCCCAAACAATCGAACATGGGTCACAGTCCTTCACATGGGGAGTACACTAGGAAATTAAGAATGTGTAGAGTATAGCTTAGCAGTTAAGAAAGCCAAGCTCATTTTGTGAAATTCCTTGGATTCAAATTTCAGCTCTGCCACTTGTTAGCTCCAAAACCTTTAATGAGATTCTAAATCCATCTGTCTCTTCTTGAGGCTTATTTTAGACAGGGAAAGGCGAGTATATCTTCATACCTCCTGCCAGAATCTTGTTTCTATAGACGACTTAACGGGGTTCACCCACAAATTCAGTTCAGATAGTCTTAACACACTGCTCTCTCAAGATTGTGTCCTTGAAAATGGCTGGTTACATACTTTATGATTCCCATTATATGACATATAGAGGTAGTAAAAATCAGTGGTTACCAGAGGACTGCAGGGAGGTGAGAAGGATTGAATAGGTGAAGCACAGGGAATTATTGAGAATAGAACTATTGGATATGATACTGTAAGTGTGAATACATGACACTTTTTTTGTCAAAACCCATTGAACTTCTAAGCACAGGAAGTAACCTTAATGTATGCAAATTAAAAAACATCCTTTGTGAGCTCAGGGAAATCCCAGGGTGGAAGGCAGAATGTGACAAAACCAGCTAACTATATTACAAATATATAAAACAACCTCACTGAAGGAGGTGGGGGAATAGTTGCAGAACTAAGCAAATTCGGAAATGAGTGGTGTCTGTACACTAAAGGCAAAAGAAGCTGTACAGAAACACTAAGCTCTAGTTGATAAAATTCTTTCCTGTGGGGGTATGGGTTAACAACTATGATATTTTTATATGTGTACACAGGAAATGAACCATTAAATAGAGAACGAATGGGGAGAGCCAGGATTGTCACTATTGGAGTGGAAGTTCATAGTTAAGCAAGGGAAGGAAGCCCGAATGATGCATGTGGTGATGGATTAGAGTTGGACACGTCAGTATGAACTCATGTTTAGCTTACTATATAGATGCAGATGACTGCATATAGAAATATTTTTATACATTTGTATACACATTGTTTATTATGCAAACCTACAGCCCTTTGCTTTGTTAACTTAATGATCTCAAGGAGACAGCAGCAAGCAGTGGCTTGAAGCAAGATCTTAGTTCCCTGCCCAGGATTTGAACCTGGGAAGCCTGGGTGAAAACCAGGAACCTTAGCCTCTAGACCACCAGGGCCTAGAGGCTAGCAGCAAAGTTTCCCTGGCTCTTGCTCCCAGTGAAAAATGAATTTCTCAAGGAGGCAAAAACTGTAAAAACAGGTACAAAGTTTATTGTTAGAGACATAGCACGACAAGTGGGAGAGCACAGAGAAACTGTTTGTTTATTTAAGACAGAAGCAAGGCAGAGATACACACCTGGAGAGAAAGGGTGTGGGCATCCTCCCTAATGAGGAGGAGCGCAATAATGAGGCGGTTAAATCATTTATATAGGGCAGTTCTTCTGGGTCTTTGTTTACCTTTGGCCAGTTATCTGGTTTCTTTTTCCACACCTTACCTGTCCTAGGTCCCTCCCGACATGTGTGCACATATTTTAGCCAAGATGGATTCCAATGCAGAGGCCTATAGGAAGGTCAACAACACACATTATGGGGTGGCACCCCCTCACTTTTGACCCCCAAGGAGCTTTCTTGTGCATGTGTTGTCTGGGAGGTCTCCCTGATCTCAAAAATGAGAAATATGTGGTCTCTTTATCTTCTATCCAAGTAGGACTCAGCTCTTCCTTGCTCCTGCCATTATCTTTATCTTGGAGAATCTGTCCACAGGGGACAGATTCCAGCAGCTCAGCCTGGGGAACATCTACCTCCTGCCTCGGGAGGAGGTCAAGAAGCAACAGCACCCTAGTAGCAATGAGCACACATACTATCCAGTTCTTGTTTTCTAACATCATTCTCCAATGAGGGAACCAGGGCCCCTTGAAGATATAATTGAGTGGAGACTGGGACAAGAAATGTTCAAGATCAGACTGGATCATCTTACAGTGCCATAAATAAAGGAAGGGCCAAAAGTAAAAAGAAGAGAAAACTAAAAACATTACATGATGCCATCATGATAGCTCACATTTTCCCCACTCAGGGTAACAATAGCAAGATCACAGCTTCAGTCTTAGTTTGCAACAATTAGTTTTGTATTATTTTACTGAGTACGTCTCCATTGCATAAAAGGAATGTGGAGAAGGAAGCATGTTGTAACCTTCTACTACAAAAGCAAATCCAACATCTTCCTAAGCACATGTGGGTCAGTGATTTTGTCAAGTAGTATCGTGGGTTTAATATCATCATGTTAATTATAATTGCATTATTATTATCTTCACTTTAGCATTTATGAATAGATATTGTCCAATATTTTCATTTGGGATGTGAAACGCCTTGACTATGAAGAGAAAATCTGAGAAAGGGAAAAATGCCAAAAATATATTTAAATGTAATGTCTTAAGAATACAAAGAATCTCTTCTATCTTACTCTTGGTCCCGGAGGAACAGCAAGAATTGGGAAAGGATGACAAGGCTTAAAGCACACGAGCTGCACAAGCAGGTGGCTATTAGGAAATAGTCCTATGTCAGGAAGCTGAAAGCCGATGGCAAAGGTGAGCAGATATTTGGGAATGACTGTGAGACCTGCCAGAGAAACACTGAGACTTATTCAGGCAAAGTTCTTTGATATATTCTTCTTAAAGTTTTCATAAGAAATCATTTTTTCTTTGTTTCAAAAATGTCATTTTAAACATACAAATACTATTATAGACATGCTGACACTTTTAAAGACAGACCTTGGACAAGGGTGAGGCAAATGAGGCAGCTTGGGCACAAAATTTAAGGAGGTTCTTGCTCTCAGGGTCACAAAAGTGTCAAACTTTCACCGAGAATGAGTGTCTCATTGAACATACACCCTGTACACCACATTGGCCTCACTGTAGTCTGGGTCTGGTTTTAAAAATTGACATTTATATGCTAGATGTTATCTGACTACTTAAGAGAAGGAATATAACGTTTTTTGATATTTCTAAGTCGGTTTTTGGTCACTGTGCATTTTCTGTAAAACATTCCACTAGGTGCTTCTGGAGTGTTATAAAAGAAGGAAAATGCATGCATTTAGGGGAACAAAGCATATATATGAAACATAAAGGCAACATGCAGGTAGTAACATCTAAATATCACATGAAACAAATGGAGAACAATAGCAAATTTATGTTTGGATACCGGCAAGCTAAAATTCCACACAGCAGTACTTGATAATAGAGATTCACTGAGCGAATGGCCATTTAAAATTTGTATATCAGCTGAAAATAGTGTGTATTTTATTTCTATATCAGTTCATGAATGTGTATAGAACTTCAAGTGAATTTCTTGCTTTAAGACAGCTGCGGGTTTGTTTGTTTCCTTTTTTGAAATTCCAACTTAAAATTAATACCTTCACAGCTTTGATTTGCTGTAGATAAGGATTGTTATTTAACTATGCCCCCATGAGAAACAGTAATACTACACAGAGAGTGGAGAAATATTTGTATTAGTTTCACTTGAGATGATACTCCATTATTTGGTAAACAAAACTTTAAGCTCCAGTCTTTCTTTGGACATTGCTTACTGAGCGTTTGTCACACCATTTTATAGTTTTAAGACTGAGCTTTTTTTTTTTAATCATTGTTAGACGTCCAAAGGAATATTAAGAACATTCATAGACATGTTCCTTATAGAATTGTTATAGAAAATCTAGTAACATTAAAAAAAGCAATGAGCAGTTGAACAATAGAAGGAAAAAAGAAGTTAAAACTATGTATGTGTGAGAGACAGCCAGCCAGAGACACAAACAGAGACAGAAAGAGACAGAAAGAATAAATTTCATTTAAATACATCTGTCTCTTTTCTGAAGTCAGAAACCTCTTATTTTGTAATGTCTTTGGGAGCCCAGGTTTCCGAATGCTCCTTCTTTTGTTTTGCCTGCCCTTTACTCATGGATAACCTCAAGCAATATTTAGCCCTCGGAGATTTGGAATTGCTCATATTTCTGGGTCTGTTTTCGCTCTGGTGAAATTCTCTCTCATTAGTCTCTTCTTGTTCTTTCAATGCCAAATCTTCAATTAGATGCTAACCCTAATGCTATAGCTAACACTCTTATCTGGAAGTGCATTATGCTTGTTATGGCAAAGCTTTGCAAGACTATTTCACTTACTAAAGTATCCCTCTTGGATATGGTTGCCAGATCAAATACAGGGTACCAAGTTTTATTTGATTTTCAGATAAATTGGTCTCCTTCTGCACCCAGTATTGCAGGGGACATACTTATATTAAAAATTATTCTTTTGCTGAAATTCTAATTAAACTGGGCATTTTTAATTTTTTAAAAAAAGTTTTGCTAGACCCACCAATCTTACTTCCAGGTAAAAGAAGAGAGCATTTATGCAGGACTTATGTGCACGCCCTACTTTCACAAATCTTGTTCTATTTAATCCTCATAACAACCCTGTGATGTATGAATAATCATCCCCATTTCATAAATGAAATAAGCTCAGAGATTTGCACAAGGCCATAAAGCTAATAGCTGGCACATTCAGGATCAACTCCTGCTCTGATATGAAACACAATAGGCCTTTCCCTCTATAAAGCTGCCTCTCCTTCAGCCTTTCCTGTTTCCCTTGCATAATATAAAACAGATAAAAGGAAGGTTAGACCTTCTTACCTAATGTGAGTTTCAAATCCTTTTTCCCTATTTAAAATTTAAATTATGAAAAATTTCAAACATTCACACAGATAAAGAGAATAGTACAGAGAACTCCCATGAACTCATCACCCAGCCTACACAATTTTCAACATTTTTCCCAGTCTTGTTCATTGTCCCTCTGCTTTTTTCAAGCAAGTACAAGACATCATGCCACTTAAACTCTTACCCTATTATTTTCAAAAACTTGGCCCATAATTAAATAGTTGACTAAACAACCATTTTTACTCAAGTTATGCTAGCATTGTCTTTACTCCTAATTACTCTGTGTTCCCTTCTGTTAGCCTAATTACTTTCTTAATTTGAGATTGTTTGCCTTTCAAAAGTTGTACTCTTTAGCAATTTGAGCTATCTAATTTAGGATTAGGTCTCCTCCGAAACTGGTACTCTTTAGCAAAAATTTTACTAAACATAGCTTTGCTTTCTTAGAATTTAAAAACTATTCTTAAATATACAGAATCACACACACAATAGTACCATTATTAAGAAATTGTTTCTAAATCATGACAAGATAACTTCTGTAGAAGTTGGTTTAGGGGTACCCAAGCACTTCCAAAACCTATTGAGCACTCTAAGTTTGACAATAAGTTTCTATTTTGGATAAAGTGGTGAAGTGAATTTCTTTCCTTCTACCTTTACAGAAATGAACTCATCAGGGAACTAAATGGTATATGGAATTTTGGCTTTAAATGTAATGTGGAAAAATTTTACCAGAAATACACAGTTAGAAGCAGTGCCTGGAAAAAAAACAAAACAAAACTGGTCTCCATCCTTAGTAGAGCATAATTAGAATGATGTTAAAGTGGAATCAAGTTAGCTATCATATAACTCTTGTACTGCATAACCCACCACTGTGCTTAATCAGAAAAAAAAAGATGGGGATGCTTAGACATTCTTTAATAAATAAAGTTAATGCTGTCATTAGTGGCAGCTCTAAGCAAAACTTTTATCTTTTTTTTCCTATGGATAAGCACTCTTTGGGGAGATGAATATTGCTGCAGTCATATTGTGCTTTCAGTTAATGAGATGTGGGTTCTATTTTGTTAGAGTTTTATGGTAATGAAGCTTATAATTTACTGACAAACTGGCTTGCTTTCAAAACATTCTCTTATTGCACTTTTTTTTTTCTGTCAGAAACATTGATGTGCTAATTTGTGTGTTTATGGCAGCAGATGTGCACCTTCACTAAAAGGCTGCTGGAGTGAGGGGAAAGGACAGGAGGGAAAAGGAAGAAGGGGAGAGGTGTTCAGAGTTTTAAATTGGTAATAAAATCCATATCCAAATGAGAAAATGGCACTGTTTAGTTGAAACATCCATGAGCTCATTATGTTATCTGAAATATCAAACATTTCTCACTAAAATTTGGTTGAGTTATAGATATGCTAAGTGCCAAATCCCTTTATCCAGTGTGAAAACTGAAGGGCAAAATTTGTCATTTAAAATTCAATAGCTGTAATAGGAAGTCATTAAATTTAAACTAGGTGAAAAACACTTTCCTCCCCTAAAAGGGCAGAAGAAATTTTCTTTCTAAGTAAGGCACACTGAAATTATTACCAGTGGCTTTACAGTACAGACTTCTGAGTTCTGTTTTTTTTTTCTCCAGCTCTGAAATTTTATGACTCGTAGGGGTAAAAACATTACTCCCAACTTCCAACCCCACTTCTGTTACTGCCAGCTAAGTGAGGTGTGTAACAGAAATCATGGCATCTTGAGGTTTCCTTTGGTAGAAAATTGAAATATTCTAATCACATGTTTATAATTTGTAATAGAGGACATAAAACCATGATGATTTTGCAAACACCCTCATTAAACACAAAACGAAGCACAAATCTCTGTGTAACACATGTAATGAGAAACAAATGAAGAGAGAGTAAGCTGTTTATAGTGCTTTCCATCTTCGTGGGGGTTAGGAAACAAGGAGGAAACTGAAGTGGAAAACATGGATTCAGTGAGGGCTAAAAACTACCGGTTGAGAGGTAGTTGTTGAAAATCCCAATCAGTTGAAAAAGTAGCTCCCGGAAGGTTCATTATAGTTACTTGAGGAAACTGAACACAAGAATCTCAGAAGAAACACTCACTCTGTTCTACCTTTATGCTGAGATGCTTTGGGGTACGTGTGCAACCAAATAATAAACTCTTATTTTCAGTGAATTCCTGGACATTTAAAATCCATAGGAAACAGAGTGGTTGAAAAGTTCCAGAACATTTACAACAGGTAGAGTCCTTGCCCTCAAAGACCTTGTAATCTATCTGGAGAGACAAAATAATTGTATAACAAGTACACATGAGTATAGCAATAAATGTCAAGGATTTGAACAAAGAATTGCTTACATAAGAATACATTTTAACCAAAGTAGGGCATTTAATGATATGAACAGCCCTCATTTTTTTGTTGTTCTTAATCATCAGCTGCTTATGAAGACCCCATCCAAACATTATGTATTCACTGAGCTTTTTTGAGATCCTGTTTTATGTAATCTCTGTCAGAGAGTAAGCACTCAACATTTATTTCTTAACTGCATCACATTATTCCAGAATTTGAGAGCTATTCAAAAGAGCAGGCACCATTTCAACAATTAACACACCTTAGCTCTCTACAAAAATTGAAGGAAAAAATGTTTCTGCTTTCACAAACTCTGGCTAGTTGAAACTCTTTGAATGGGGTGCCTCTTTACAGCTAATGTTGTAAAGGGTTCTCCTCCTCTTTTTACTCCCCCTTTCCTTCCCTCTTCTTTTTTAAAAAGTTCACCTTATCCACTTGAGCAGGAATGAAGATCTTCTCCACTCCCATCCTCCCCATTTAAAGCTATTGATTACGAGAGAAAAACAGGCATAAGGAGTAATTAGTTTAATGTTGTTTTTATTATTTTCTTAATTACATATTGAGAATTCAACATATGGCATTTTAGAATTAAAAATAGAAACCTGAACTTAAATGTAATGGGTAAATTAAAAATAAAATCTATCTCTCTGTTCTATATTATGCTCAATTAGGAGTTTCTGGGAAATAATAATCATAGTAATAATAATAATGTTAGTGATGATGGCAAAATGAATAATAGTTAATGTTTATCAAAAACTTACTATATGTCAGGCATTGTTCCATGTGATTTATGTTCAATCCTCATATCAATTCTATGGATTAGATGTTGTTATTGTCATTCCCGTTTTATAGACGAGAAAGCTGAGGTACAGAGAAGTTAAGTAATATACTCAATTGTTGAGGAAGACAAAGAAGAGAAATACTTTAGGGATTGGGTAGTATATGCAAGGAAGAAGGCAGAGGGGAGATCACTGGGGTTTAAGTTTAAGGTGAGTATCGTGGGTATTTACTTTGAGAGATTCGTAGTGCTGTCACCCAATGACCTGTATTTGTCTTAAAAATATTAAGAACTAGAGATATTCTTTGAATGCTCTTAATGGTTCCCCTTAGCTATCTGAGATAGCCTGAGGCCACTTCAGGGATAGCCAGGAAGCCCCATACTCCTTATTTGTGGATAGAGGCACCCTCCCCTGGACAGTGCTGGAAATGCACTAGGCTTTATGACGTTCAAGCAGGAGAAAACTGGAGAAGGACAAGTAGGGACAAATTATGGAGGCATTTGAATTTAGGTATTGAGCAGAAATTAAAAGTAGTATCCTAAAAACTGGGCTTTAGACAATTAATCTGACAGCTGAATTCAGAATTAAAAGGGGAGAAATGAGAGGCAGTGAGATTAGTTACAAAACTCTTGGATTGCAATGAGAAAAATCTATAAAAGGAGAATAGGAGCAAGAACTTGGGGAATATTTGTGATATTGTCTAGACATCTTATCTCATGTTAAATGTCTGAAGCCCTGATGTCTCTGTTTTGTAGCCTATGAACAAATGCAAAGTATAAGTGTCAATATTTTTTTTTCTTTTCACTGTGTTGTGTTCTACTACATATAATACTTTTACGAGACGAAAGATAAGTTAATTATCTTTGATTCATATCATACAGTGTGACTGCACTAAGAAAACATAAAAATGTTCTACCCAGTCAGAAGATGGGTACCAGTCTTCATTCAGTGCAGAACATCTCATCTTAAAAAAAATAATAGTCTTAAAATAAGAATAGTCATAAATGTTAAACTTGTAGGTCATATGTACACAAGATTTTTATTCATGTAATTATTGGGAAATAGCTCCATATTGACATGTTCTGAAAGCCCTGAGGCTTTTATATCAAATACATTAACCTAACACTGATACAGAATTAGAAAACATAATACTGTAATTTGTAATAAAATAATGTTATTTTTACTAGTGGAAAACATAGAGAATTCATATTATTAAACATAAGATAAAGTCATTTTATTTGAGTACTGATTTTTTTTTCTTTTTTAATTAATTAATTTATTTATTTTTGGCTGCATTGGTCTCTGCCACTGCGCACAGGTTTTCTCCAGTTGCGGCGAGCGGGGGCCACCCTTTCCTGCGGTGCCAGGGCTTCTCCTTGCAGTGTCTTCCCTTGTTGGAGCATGGGCTCTAAATGCGGGCTTCAGTAGTTGTGGCTTGTGGGCTCCAGAGCGCAGGCTCAGTAGTTGCGGCGCACGGGCCCAGCTGCTCCGCGGCATGTGGGCTTCTCCCTGACCAGGGCTCAAACCCGTGTCCCCTGCAATGGCAGGCAGACTCCCAACCACTGCGCCACCAGGGAAACCCTGAATACTGATTTTTATGCAACTACTGTTATACTAATATTAAAAATAATTAATATATATTTTATTCAAACCTACATTTTGCAGTAGAGTGAGGAGAGATTTAGGAGATGTGATGGAAAGAGATTTAAGTGGGACACAAGAAAGCAGGATTGTATTTCCAACTATACCACTGACTGTGAGAACTTGGGCAAGTCATAGCACCTCTGAAACTTATCTTCTTTGTTTATAAAAAGAAGGGGTTGGAGTAGATGCTGTCTAAGTTTCCTTTCAACCCTAATATTAAATAAGCATCTTGAAACTCTGCCTGGATGCATTAAATGTGTTTTTTTTAAACATTCTACATAGTTAGCCTGAAAGTAATAAGATTTAAATGGCACTTAAGCTTTGAAACAGAAATGAAAGCTTCAGCATTGATGTATTATGAAATTTTTAAGGGTCCCTATTCCTGTCTGAGCATTGATTCTTGGGATATTTCTTTTTCACTAATAATAATTGTATGGCCACAGTAAAACCTTCTCAAGGTAATTGTTAAAGGTTTATTGACCAACAGGAGGACATGTCTTGGCAGAGAGATGTGAATTATAAATATTTAAATGAAAATGGACTTTTTGTATAATCTGTACAGACCAATCATTCACCTGGGCATTAGGACATGCATCATCAGTCCTTTGAAACTTGTGAAATAAAAAAGGCTAGTAAATAGACCCATGACTGGCCTGCAAAAGAGAATGGGCACCAGTTTCATGGTTTTAACCCCTTTCCACCTTCTTCTTTGGCTCTTTAAATTAGTATTTCTTAATATTGTATAGGAAAATAAGCATTAGACCTGGAGGTTGAAGGCCCAAATTCAAATTCTCTTTCTGGTAACTACTGACTAAGTCCTAATTTTCTCAACTATACAATGGACAGAGATGATGGAACCAGCTTTACCTACTTCACAAGATTGTTGCAAATAAGAAAGTTGATGGAGGAGATCATCAGTGGACACAATTATCCTTTGACCTGACAGCTGGACCCAGGCAGTCAGATGTTCTTCACCCCCTCCCCTGTCCTTGGAATGTACATTCTGCCCACAGTTTCTTCAGTAGGAGTCATTTCAAGGACGTATCCTTGAGAGAGTGAAGTGTTACTGAGACCATTTGGACTATGTATGTGACTAAACCCCATTAAGTCCTCTATTTAAACTCAAGATTCTGGAGGGCTGGTGTGGAGATCTACTTGTCTTGCGGTAACCCAAGATAAGTCTGTATCTAATTTCCCTTGCTTATTAAAACTTCCACCTACCAAGCTGAGGTGGGCTGCCTCTTTCTTCCATTTCTCTTAGCCCTCCGTGTATGGGGGCCAGTTTCAGATTTCACCCAAGGAGCTCTTGAAATCTCGAACCAACAGAAGGGTTTTATAAACTGTGAAAAAATATCATAATGCAATATATTAGTAACTCTTTTTTATGTGTTAAGGGATTATGCCTTGACTATATGACAGGTCCCAAAGAGCTCCCAACAAAATGCTTTGATTTTCTTGAAAGAAACAAGATGTTCAACTATCACCATTTGATATAAAGCATCTCTGAAATAATCTTTATCTGCCCATGAATTTTCTAACATCCTAATATACCAGACTTCACTTGGAGATTTTAGAGTTTATAAAACATGATCCTGAAACAATGCAGAGTTAAAATTTTCGATCAAATATTTACTTTTTCCAGTCACTCTAGGATCATGTATTCAAGAAAGGCTTCACTTCTCTGGTCAAGGAGCTATCTATGAATGAGCATGCAATAGCACTCATGTTAGAAAAAAATATGAGTAGTCAGGATTATTTACATTCTTCGTTAGTTTTCCAACCTCAGGCTAGGTTACAGATGAACAGAACATTATTGGTTTGGAAAAATATATATTGATGCATTCAAATAAAGACAGAGTGTGTGTTTTTACAAAGCACAATATTATGATATGAGAGAACTTTTTAATTGTAATTACGAACTTAGCACCCTCTAGGACAAACATCTCCCAATTATCTCATTTTGTGCTTCATCCATTATGCAACTCTGTCAAAAGAGCTCTGTGTTCCTCCAAGGCAATTGATTAACATTGACCAGTTTTTCCTCACTTTCGGTTCAAAGTAATGTAGTGAGATTAACAACACAATTATTTGCAGCGGCTTGAGTCTGTTATTTAATTAAAATAAAAGCTTTCCATGAAAAGCAGCTTGTTTGCACAAAAACAACAGAGTAGAACTGATTCTCGCATTTTAATTTATGGAGAAGTGATTTTATTCCTTTATATACAAGATAAGAGAATGTTCCTTTTGCCATCAATGTGGGGTTTTTTGTGTGTGTGGTGGTGGAATCAGACGAAGATAGAATAGTTTTGCTTCACAAACTTTTTTGTAACAGAGAGAATTTGCTAATTTGACATGGTAGTAAAAGCTTGAAATTGTCTTAAATTATTGTGATGTGAGCCTGCAGTGCCTAATTATTTCTTTAATCATTATGCTAGTAATTGCATTCTGTATTTCTTGAGGAAAAAGAGGGGGCAACAGAAAGATAAAATAAGAATGAAATCACTAAAAAGAAATATCTTTTTTTTATTACATATATTTAATCTATGATAAAGGTCTATATATTTAGTTTATGATATAAAGGTTAACTTTAAGATCATTGAGGAAAATGTAGATCAGTCAATAAATTTTGAAGCAATTGGATATATATTCAGAAAAAAAATGTCAATTTTGTAGTAAGGAAAACTTTCCTGAGCAATAGACAAAACCATGAAAAGATGTTTAAATGTGACTTCATAACACTTTTTAAATGTCTTTTTTTTACATCTTTATTGGAGTATAATTGCTTTACAATGGTGTGTTAGTTTCTGCTTTATAACAAAGTGAATCAGTTATACATATACATATGTTCCTATATCTCTTCCCTTTTGCATCTCCCTCCCTCCCACCCTCCCTATCCCACCCCTCCAGGCAGTCAAAAAGCACCGAGCTGATCTCCCTGTGCTATGCAGCTGCTTCCCATTAGCTATCTATTTTACGTTTGGTAGTGTATATATGTCCATGCCACTCTCTCACTTTGTCACAGCTTACCCTTCCCCCTCCCCATATCCTCAAGTCCATTCTCTAGTAGGTCTGTGTCTTTATTCCTGTCTTACCCCTAGGTTCTTCATGACATTTTTTTTCACTTAAATTCCATATATATGCGTCAGCATATGGTATTTGTCTTTCTCTTTCTGACTTACTTCACTCTGTATGACAGACTCTAGGTCCATCCACTTCATTACAAATACCTCAATTTCGTTTCCTTTTATGGCTGAGTAATATTCCATTGTATATATGTGCCACATTTTCTTTATCCATTCATCCAGTGATGGACACTTAGGTTGTTTCCATGTCCTGGCTATTGTAAATAGAGCTGCAATGAACATTGTGGTATATGACTCTTTTTGAATTATGGTTTTCTCAGGGTATATGCCAGTAGTGGGATTGCTGGGTCATATGGTAGTTCTATTTGTAGTATTTTAAGGAACCTCCATACTGCTCTCCATAGTGGCTGTACCAATTCACATTCCCACCATCAGTGCAAGAGTGTTCCCTTTTCTCCACACCCTCTCCAGCATTTACTGTTTCTAGATGTTTTGATGATGGCCATTCTGACTGGTGTGAGATGATATCTCATTGTAGTTTTGATTTGCATTTCTCTAATGCTTAATGATGTTGAGCATTCTTTCATGTGTTTGTTGGCAATCTGTATATCTTCTTTGGAGAAATGTCTATTTAGGTCTTCTGCCCATTTTCGGATTGGGTTGTTTGTTTTTTTTTATTGAGTTACATGAGCTGCTTGTAAATTTTGGAGATTAATCCTTTGTCACTTGCTTCATTTGCAAATATTTTCTCCCATTCTGAGGGTTGTCTTTTGGTCTCGTTTATGGTTTCCTTTGCTGTGCAAAAGCTTTGAAGTTTCATTAGGTCCCATTTGTTTATTTTTGTTTTTATTTCCATTTCTCTAGGAGGTGGGTCAAAAAGGATCTTGCTGTGATTTATGTCATAGAGTGTTTGGCCTATGATTTCCTCTAAGAGTTTGATAGTTTCTGGCCTTACATTTAGGTCTTTAATCCATTTTGAGCTTATTTTTGTGTATGGTGTTAGGGAGTGATCTAATCTCATACTTTTACATGTACCTGTCCAGTTTTCCCAGCACAACTTATTGAAGAGGCTGTCCTTTCTCCACTGTACCTTCCTACCTCCTTTATCAAAGAAAAGATGACCATATGTGTGTGGGTTTACCTCTGGGCTTTCTATCCTGTTCCATTGATCTATATTTCTGTTTTTGTGCCAGTACCATACTGTCTTCATTACTGTAGCTTTGGAGTATAGTCTGAAGTCAGGGAGCCTGATTCCTCCAGCTACGTTTTTCATTCTCAAGATTGCTTTAGCTATTCGGAGTCTTCTGTGTTTCCATACAAATTGTGAAATTTTTTGTTCTAGTTCTGTGAAAAATGCCAGTGGCAGATTGATAGGGATTGCATTGAGTCTGTAGATTGCTTTGGGTAGTAGAGTCATTTTCACAATGTTGATGCTTCCAATCCAAGAACATGGTATATCTCTCCATCTATTTGTATCATCTTTAATTTCTTTCATCAGTGTCTTATAATTTTCTGCATACAGGTCTTTTGTTTCCTTAGGTAGGTTTATACCTAGATATTTTATTCTTTTTGATGCAATGGTAAATGGGAGTGTTTTCTTCATTTCACCTTCAGATTATTCATCATTAGTGTATAGGAATGCCAGAGATTTTTGTGCATTAATTTTGTATCCTGCTACTTTACCAAATTCATTGGTTAGCTCTAGTAGTTTTCTGGTAGCATCTTTAGGATTCTCTATGTATAGTATCATGTCATCTGCAAACAGTGACAGCTTTACTTCTTCTTTTCCGATTTGAATTCCTTTTATTTCTTTTTCGTCTCTGACTGCTATAGCTAAAACTTCCAAAATTATGTTGAATAAGACTGGTGAGAGTGGGCAACCTTTTCTTGTTCCTGATCTTAGTGGAAATGCTTTCAGGTTTTCACCATTGACCACAATGTTGGCTGTGGGTTTCTCATATATGGCCTTTATTATATTGAGGAAAGTTCCCTCTATGCCTACTTTCTGCAGGGTTTTTATCATAAATGGGTGTGGAATTTTGTCAAAAGCTTTCTCTGCATCTATTGTGGTGACCATATGGTTTTTCTCCTTCATTTTGTTAATATGTTGTATCACATTGATTGATTTGTATATATTGAAGAATCCTTGCATTCCTGGAATAAAACCCACTTGATCATGGTTTTTGATCCTTTTAATGTGCTGTTGGATTCTGTTTGCTAGTATTTTGCTGAGGATTTTTGCATCTATGTTCATCAGTGATATTGGCCTGTAGTTTTCTTTCTTTGTGACATCCTTGTCTGGTTTTGGTATCAGGGTGATGGTAGCCTCGTAGAATGAGTTTGGGAGTGTTCCTCCATCTGCTATATTTTGGAAGAGTTTGAGAAGGATAGGTGTTAGCTCTTCTCTAAATGTTTGAAAGAATTTGCCTGTGAAGCCAACTGGTCCTGGGCTTTTGTTTGTTGGAAGATTTTTAATCCCAGTTTCAATTTCAGTGCTTGTGATTGGTCTGTTCATCTTTTCTATTTCTTCCTGATTCAGTCTGGGGAGGTTGTGCATTTCTAAGAATTTGTTCATTTCTTCCAGGTTGTCCATTTTATTGGCATAGAGTTGCTTGTAGTAACCTCTCATGATCTTTTGTATTTTTGTAGTGTCCGTTGTTTCTTCTCCTGTTTCATTTCTAATTCTATTGATTTGAGTCTTCTCCCTTTTTTTCCTGATGAGTCTGGCTAATGGTTTATCAATTTTGTTTATCTTCTCAAAGAATCAGCATTTAGTTTTATTGATGTTTTCAATTTTTTCCTTCATTTCTTTTTCATTTATTTCTGATTTGATCTTTATGATTTCTTTCCTTCTGCTAACTTTGGCATGTTTTTGTTCTTCATTCACCAATTGCTTTAGGTGTAAGTTTAGATTGTTTATTTCATATGTTTCTTGTTTCTTCATGTAGGCTTGTATTGCTGTAAAGTTTCCTCTTAAAACTGATTTTGCTGCATCCCATAGGTTTTGGATCGTCGTGTCTCCACTGTCATTTGTTTCTAGGTATTTTTTGGTTTCATTTTTGATTTCTTCAGTGATCACTTCGTTATTAAGTAGTGTATTGTTTAGCCTCCATGTGTTTGTATTTTTTACAGATCTTTTCCTGTAATTGATATCTCATCTCATAGTGTTGTGGTTGGAAAAGATACTTGATGCAATTTCAATTTTCTTAAATTTACCAAGGCTTGATTTGTGACCCAAGATATGATCTATCCTGGAGAATGTTCCATGAGCACTTGAGAAAAATGTGTATTCTGTTGTTTTTGGATGGAGTGTCCTCTAAATATCAATTAAGTCCATCTTGTTTAATGTATCATTTAAAGCTTGTGTTTCCTTATTTATTTTCATTTTGGATGATCTGTCCATTGGTGAAAGAGGGGTGTTAAAGTCCCCTACTATGAATGTCTTACTGTCGATTTCCCCTTTTATGGCTGTTAGTATTTGCCTTATGTATTGAGGTGCTCCTATGTTGGGTGCATAAATATTTACAATTGTTATATCTTCTTCTTGGATTGATCCCTTGATTGTTATGTAGTGTCCTTCTTTGTCTCTTCTAATAGTCTTTATTTTAAAGTCTATTTTGTCTGATATGAGAATTGCTACTCCAGCTTTCTTTTGGTTTCCATTTGCATGGAATACCTTTTTCCATTCCCTCACTTTCAGTCTGTATGTGTCCCTAGGTCTGATGTGGGTCTCTTGTAGACAGCATATATACGGGTCTTGTTTTTGTATCCATTCAGCCAGTCTGTGTCTTTTGGTGGGAGCATTTAATCCATTTACATTTAAAGTAATTATCAATATGTATGTTCCTATTCCCATTTTCTTAATTGTTTTGGGTTTGTTATTGTAGGGCTTTTCCTTCTCTTGTGTTTCTTGCCTAGAGAAGATCCTTTAGCATTTGTTATAAAGCTGGTTTGGTGGTGCTGAACTCTCTCAGCTTTTGCTTGTCTGTAAAGGTTTTAATTTCTCCATCAAATCTGAATGAGATCCTTGCTGGGTGGAGTAATCTTGGTTGCAGGGTTTTCTCCCTCTTCACTTTAAATATGTCCTGCCACTCCCTTCTGGCTTGCAGAGTTTCTGCTGAAAGATCAGCTGTTAACTTTATGGGGATTCCCTTGTGTGTTATTTGTTGTTTTTCCCTTGCTGCTTTTAATATGTTTTCTTTGTATTTAATTTTTGACAGTTTGATTAATATGTGTCTTGGCATATTTCTCCTTGGATTTATCCTGTATGGGACTCTCTGTGCTTCCTAGACTTGATTAACTATTTCCTTTCCCATATTAGGGAAGTTTTCAACTATAATCTCTTCAAATAGTTTCTCAGTCCCTTTTGTTTCTTCTTCTTCTTCTGGAACCCCTATAATTCGAATGTTGGTGCATTTAATGTTGTCCCAGAGGTCTCTGAGACTGTCCTCAGTTCTTTTCATTCTTTTTTCTTTCTTCTGCTCTGCAGTAGTTATTTCCACTACTTTATCTTCCAGGTCACTTGTCCGTTCTTCTGCCTCAGTTATTCTGCTATTGATCCCTTCTAGAGTATTTTTAATTTCATTTATTGTGTTGTTCATGGTTGCTGGTTCCTCTTTAGTTCTTTTAGGTCCTTGTTAAATGTTTCTTGCATTTTCTCTATTCTATTTCCAAGATTTTGGATCATCTTTACTATCATTATTCTGAATTATTTTTCAGGTAGACTGCCTATTTCCTCTTCATTTATTAGGTCTGGTGGGTTTTTATCTTGCTCCTTCATCTGCCGTGTGGTTTTCTGTCGTCTCATTTTGCTTATCTCACTGTGTTTGGGTTCTCCTTTTTGCAGGCTGCAGGTTCGTAGTTCCCGTTGTTTTTGGTGTCTGTCCCCAGTGGCTAAAGTTGGTTCAGTGGCTTGTGTTGGCTTCCTGGTGGAGGGGACTAGTGCCTGTGTTCTGGTGGATGAGGCTGTATCTTGTCTTTCTGGTGGGCAGGTCCATGTGTGGTGGTGTGTTTTGGGGTGTCTGTGGCCTTATTATGATTTTAGGCAGCCCCTCTGCTAATGGGTGGGGTTGTGCTCCTGTCTTGCTAGTTGTTTGGCAAAGGGTGTCAGCACTGTAGCTTGCTGGTCGTTGAGTGAAGCTGGGTGTTGGTGTTGAGATGGAGGTCTCTGGTAGATTTTCGCCGTTTGATATTACGTGGAGCTGGGAGGTCTCTTGTGGACCAGTGTCCTGAAGTTGGCTCTCCCACCTCAGAGGCACAGTACTGACTCCTGGCTGGAGCACCAAGAGCCTTTCATCCACATGGCTCAGAATAAAAGTAAGAAAAAGTAGAAAGAAAAAAAGAAAGAAAGAGGATAAAAGAAAGTAAAATAAATTAAGGTAAAATAAAATAAAGTTATTAAAATAATTATTAAGAAAAAAATTTTTAAGTTAAAAAAACCCAAAAATGGACGGATAGAACTGTAGGACAAGTGGTGAAAGCAAAGCTATACAGACAAAATCTCACACAGAAGCATACACATACACACTCACAAAAAGAGGAAAAGCGGAAAAAATCATAAATCTTGCTCCAAAAGTCCACCTCCTCAATTTGGGATGATTCATTGTCTATTCATGTATTCCACAGATGCAGGGTACATCAAGTTGAATGTGGAGCTTTAATCCGCTGCTCCTGAGGCTTCTGGGAGAGATTTCCCTTTCTCTTCTTTGTTCGCACAGCTCCCGGGTTTCAGCTTTGGATTTGTCCCCGCCTCTGCGTGTAGGTCGCTGGAGGGTGTCTGTTCTTCGCTCAGACAGGACGGGGTTAAAGGAGCCGCTGATTCAGGGCCTGGGGGGAGGGAGGGGCATTGAGTGCGGGGCGGGCCTGCGGCGGCAGAGGCCGGAGTGACGTTGCACCAGCGTGAGGCGCGCCGTACGTTCTTCCGGGAGAGTTGTCCCTGGGTCCCGGGACTCTGGCAGTGGCGGGCTGCACAGGCTCCCGAGAAGTGGGGTGTGGATGGTGACCTGTGCTCGCACACAGGCTTCTTGGTGGCGGCAGCAGCAGCCTTAGCGTCTCATGCCCGTCTCTGCGGTCCGCGCTTTTAGCCGCGGCTTGCGCCTGTCTCTGGAGCTCCTTTAAGCAGCGCTCTTAATCCCCTCTCCTCGCGCACCAGGAAACAAAGAGGGAAGAAAAATCTCCTGCCTCTTAAAGGCAGGTCCAGACTTTTCCCCGGACTCCCTCCCAGCTAGCTGTGGCGCACTAACCCCCTGCAGGCTGTGTTCACGCTGCCAGTCCTCTCCCTGCGCTCTGCTCCGACCGAAGCCCGAGCCTCAGCTCCCAGCCCCACTCTGCCTGTCGGGTGAGTAAACAAGCCTCTCGGGCTGGTGAGTGCCGGTCGGCACTGATCCTCTGTGCGGGAATCTCTCCGCTTTGCCCTCTGCACCCCTCTTGCTGTGCTCTCCTCTGCGGCGCCGAAGCTCCCCCACTCCGCCACCCGCAGTCTCCGCCCGCGAAGGGGCTTCCTGGTGTGTGGGAACCTTTCCTCCTTCACAGCTCCCTCCCACTGCTGCAGGTACCGTCCCTATTCTTTTGCCTCTGTTTATTCTTTTTTCTTTTGCCCTACCCAGGTACGTGGGGACTTTCTTGCCTTTTGGGAGGTCTGAGGTCTTATGCCAGCGTTCAGTAGGTGTTCTGTAGGAGTTGTTCCACCTGTAGATGTATTTCTGATGTGGGGAGGAAGGTGATCTCTGCGTATTACTCTTCCAGCATCCCCCGCCCCCCGCCCTCAGGTTCAAAGAAATATTTTTAACTACAATTTCAATTGCCATTCCATTACTCAAGTCAACACAACATTTGTGGAGAGAGTCTTTTCACCCTTCCTCTCAAGTCACCATCAAAAATTTGCCTGTTAATTGTGTTTGCACATGTTTATCTGTAAATGTTAATTGAAAGTACGTACAGCTTCTGAGAAAGTGAACAGTTTCCAGAAGTTTTGGAGATGCTTTGATGAGGTTTCCTTCCCAAAATTTAAATTTACACTTTAATTATATTTTTTCTATAAATGCCATCGCACATGAGCAATGAGAGTCTAGCTGTTTGAGGGGAAATAATGCTTTACAATAACTGCCTTTGGTTGACAAGTTAAGCAGTTGATACATTTTTAATTATAACACCTTGGAGCTTTTAAAGAAGTATCGAAGCTTTAAGCAGTGAGAACCTCTGAAGCAAGACTTTCTATTGCTTTTTGTCAGGTTGATATAAATTTGCCTCAGGCAGCGCTACTGGCCAAAAAACAAGTTGAGTAGATTAAAAACCAAGGCAGATGGGCTTCTATAAATTGCGAGTGATCAATTCATAGATAGTTTTCATTGTAACTAGTTTTGACCATTATTTAAATGTAATGTATTATTTAACCAAGCTCTTTTATTAATGGCTCATTTTTATGAATTCCTTATTAATGACTCAGGAAGAGCTGAAAGATCCTATAGAGCAGCTACAATTAACAAGTGAAAATAAATCCTAAATCTCTTTCTCTCTCTCACGTATATCATCTATGGTATATTTGTGTATATTATACACTTATCTGTATTTATAAGGTATGCATGCAGTATGCAACTATTTTTCCACTGGGCAAAGGCCACTTTATGACACAATCCTGATTGAATCTATAAACTTTCTTAAAAGCCTTGAAGATTATAAAAACGATGCAGGGAAAAGTAAGAAGCAACCCAGTGCAGTAATGAGGAGGGAGTCATGCTTCAGTGATTTTCTTAAAAGTATGGATACTCCCTGGATATACTAGAAAGAGTAGCTCCTAGGAAATATAAGAGAAAGAAAGCTGTGTCACAAGAAGTGGAATTATAATTGGAGTACCATTTATTAAGGCAATATATCATAATGTAAATCTCTGCTCTAATTTAATATCCCAATAGCATCCTCTTCTAGTATCTCTTCCATATTCTTCAGAACAGCCCTGTTCCCATATCCTCAATGGCTACCTAACATCTTTTACTTTTCAACCAAGTTCAACCCTTATTAAAACTTGCTATGAAGGGGAAAACTAAGAAACCTTTTTGTTGTAAGATGCTTATTCATTCATTTTTACCCTTTCACTAAAAAAATATTAAGGGCTTATGAAGTGTCAGACACTAGATGGTAAGCAGGGGTTTAGTGAGGTCTGAAAGCTTACACGGGGCTTCCCTGGTGGTGCAGTGGTTGAGAGTCAGCCTGCCAATGCAGGGGACACGGTTCGTGCCCCGGTCCGGGAAGATCCCACATGCCGCGGAGCGGCTGGGCCTGTGAGCCATGGCCGCTGAGCCTGCGCGTCCGGAGCCTGTGCTCCACAACGGGAGAGGCCACAACAGCGAGAGGCCCGCGTACCGCAAAAAAAAAAAAAGCTTACACGATTTTGATAGGCCCACTTTGCAAAGAAGACTACAAAATTATAAATACAAAATTACATGCAGTGCCTTGAAAAGGGCCTATGCAAATGAGAGCCCCTGAAGTTTAAGTTTCATTAGCTTCATAGCAGTAATTCCAACTCTCGTGCTAGTGATACAAGAGTGACACAATAGACAGAAAGTTCTGCCTTCATGGAACTGGTATTCTAATAGAGGAGGTATAAAATAAAGAAATAAATATATTCAACGATGTCACATATAAAGAAAAATTGATAGCGTTAAGAGGTTTGCCAGTGGTGGGTTGCTCTTTTAGATAAGATTCTCAGAAAATACATCTCAAGAAAGTGACATTTGAGCAGAAGCCTTAATGATTTAATGGAATGAGCCTTGGTTGTAGGCAGAGAGTACAGAAAGTGTAAAAGCCCAGATATGAGAGCAAGTTTGGCGTGTTCCAAGGAATATCAAAAAGACAGGGTAGGGATGGGGCAAGTCAAGGTAAGTCTTGTAAGCTATGATCAATTTTAGGTTTGTTTCCAGTGATGGAAAGTTTCCAGTGATGAAAAACCACTGGAAGTGTGGACCAAGAAATGCCCTGATTTACTTTTATGCTCTGGCTTCTTTTTGGTATGAGGCATAAATTCTGATGAGGCTTAAAGTAGTACTTATTAAGTAGTTATCCCAGTATTACCTGGACCAGAAGCCCTTTAATTGTTACAATTAGAGTCACTTTCTGAGCTGACTAAGAACAGAGTGCTTCTCCATACTTGAGACTACCCCTGTTGCCCTATCCACCTCCAGTTGCTACCATGCATTAATTGTGGATTTTGTTATCAACTCAGATCTTGGTATCTCATTTCTGGCTGTCATATCTCATTGTCTACCTGTGTGCCAAGACCTTTGAACACTAACTATCCACCTAAATGTACCTTACTTTTCTTCCTGATGCTTGCATCTCCCACGGTTATTTAACTATGTGACTTGTCTTAATATGCATCCCAGTCAGTGCCCCCTTACTGTCTTTAATTCACAGCCTATGAAATTCAAATGCTGTACAGTTGTTTGAAAAACAAAAGATCTAAAAGTGATACAAGAAACGTGTGTGTGTGTGTGTGTTGTGTGTTTATCTGTGTGTGTGAGAGAGAAAGAGAAAGATGTGGCTATGTAAACATAATACTAATCAATTAGCATTATATATGCTAACTACTTACAATTTATGCCTATTTATCCTGAAAAAAATTCATGAATGCCATTAAATATACATCAGATTAAGTTGGTTATAAGTGTCATTTGATTAACATAGTAACTGGTATAGATGTATAGTCAGACTTCTTAGTTTCTTATTCATGTACTGAAGTTGCTTTTCCATGAGTTAAACAAAATAAAGGAATTAATGGTCTAAAATGGTATCAACATATCTGAAGGGCAGCATGTTTTCTTTTGGGAACCCAAACTGGATTATGTTGATTCTTTAAGTGAATAGAGTGAGTTCCTTGATTTGGTTGGTGCTAGTCTATCCTTACTTCTACAAAATCTTAAAGAAAACCAGTTGTATAAAAGGTACACTATTTTCTTTTTCTAGGGAGTGGTTTTCTGGAATTTGTTTTGTAATTTTGTTTCGAGCTATTTTACATTTTATGTGGCAATTCTTTACTTTATAAAAGCAATAATTAGATAGCTCTGGGGAGCTTGTTATGTTAATTGCATTATTGATTTGTAATGAAAAGAAAATAGAAATGCAGTTATTACCTGAAGTGACAGAATAGAGTACCAATTTCTACTGTCATCACTAAAGCAAAATCTAAATTACCAAAAAAGGTGAATGTTACCTTACAATGGAGTGATAGTCTCCTCAACAAATGGTGCTGAAACAACTAGACATATACATGCAAAAAAATAAAATCTAGATACAGGCCTTAAACGTTTCACAAAATTACCTCAAAATGGATCATAGACCTAAATGTACAATACAAAACTATAAAACTCTTGGGAGATACAACATAGGAGAAAACCTAGATGACCGTAGGTATGGTGTTACCTTTTTAGGTACAACACCAAAGGCATGGCCCATGAAATAAATGATTGATGAGCTAGCTGGGCTTCATTACAATTAAGAACTTCTGATCTGTGAAAGACAATATCAAGAGAATTAAAAGACAACCATAGACTAGGAGAAAATATTTGTAAAAGACACATCTGATAAAGGACTGCTATCCATGATATACAAAGAACACTTAAAACTCAAAAGTAAGAAAACAAACAACGTGATTAAAAAATGGTCATAAGCCTTTAACAGACACCTCATGGAAGAAGATACACAGATGGCAAATAAGCACATGAAAAGATGTTCCACATCATTTGTTATTAGGAAAACACAAATTAAAACAATGGGATATCACCACGCATCTATTAGAATGGTTGAAGTCCAGAACACTGAGAACACCACATGCTGACAAAGAAGTGGAGCAACAGGAACATTCCTGCATTCCTCCTGGGAGTGCAAAATCATACGGCCACTTTGGAAGACAGTTTCTTACATACTCTTACCATAAGATCTAGAAATCACACTCCTTGGTATTTACCCAACGGAGATGAAAACTTATGTCCACAAAAAACCCTGCACATGGACGTTTATAGCAGCTTTTCATCATTGCCAAAGCTTGGAAGCAACCAAGGTGTCCTTCAGTAGGTGAATGGATAAATAAACTGAGGTACACTCAGACAATGAAATTTCATTCAGCGCTAAAAAGCAATGAACTGTCAAACCATGAAAAGACATGGAGACGTGGAGGAAAGTTAAATTGCATATTACTAAGTGAAAGATGCCAATCTGAAAATGCTACATACTGTGTGATTCCAACAAGGTGACATTCTGGAAAAGGCAAAACTATTGAGACAGTAAAACGATCCATTGTTGCCAGGGGTTAGTGGGTTGTGAGGGATGAATGGGTGGAGGACAGAGGGTTCTTAGGGCAGTGAAAATACTCTGTGTGATATTATTATAATGGATATGTCATAATACTTTTATCAAAACCCATAGAATGTACAACACCAAGAGTGAACCCTAAGGTAAACTATGGACATTGGGTGATTAGGATGTATCATCCTTAGTAAAAAATGTACTATTTTGGTGAGTAATGTTGATAATGAAGGGAGCTGTGCATGCATGAAGGTAGGGCGTATGTGAGAATTCTCTGTACTTTCCTCTCAATTTTGTTCTAAACATAAAACTGCCCTAAAAAAAACTAGTCTTTTTAAAAAAGGTGAGTGTTACATTGATTCAAATAATGTGAAATGAATGTGATAGTATTCTGCTTTCATGCATGATATAGCTACAAAAAATCTTATGGAACCCATTAAAAATTTTTTTTTTACTATTCTAGCCTTAAATTATTAAATTGGATAAGTTTCTTTAAATTTTTCTCAATGTGTGGAACAGTCTCAATCAACCAGTGTATTGGTTTCCTGTAGAAGTAGACATCAATTTGGTATGGGCCAGGAAGTATGCACTTGGACATATAAGTCTTTTCTAAGTCTGATGGGGGAACAATAGATTGCTTTTCAGATCTAAGCTGTCATAAATTTTAATTAAGAATGGAATCAGGGCTTCCCTGGTGGCGCAGTGGTTGAGAGTCCACCTGCCGATGCAGGGGACACAGGTTCGTGCCCTGGTCCGGGAAGATCCCACATGCCGCAGAGCGACTGGGCCCGTGAGCCATGGCCGCTGAGCCTGCGCATCTGGAGCCTGTGCTCTGCAACGGGAGAGGCTACAACAGTGAGAGGCCTGTATACTGAAAAAAAAAAAAAAAAAAAAATGGAATCAGTTATATCAAGGTAAGAGCTACAAGTGCTGCCCTGTGAGCTATTTAAAGTTAGAGTATTTAACATAAGATTAGTCAAAGCAGATAAAAACATTTTGCTAGAAAAACACAATACCAAGGTCTCAGTTCTGGTTTCTAACTCTGAGTTGGCACATGACTTATTCTACTGATAAGCATCTAGATTAAAAAGGCAGTAGGAATGCAAAACTGAGAAACTCAGCCTACCAGTGCATTTAGTTCTATGTATTAGGAAATTGCATAATAACGCCAGAAAGAGTACTAATTATAACACTCAAAATTTCAAACTGTTGTGATTCCAATAAGTGTTTAATGCTCTATTATCTTAACATTCATACCATCTACACAGATTATTTTAATGTATTGAAATGACCAGTCAGTTCAATTTCTTACATCCCACTCCAAAAGATATTCAATTAAAACATCTGTAAAACCAATTTGAGGAATATCTCCCTCTGCTATGTAACTTAATTTTATAATTTAATAAAAAATTATCAATTTAGTAGCCCAATATAGAGATAGCTTGAAAAGTGATAATTTAATATAACACTGCCTACTTTCCTACAGCATGCATTTCAAGTATATCCAGCTGCTGATACAGTTGTCGCAAATGTTTTTTTCCATCAGAATTCTTCTAAGTAGAAGAGGAGGATTTATATATTCAGTGATCTGGCAGCATAATTAAAACTGTCTCTAAGGCAGGGTTCTATGGATGGATTTTTGACAGGATGTCTATTTTCAATCAGTACATACCATATAAATGTGAATATCTCCTTGTATGCGGCTATATTCGTAACTATAGTAATAACACATCTTGGGACTGTAAATTTGAGGTTGAGGTATGGCCAGCTAAGTTTTTATGAGCATCCTTTGTGTTTGGCCATCTAACTCTATTGTCTTGTTATAACCAGTTAGCAACAAAATTGATCATGTGCTGATATAAGATGTGATTTGTTACGAGAAATGTGAAAAGTAATTTTTCAAGAGAAACCTGAAATTTGACTTTTCAAGGTAAACTAAAAGAGGAATGGTTAAAAGTATTGTGAAGCTCTACTGATTATTCTGTATGTTTGAATCACAGTTGAGCTTGATTTTATTCAAATTTCTCGTTTAAGATAAAGCCACTGTTTGGTGTTGCTTCATGTTAGTGCCAGTCTAATGAGCAATTATAGAAAATGAAGTGGCAATAGTAGTGCATCCTGTAGGAGACAAGTCAGAGTCTCACACGTGAGAATGTCAGGCAGTGAAACCAAGTGCCTCATTATTAGTAAGCCTGAAGTTGAATACCTGGTACTTTTCCTGATGTTCTGTTTGACCTTTGGCAAGTTGTTTTTATCTCTCTGCCTTATATCCAGTGTTGGAAAACAAGGGCAGCAAATAGTCCCTTCTGATGTGAAGGGCTGAAAAAAAGTAAGATGACTTTCAAACTTAGCATTATATGCCAAACTAAGCAGCCTGAAAGCTTTGTCATGTTGTTATTAATTATAATGAGTAATTATTTTTACTAACCACTGCCACTAACCCATGGTCATAGGATATGCTTGTGTAGTCAGCATGCCAAGGATTGCAGTTCAACTAAACTATGAAGGGGTTTCAAATCTGGCAATAGAAAGTGCATGTATCATAGCCCTTCTATGGGAAATGACCTATTTGTTCACAGACTTGCCGATCAGTCTGGTCTAAATGGAGAGAGAGTTTTAGGGTCACACTAAACCATTTATTACTGCTGGCTCTAATATTAAGTGAGCAAGGAAAACAAACCCCTATCCAGGTGGAAATTAGTTTCACACTCTTCCTCTGCTTTTCAAATCATCAAAACCAGGTGAGTCCTCAAAGCCTGACTGTTTCACAAGTACTTTCTAATGGATTTCAGTTTTTTTTTTGGTTTTGTTTCTTGGAAGTATAGCTTCACATTTGTAAGACAAAATGTGTTGGCAATTCAGGTGGCCTTAAAATGAGTATTTGCTTATGAGGTTTTTTTTTTTGTCCCCCATCAACCCATGTCATCCTAAAATGCACAGTAGCAGTCTCAGACACTGACTTTTCCACACTGAGGTTCTTTAAAGATTCCTAGCAAAATGTGTGGTTTTTGCAAATGTATATCATACCAATACATCAAATTTAGCCAGGCTAGAATGCCCTTATGCTTATAATGCTGACTATTTATTCCTACTTTCCCTCCTCTTCTGATCTCACCAACTCTTAGCAATACTCTACATGGAGAGGAAAGAAATTAAAGGACATTTATGTAAATGTGGGGATAGCCATGGAAGATATTTGAAAAATTTGTACCTCTGGAGTGGCTGCAATGGTACTAAAGCCCTCCAAAAATTCCATTATTATTGCAAGCACTTGTGTAATTTTCATTCCTTGGATGTCATAAATGAACCTTTTCCATATCAGTTTTCACCAAAAGTTAAACTAATTATATCCACCATTGGTAGTTTTACTGGTTTAAGGTCGAAAAGATACAAAGGAAAAGGATGGGATAAGGAGAGCCTTGCATATAAGTCTAAACTTCCTCAACCAAGAATTTTCTAACGCACCTATATAATGAGAAATAGGAAATAGAAGTTGAGCATGCTATGCAATTGGATCTTAAAATGACTAGTCTTCATGGTAGTTTTTCTGGAGAAGAAATATTTAATGCATGTTCAAAAATCCTAATTAGGTGCTTGGGTTTGGCAAGGACAGATTGACTCTTCGAGCCCTTCCAAATTTGGGGGCTTCTGAGAACATTAATATTGAAGCTGAAGGAGATATGCAAGGCAGTCAATTTGATGGAGAGGACTTTGTCATCATTTAAGAAGGGAGGTAAAAATGATGTCTCATGGCTCGCTCTCCAAATTTAAAATTTCAAGCATTAAGTATGACAGCTAATTCTGTAGTTTCCTTCTGTACTGTGGATTACAGGAAAATATGAATATTTTCAACTTGTTATTCTCACATTTCACAATCAATTATTAAACACATTTTTAAAAAAATTATTTATTTATTATTTTTGGCTGTGTTGGGTCTTCGTTGCTGCACATGGGCCTCCTCTAGTTGCAGGGAGTGGGGACCACTCTTCATTGCAGTGCACGGACTTCTCATTGTGGTGGCTTCTCTTGTTGTGGAGCATGGGCTCTAGGCACGCAGGCTTCAGTAGTTGCAGTACTTGGGCTCAGTAGTTGTGGCTCACAGGCTCTAGAGTGCAGGCTCAGCAGTTGTGGCGCACCGGCTTAGTTGCTCCGCGGCATGTGGGATCTTCCTGGACCAGGGATTGAACCGGTGTCCCCTGCATTGGCAGGAGGATTCTTAACCACTGTGCCACCAGGGAAGCCCCGTTAAACACATTTTAACTAAAGCTTTTAACTATTTATTCTGTTTTTTAGTTCACACTTACATGGATCCTTAACAAATTGATATTTCTTTTGGCATAGAAAGAAGTTTTATACACAGACTGTGATATTTGACTTCTGAAACCCTTATAGTTTCCATTATCATTTGCCCCGGTATCATCTCATCATCACTATTATAGTTGTTGAGAAGAACACCATGCATTGGTCACCAATGCCAAGGAAGGATTTTGATTACATGAAGGATTAGCAAAGGTCATTACAACGCCAGCCACCAGGTTATAGAAGCCCAAATGTTTCTGCCCACTGCATCTTGGTATCAGAGTTGCCAAGGAAAACACAGCACAGTCAAGCACTGGATGGACTAAGCTTTTATTCACCTAGAGAAGAGACAGAGCAAGCTCAGCTCAACAGTGGACATTGGTCCCAATGCGTAGCACGTGGCCCAGGCAGCCAGTGAAAAGCAATGGATCTACTGGCAACCTCATTCCTCAGCAGAAGGACCTCTCTCCCTCCCAAAGGAGTCTGAAGTACTGAAAGCTGAGAGCGTGCCTGAAGTCCACTGTACTGTACTGTACTCACTTAAGCAGAACAAGGGAACAGTTAGGTGTTCCCACACAAGGAGATAAGCCCAGCAGAGGCTTTGTGGGCTCTTTATCTGTTGGTTAGGCAGTGTTCCAGGCCAAGGGGTCAAAACACTGTGCACATGAGACTGCCTTTTCCAACCATAATCAACCTCTCTTCAACATGTGAGATTCAGTGCTGCATATTTATAGAATCGCACAAATTCAAACACCTCTATTATAAGTTATTAATAACTCACACGTAGGTTAGCTAGATTACCTTTTTAACTACCCATGTAGAAAAAATATTTTCTAAGTAAATTAACTATGTTAATTTCTAAGGTAATTAACTAGATTTACTCGAGTATGTTTAAAATAGTCAAGAAACTTCCCAAAGATTCTTGGGTATGTCAATGCGCTTTTGGACACCTAACATATTAACTACAAACAATTCTTATATATTGACTAAAACCCAGAATCGTATGTAAATACCCCTTTTTTTTTTTTTTACTAGCTTTGAATCCTGAAAATGCAAGTGCTTCTTTATTGATTAACATGACAGCTTAATGCCAACAGTTTATGAGACTATGTTAGATACTCCATAAGAGACTCTAGGGTGACACAAAAATGAGTAACACATAACCTCTAGACTCAAAGAACTTGTGGCCCGAAGTGAGATCGTGACAAAAACAGGCACACCAGGCTTCTTTCAATACAGACTTCATATGTAATCTCCCTCTTGTTGCAGATGCTACATGACTCATTTGTTTTACAGCTGAAGACTAAAATCAATTAATATTTACAATAATGGAAGAACAAAGGACAAGTCCATGCTGTTTTCTAGTTTTCTGTTTTCAAACCCTACTTGATTCAATAAGAGCATCTACCCTAAGACCATTAGCGTATGCAGTTGAATATTTTACAATGTTTGCCTTTAGAAGTCTTCTCTGTTCAGGACCATAGTGCCAGGGTCAGCAAATGCACTATTTCTTCTGTTTAAGTGCATCCTCTTCCTCTGTGTGAATGACATTCTAATCCTCGTCTTGCTTTACGGAATTGCTGAATCTCGTCCTATTAACTGTGATTACCAGTTATCGACTGACCACAATACAACAAACTGTGTCTCTTAGTGCATGGAACAGATTACTAAAAATAGAAATCCCGTATTATTATTTTTTTCTTCTTCTTTTTTTTCTTTTAACTTCTTTACTGGAGTATAATTGCTTTACAATGGTGTGTTAGTTTCTGCTTTATAACAAAGTGAATCAGCTATACATATACATGTGTCCCCATTTCTTCCCTCTTGCGTCTCCCTCCCTCCCACCCCCCCATCCCACCCCTCCAGGCGGTCACAGAGCACCGAGCTGATCTCCCTGTGCTATGCGGCTGCTTCCCACTAGCTATTTTACATTTGGTAGTGTATATATGTCCATGCCACTCTCTCACTTCATCCCAGCTTACCCTCCCCACTCTCTGTGTCCTCAAGTCCATTCTCTACGTCTGCGTCTTTATTCCTGTCCTGCCCCTAGGTTCATCAGAACCTTTTTTTTTTTTTTGATTCCATATATATGTGTTAACATACAGTATTGTTTTTCTCTTTCTGACTAGCACGAATAGTACAGGATTACTATTCTGTTTCTTTTGATGAGCTAATTTTGCCATTAAAAAGTCATTTTATTGTGGTTCCTTACAAACGTACACTTTTTGTTGTTTGTCTTATTTTAATAAGATTTGTTGTTTTTCCTGGCTGTTGATTGAATGATAGCTTGCTCTTCCATTTATTTTTTAACAGGACCATAGGGTTGTAATAGGGGCGGAGCCAGCGCGCAGCACTTAGATTCTGTGTGCGGCCAGTTAGAGGTCCAGCTCTGCCAAAAGTCAGCCTGGCAGTGGTCCTCACAGCAGAGACTGGTGAGAAGAGGCTGGAAGGCCTTGAGGCCTGAGGGGCTGAAGCAGGAGCCTGAGGGAGTTGAGCTTCTCCCTGGCATGATGCTCGTTTCTGTCTTGGCGGGGGGCATGGCCACAACCTGAGGGGTTGGATCCACACGTGAGCTGGCCCTGGATCTCTGCCTTGTTCAGAGGTGGGGTTGAGGCCCAAGAGATGGAGCTGCACTTCTGAGGTCTTTGCCCTGGCTAGAGGCAGGGCTCTAGCCTGATCTGGCTCAGTTCCTTCCTCGGTGTACCCTTGCACAGGGTGGCAGTGGGGCCCACGCGGGCTTCACTTCTTCGCCGGTGTGTGTGTGTGTGTGTGTGTGTGTGTGTGTGTGTGTGTGTGTACAGAGCCAGTGGTGATCTCTCTTCTGGCTAGAGGCATGGCCGGGACCTGAGCTGGATCCACCTTAAGAGGAATGATTACTGGAGCAGGGGCCTGGTGTGGGCTGGCATGCATGCTGGGGTGATCCTGGCAAGCTGGCCAGGGCACCAGGTGGTTTTCAATCTGCTGCCTCTGTGCTGGGACTGGGAACAAACGTGCCTGCGTGCACTTTTCAAGAGCAGAGTCTTGGTTTCTTATGCTCTCCGGTAAGCCCCACTGGTTTCAGGCCAGCTAATGGGTCTTGTTTTTTTGGTGTCTGGCCTCAGGGTTGGGGTGCTAAGTTGGGGCTCGAACCCCTCACTCCTTAGGGACTGTCCCTGAGCTTGTGATATCCCCCTCCTCTTCTGTGTCCCCCGCTAGGGTACAGGTTCCAACCAGATGGCTTTTCCTCCCTTCCTACCAAACTTTGTGTGTACCTTTCTTTGCAGCTTGGTTGTGGAAGAGCTGTTCTGCTAGTCCCCCGCGTCAATTTCAGTGAGCATCGCTCTCTTTGTCGTTGTAGTTTTGGTTTGTCTGAGGGAGAACATGAGCTCAGAGTCTTCCTATTCCACCACCGTGATCCCACCCCCTCCGGAGGGCATTTTAGAAAGGTACTGAAAAAAATATATTAAGAGTTTGACAAGAATCTAAGCCTAAGGTGGATGGTATACGGTTTCATTTTTTTGTCCCTTTTATTTACACACCACAGAAATTAGGTGTGGTTCGTTCTGTAATTCTGTGCAAAGGGCAATTTAACCTCCTTGCTTATTGCTACCCTAGCTGTTACACATTCTAATTTCCATAGCCCATTCCATTTTCCTATAAACTGCTACTGATATTATTAGACAGCTCTGGCTGTGCAGTAGGATCCTTGGAAATCTGTTCAATGAACTATTTCCAAATGCAAGTCCAGGGACCTGCCTCCCCTACCAACAGAATTTCTAATGAGCTACGGCTAATCTTTGAACCACTTAAATTAAAATAGGTGCTTCAAGGCAATGACAATTTTTTCATGAGGTATTTTAGGGTCCGATTATGATCATAAAGCCTTTCTTAGATATGCTGTACTAAAATAAAGTCTGCCACTTAACCATCAGAACACTACAAATTCTTTTCTCAATTACCACCCATTCCCCCACTTCCCTTCCTCACTACTAGCACTTTCAAATTGTATCCCACACACTACCAAACCTCATTTCACCCAGAAACTCTTCTTTAGATAGCTTTGGGCTGTACTAATATGCATTGTCCGAGAGCCTGCCACTTTGCTGTCTTTACTGATATTCTGCTTCCAGCGAAAATCTACTATGAAGTATTTCATTTTTTAATTTTCAAAGTACTAGGAGCTCTTAAGCTCTTTACAAGAAAAACAAATGCCTCAGTGGTTTGTGTAGGGCAAACCAAGAGAACTGCTGACCAATTTTCACACATCTCTATAGAACAGGTAGCTGAACAATATTCTTCTCTGTTGTGCAGGTTGAAAGAATGGGGCTATCAACATTAATGTGAATTATTCTAGTGTCCTAGAGAGAACTAGAGGCCAGCTGATGAAACGAAATCTTCTGACTTTCCCAAGACTCAGATTAGCCTGGTGTGAGTTTTACCTAAATTAGGTATTTCTTGGGATCATCTTTTTGCTATGCTGTACCCTTAATAGACAAGCTAAGGCTTGTCTATCACCCTTTCTGGGTTTGAAATGGAAAATGGAGTATAAAGATTTCAGTCGTTGAGATCTAGTCATTCTCTCCCTCTCTGTTCCCCTTCCTGACTTGTTTTCCCTTTGGAGAACAAATGAGAAATTTAATGCAGTTGACCAAACAAAGCTGGGCTGAGAAATGAGAGGAAGAATGGAATTGGGAGAGGTTGGGGGTAAATGACATTACAGCCAGAAAAAGTATAGATAAGAAAAGGAAAAGCTCCTCTTGGTCACGAAGGAGGAGGCCTCATGTAGCAATCTAGCTTCCCTAGTCTCTACACTGACATTAGCATCAGGAAGTGTGCTGTAGGACAGGGGTGCTGTGCCTTCATATATGAATTCATAACACTTTTGTGCTCAAGGCTCTGGTCCATATTTAAATCCCTAACATGAATCAAGGATGTAGCATCCTGAGCAAGCTGGAAATTTTACAGAAAAACAGAGGCTCAAGTCTTTTATATTAAAGATTTGGTAGTAATCGGCCTTGTATGCAGTTATCATCTCTATAATTTTCATTTCAGAAGGAAACATAGGAAATAAATTATCTCTTTTTTTGAGTGATAGATGTATTTAAAAAATTATAGTATACTTAGAGCAAGAAACCTGCTTGGGTTTGGAGCTTTAATTCCAGCTCCAACATTTATTAACTAAATGGCCTTGGACAAACCATTTAAGTTTCTGAACCTAAATTTTCTTATTTGTCAAAGGAGAATCTATTTTGTAGTAATCAATGGGCATGATGTTGCTATGTGAACTGAAAAATAATAGGAAAATAACAGGGATGGTGTATAAGATAGACACCTTTCTGAGACCCTCAAATATTCCACATATATGGTCACTTACTCTGCTGGCTCTGGCAGCACTCAGATGGAAAAAACAACAACAACAAAAAAAACCATACTGCCAGAGGTGAGGTTGAATGAACTGGAAATACAGGAAGAGAACCAGGATGTAATTATACCATGGGCAGAGAGATACTCAAAAATTCCTTCACAATAACCTACAGCAGCACTGACTGAGGACTTACTGTCGGAAGTGTACTATATGTAGTGTTCTGCAGAGTAGCATTGGAATCAGGGATTGTGGTCCTAACAAACTTAAAGGGTACTGAAAACAAACAGTAATCCAAATAAGAAAAAAAAATAAATATAAATAATAGATAACAGTAAATAAAGAATATGTAATTAATTATTCTGGGAAGGACTAATAGCAAATTTATTGAGCATATACTATAGGCTAGGCACTGAGCTATATTGTTATCTTCCAGATCTCTCTTACATACTTCTAGATAAGACGTTTTAAGGATTCAACCAACAGTAGTGGACCTAAGCCATCTCTTCTTTTTTGTGTAGGTCCTTTAAAGGCAGCTCTTTTCTTTTCATCTAATATGAGTCCCACTATCAAGTACATGAACAATGAATAAATACTGAATTGGATCATCAGGGACCTTGCCAAATACAAGTCCAAGAGAAGGGAGAAGACATAAAAGTATCAGAGAAGGTCATAAAGTAGAAGTAAGAAAGCATACAAGACACTCTGTCTATGTGGGGAAAGAATGCAATATTGCAGGTGGATGAAAGGAAGGTTTTACAAATGCAAGGATTTTACATTATAGCTGCATTTTTCTTCAAAGTGTTTAAAAAAGGCGTAACAACTCTAGACACACTGACTTTAAAATGCATCACAGTTGTAGAGTAAGATTGGAAGGACGTGATGGAGGGACTTTCACTTGGAGAGTTTCAGATATTAAGACTCACTTTGAAATACAGACCAAACTTAGGTAAGAAGCTGCAGCCCATATAAATGCAATCCATTTTTTACCATATAAAAAGTTTTATGGTAGGTTCCTATCAGTAATGAATATGTGTCAAGATGTGCTGATTATCTGTTGCTATATATTTTAAAGTATTTTCCTATATGATGTTTGGTAATGTTAAAAACTTCAAGATTTCAATCACTGTATTTTCCTCCTGTGTACTCTCTAGGAAAGGGGCTATTTAAATGCAAAATAGTATCCCCAGCATTTTCCTAAACTTTTAAAGGAGAGAAGTAAGGATTTAGGAAATAGCATCCTTGTAGTGACTACAGGCTAAATAACTTATAGAAAATAAGTCACTCATAAGGATAAATCTCAAGTTGGAGGGATTTTAAGAAGGAACTAAGAAACAACATTGCGTGAACTCTGTGTCATGTAGTGCATTGAACACCTTACATATATTATCTCATGTAATCCTTACACTAACTCTGTGATGTAGATAATATTCCATCCTCCATTATACAGATGAAATGGAGCTTAAGTCACTTATCCAAGATTATGGAGTTTGTTAGTGACCAAACTGTACTATGTCCACTACATTTGCTGCTGAAACTCTACAAAACAGTTTTGTTAGAATGGATACAGGAGCGCCACATTAATCTCAAAAGGATGCCAGTTTCCTCACTCCAGGCTGTTTTTTATACCATCCCTTCCCACAGGCTATACATGAAGAATTCTCACATTATCACACATAGGAGATCCTAACTCCCCTCTCTGTATAAAGTTTTAATCAGAGCTGGATTATAGTTAGTATTTTTCATTAGAATAGTGTCTTTCTTAGGAAGGTTAGTAAGAAATTTTCAGTGATAGAGGTGCCACACATCTACTTAGGCTAACCAAGAGCAGAGAGTTTTTATGGGAGGCACAATAGGAAGATTTCTCAAAAGGACATTTCTGAAGCTAAAAGTCCAATGCTTACTTTTGCAACTCAAAATTATTTAGGACCTTTCTATATCACTGGTATTCAACTAGCATAAAATCTCACTTTAGTGAGTAAAGCATTAAAAACCTGCTGGATTATTCTGGAAAGGTTTATATCAACAGAAGCTGGCTAGGTTCTTCATATCAATCATGTAGTTACCTTAAGACTGGGACGACTTGATGTTGAGGCTCAAAAATAAACTCCCCTTTGAAGTCTTAATATTTCTTTTTTATGTAGTTTTTACTTTTTATAAATAATACATGACCATTCCTTAAAAAGTGAAAGAAAGAAAAAAAGCAGTCTACCTCTCCACCCCATCTCCACCCTCAAGTACCATTCCCCAAGCTACTAGCTTTCAACTCTTTTAGATGTTTCTTTTGATATTTATCTTGCTATTTCTAAATAACATGCTAATACTTGCATTTTTTAATTTTTAGTTTTAGATATTATCTCTTGACTTAGTTTGGGATATGACGAATTCTCTTAAGCATCATCTCAAGCATTACTTTTCACTTGTTTGATGCTTTAGTGAGATACAATTTTTAGGTTGAAAATTATTTGTCTTTTGGATTTCGAAAACACTTCTCCAGTATCATCTACCATCCAGCTGTTCCTGTTGAGAAAACTTATTCTTGTTTCATCTTTTGTGTGTTACTTTGTTTTTCTGTTTGTTTGTTTTGTTTCCTCTAGGGAAGCTTTTAGGATCTTCTCATCACCTCAGCTCTCTGAAATTTCACAGTAATGTGACTTTGTGTAAGTTTTCTTTCGTTTATTATATTTGGTTGGCACCTTCATTCTGGAAGCTCATGTCCTTCTGTTATGGGAAATTCCATTTTATTGTTTTATTAATAATTTCCTCCCCTGTGATTACTTTTCAGGCTTTTGTGGAAATTCAATTATGAAGTAGGACCTCCAGAACTGATCTATTTTTCCATATTTTCTGTTGTTTCCAAAGTCTGACATTTTACTTGCTTTCTGTGCAGTTTCAACAACTTCTTCCATCCATTCTATGGAGTTTTTTCATTGTTCTGTTCATGGTGATGATGATGATGATGATGACATCCTGTTTTGTTCCCTGTACTGTTTCCTCTAAACTCCCTTTTTTGTTTGTTTTGGTCTATTTTTCATTTTAGAAGTTTTCATTTTAGGAGTTTTCATATTTAGGAGTGAGGCACTGAAAAGCTGATTGCAATGTGTGCATGTGTGTTATCTTTCCTGGGTCAGTCAACCAGCCCAGGCAGAAATCCACCCACCAATCCCTTTCCTGGTAGTTTAGTCTTGGTTGCCAGTGCTCTAGAAGTTGAGAGAGAGAAAGGGCTGAGAGCATCCCATCACTCAGGATGTAGATTCCCAGATAATATCCTAGTTTCAGTTGTGGCATCCTCATTCTTGGCTGTGCCGTGATCCACAGGTCTAGGATCCCCTCGTTTCAATCTTCCCTGTTTTATGTCGGAATAGGGAATAGATCTGGAAGTCTTAGTGTGCTCTTTATACAGATTACCAAACACTCTGCTTGTCTTTTTTTTTTTTTTTTTTGAACCATGACCGCATCCAAACCTTCAGAACTGCCTGGTGATTGTAACTTCTGACCATTCTTAGGTTCTGAACACAAATGTACTTGTTTCATTGCTATCCTCCATCACATTCCTTCCCTCCTCTCAGAGACTTAGCTTTTAGCTTCCTAAGTTCTATTATATCTGTTACTATTCCTCTGGGTTATTTGCATTTCTCTATTGTTTTTTTTCTTTTTTCTTCAGTATTATGATTTTTATTTAATTTTCATTATTTTAAAATATTTAATCTGCCATGTTTAACCAGAAGTCACCATCTTTATTCTCCACTTTTGTAGAGCAAGTATCGTCACTTAGTTTGTGTTTTTTTAAAGAATAAATGTAAATCTTAGAAAAATTTTAAAAAATATTGAAGTGACTCCACTTCTACCACTTTTAATGTGCTGTATGTTTTGTTTAAACTAAAAGGATCTATATCCCTCTAATGCCATCCATAAGTGCATTTTCTCTCCACATTTCCCAACAAGACTACCAGAGAAAATACTGCTGGCTTATCTGATGTGGTTGTAGAACATGTAAGAAGCAGGCGCCATATAGAGCATGACATGTTCTGTTTTTAACATGCTTCACAGTTGTAGAGTAAGATTGGAGGTGCTTGCTGGAGGGACTCTGACCTAGAGGGTTTTGGATACTAAGACTCAGTTTGAAATCTCACTACAGTAATTTACATCTTACCTAGGCCAGAGGAACTTAAGAATCACCATGCATTGGCATTTATTCCAAACACGTTCTGTATGAAAGATTTCAAAGCTCTCCTCTAGAAATAGAGGCACACACACAACTGGCCATGAAGGCTCCTGCCCATGTCAAGTTGCAAATCCTTTTCTTATAAGCCCTTTAGTCTACACCTCAGCAAGAACTATCTGGACACTATCCTGTTAGAAGCCTGTAGTATACATAACCAGGGAGGGAACCATAGATGCATTTGGCATTCTTGTTGAGAAGACTGCACATTCAGAACCAAATTCTTGTGGCAGGAAATACTTGCCTCTCAGCAGTAGCAGAGAGGTTCTATTATACAGCTATCTGAAAGATAAGGGAATCACAAGGATATTAATAAAACACATAGAGTTTAGTGTAGCACAAGCAAGGAAGCAATGCTGAGGGACTTTTCAGAACAGGATACTTCATACCTGAGGCCATTCTCTTAGGTACAGAAAGGAGAACGCTGCCAGAAGATGTTAAAAGATGTATCTTCTATGCTAAGTATATTAAGTACGCTATACATATATCTTAAAGTTTAGTAGCACAAGTGAATGAGAATGTATTGGGAAAGCTCATCAACTGTTGAAAAGCTTTTTAAAAAAATTTAGTGTAAGACTATTTCTATTTGTTAATGAACAAAAAACATGATTAGGAATATTGAACTGTTTATGCCACCGGCCCCACCCCTTCCTGTGAACACATTTGGCTTAAAATGAAAGGACAGATGAACAGATGAATCCCTTTTTGAAAATCAGCTGTAGGCCAGAGAAAGCTTTGGTTAGAATAAATACTGACATCTGCAGATGGAACGAACTGCAGGGAGATGTTTAATATATCTCAGCTTCTCTTGTTTAACATTTATTGAGATTTGGCAATGTGCTGGCGGCTGTGCAGAATGTGAGCACAGCAGGGTCTCTTTCTTCAAGAATGGAGCGAAAAAAAATTTCCTGGTTAGTTAAGGAGAACTTTCGTATGAACATCATTTGTATGCCTTTGCCTGCTGAATTCAAGAAACCCAGACTTTTAAGATCAAATTAAGTTAACAAGTAGATGAGCGTCCACTGCATTCTTACTGTGATGGTGGGATACAAGAAAAAAATTAGTCTTACTAAGGAAACAGTACTGGTTCATATGAAACAGTAAGAGACCAATGTATTAAATAAAATGGAAGATGGTATATCAGAGATTAAATAATAAGACAAAGGAGGTCAAAGAAGGGAGAGGTAACAGTGAGCTGGAATATACAAGAGAGAAGAGTTATGATGGAAATGAAACTAGATTGGCCTTCTAATATGCAACTATCATATGCTTAAATTCCAGGATTTAGACCATGAAAATATAGCCAAGGTATATTAAGTAAAAAAAAAAAAAAAAAAAAGAAAAGTTTTCAAAGAGCATATTTACTGTCTTCTCATTCCTATAGAAATAAATAATATCTGGGAAAACTATATTCCAAAGTGTTAACAGTGATTACACTGAGAAAAAAGATTGTAAGAGACTGTAACTTTTCAAATCATGTATTTCCCTATCACTTATTTTTTTTTAAACAACCGTGATTTTCTCGAAGAATCAGAAGAGAGTGAGGTCATTTCAGACTTCCTGGTATCTCACTTCTTCCTAAATTTCAAACCTATCTACACTCCTGGTTACGGTTTTGCCTGGATATATGCTGGAAACCAGAATTCCTGGACCAGGTTTATGTCATTAGAAAATAGGAAAAGAGGGCTTCCCTGGTGGCGCAGTGGTTGGGAGTCCGCTTGCCGATGCAGGGGCCACGGGTTCGTGCCCCGGTCCGGGAGGATCCCACGTGCCGCGGAGCGGCTAGGCCCGTAGGCCATGGCTGCTGAGCCTGCGCGTCTGGAGCCTGTGCTCCGCAGCGGGAGGGGCTGCGGCAGTGAGAGGCCCGCGTACCGCAAAAGAGAAAAAAAAAAAAGAAAATAGGAGAAGATGTAATGCAGGAGATATTAAAAGATGCCTAGAGAATATTATGAATAACTTTACCCTAATAATTTTGAAAACATGGGTGAAATAAAACTACTGAAACTGATGCAAGAAAAAAATATCTTATTGATCTTACACAATTATTAATGGAATGGAATCAGTATTTAAAAGTCGCCACACAAGAACCACTAAACTGAGGCAGTTTTTTGAGTATGTTCTACAAACATTCAAGAAATGGGCAGGGGAGGGGGGATTGGAGGCAGGTGATCAAAAGGTACAATTCCACTTTTAAGATAAATGTTAAGAGAGTAAATCCTAAGAGTCCACATCAGAAAGAGAAAGGTTTTTTTCCCTTTTTTCTTTTCTTCTTTCTTTGTAAAAAAATTATATGATGTGAGAAGATGGATATTAGCTCAACCTATTGTGGTAACGATTTCACAATATATGTAAGTTAAACCATCATGCCGTATACCTTAAACATATACAGTGATGTATGTCAATTATTTCTCAATAAAACTGGGAGAAAAAATAGGATATTCCAACCTTTAAAGGAACAGAAAAAGAGGAGGGAAAAGTCCAAACCAATTTTATAAAAAAGCAGTATAATTATGCCAACACAGGAAAAGGATAAAATGAGAAAAGAAAATGTATTGGTCCCCCTATTCATTAACATTAATGCAAAAATTCCCACTAAGTTATTAATGCCTGAATTCCAGACATGTATAAATTAGTCAAACCATTATAACCTAGGTGGATTTATTCCAAGAATGCTAGTTTGACTCAACATTAGAAAATCTACTAATGTAATTTGCTACATTTATGAATTATGGAGGAAAAAAACATACAATTAACTCAATAAAGACAGAAAAATGGTAGAATTCAACATCCATTCATAATTTTAACATAATTTAGCAAACTAGAAATGGAAAGGAACTTCTCTAACTTTAATAAAAGCTATTTATAAGATCTACAGCACAGCTGGTTTGGAAAATAGTTTGCAAGTTCCTCAAAAAGTTAAATATAGAGTTGCCATATGACCTGGGTATACATCTGAGAGAATTGAAAACATATGTACACGCAAAAACCTGTACAATAATCATTCATAGCAACATTATTCAAAAAAGCCCAAAAGTAGAAACACCCCAAATGTCCATCAACTGATGATTTGACTTTAAAATAGTGGTGTATCTATATAATGAAGTAGTATTCAGCAATAAAAGCTAATAAATTACTGATACTTGCTACAACATGGATAAGCTTTAAAACATTAAGTGAAAGAAGCCAGAAACAAAATGCCCCATATTTTATGATTCTATTTATATGAAATGTACAGAGTAGTCAAATCTATATAGACAGAAAATAGATTAGTGATTTCCAGGGATGGGGGTTGGGGAGAATGTGTAGTGAATAAGGGGTTTATGTTTGAGTGATGAAAATATTCTTGAGTTAGATAGTGACGATGGTTGTACTCTCTGAATATACTAAAAGGCACTAAAATATATACTTTAAAAGGGTTAATTTTATGTTACATGAATTATATATGAATTAAATGTTTGAAAAATCTGCAACAAACATCATAATCTACAGTGAAGTGTTAAAAGCATTCCTTTTAAAACTAGGAATAAAGTAGCATGCATCTTATCACCACATCAATTTAACATAGTACTGGAGGCCCTAGCCAGTGCATTTGGAAAAGATATAGAAAGAACATATAAAGTTAAAAGAGAAGAAACAAAGTCTCATTATTGCCAGATACTATGAATGTTTATATAGAAAACTTAAAAGATTCACAATAATAATCAGAAAAATTAAAATTATTAAAATGTAAAGAAAAATGTTCAACAGTTGGTGCCAGAACAACTGGACATCCATATGCAAGAAAAAAAAAAACAGAAAGAAAGAGAGACAGATAGAAGGAAATGAATCTGAAGACAAACCTTATACCTTTCATAAAAATTAACTCAAAATGAATCATAGGCCTATCTGTAAAATACAGAACTATAAAACTCCAGAAGATGATGTAGGAGAGAATATAGGTGACCTTGGGTTTATCAGTGACTTTTTAGATACAGTACAAAAGCACGATCCGTGAAAGAAAAATAATTGATAATTTGGATTCATCAAAATTAAAAACTTCTGCTCTGCTACAGACAACGTCACGAGAATTAAAAGACAAGCTGCAGACTAGGAGAAAACATTTGAAAAAGACCCATATGATAAAGGACTTTTATCCAAAATATAAAATCTCAAAATTCAACAATGAAACTAACAACCCAATTTAAAAATGAGCCAAATACCTTAATAGACACCTCACCAAAGAAGAAATACAGATGACAAATAGGTATATGAAAAGATGTTCCATATCCTACATCATTAGGGAAATGCAGATTAAACAATGAGATACCACTGCACGCCTATTAGAATGGTTATAATCCAAAAGTACAAAAACACCAATTGCTGGTAAGGATACTGAGCATCAAGAACTTCCATTTATTGATGGTAGGAATGAAAAATGGTACAGCCACTTTGGGAGACAGTTTGGCAATTTCTCACAAAACTAAACATACTCTTACCATAGGATGTAGCAATCATACTCCTTTCTATTTACCCAAAGGAGTTGAAAACTTATGTACACACAAAAACCTGTACATGGATGTTTATAGAAGCTTTATTCATAATTGCTAAATCTTAGAAGCAACCAAGGTGTCCTTTAGTAGGTGAATGGATAAATAATCTGTGGTACATCCAGGCAATGGAATACTATTCAGCACTAATGAGAAATGAGCTATCAAGCCACAAAAAGACATGAAGGAAATTTAAATACATATTGCTAAGTGGAAGAAGCCAATTTGAAAAGGCTGTTTACCATGTGATTCCAACTGTATGACATTATGGAAAAGACAAAACTGGACATAGTAAAAATATCAGTTGTTACTAGGGCTTCAGGGGAAGGCGGGAAGAATACATGGGGTTCAGGGAATTTTAGGGCAGTGAAACTCTTCTGCATGATTCTGTAATGGTGTATACACGTCATTATACATTCGCCAAAACTCATGTAATGTACAACACACAGCGAATCCTAATGTAAACTATGGCACTTTGTTAATAGTAATGCATCAGTTGTTGGCTCATCAATTGTAATAAGTGTACCACACTAACGCAAGATGTTAAAAATAGGGGAAACTGTGTGTATGTAATTGGGGGGAGGGCAATATGGGAACTCTCTGTACTTTCCACTCAGTTTTTCTGTATAACAAAAACCACTCTAAAAAGAAAGTATATTAAATTTCAAAATGCTCTGGCATTAAAAAATATATAAAATGTTCTTTCAAGAAACCAGATATAAGACCACTGTACAAAAATTCAACTGCATTTCTATACATTAACAACAAATATAAAAAAACATTTAAAAAGACACCATTTTCATTTTTAATAATGCTATTAAAACCCAGGAACAAATATAACAAAAGATATGCACAGCCTTTGCATAGAAATTGATAAATACTTTATTAAAAGCCATTAAGGATAGAGAATTCAGTCTTCAATAGATCAATTTAAGAAAAAAAATAGATCTAGTAGTGTTTCTCAACTCTGCATGCATATGAAAATTCCCTTGGAGATGTGAAAAATCCCTATGCTTGACTACTCCTCAACCTCTTAAGATGAAATAAATCAGATTCTCCCACAAATAAAATTTTATTGGAACACAGCATTTCTAATGGACAATCAATTAGAATTCAAAATATGTAAAGAACTTCTCTGATTCTGAAAGAAGACAGTCTGGTTTTTTAAAAAAAAAAATGTTGAAAGACAAAACAGGCAGAAGAGGAAACACAATGTCCATAAACCTGAAAATATGTTTAATTTTTAATCAGAGAAATTCAGACTAAAACTACAGTGCAATAATTTTTTCCACATCAACCTGATTGAGCTAAATTTTAATATCTGACCGTAGGTAACATTAGCAATGATGTTGAGAAATTGGAATTCTCATACACAGTGGCAATGTAAATTATTACCCACTCTTGAAAATAATTTGGCATTACCTATATGGGCATATCCTACAACCTAGGGGTTCCACTCCTTAAAATATTTCCTCCCTGGAGAAACTCTTATACATTTCTATTAGGAGTCATGTAGCCGAATGATAGTAGCAACACTTATGGAAAAAATAAACCCCACAAAGTTCTGTCAATGGTAAAAGAGATATATAAATTGTGGTATTTTCATACACAAGAAAATATTATACAACAGTGACAACAGATGCATTCATCAACATGCATGAATTTCAAAAACATAACATAATGCCGAGAGACAAAAATAAACCAAAATAATACAAACAATATGATTTCACATATAGAAAATTCAAAACATGGGCAAACCTCAATGGTTATATTTATGTAAGCATATAAATGTGATAAAATAATAAAGAAAGGCAATGGAATAATTGGCACGAAACTTAGGATGGTGTTTACTTCTTGTGGGGAGAGACATTAAAGCAGAGAGGGGACACACAAAGGGTTACAGTGACACTGGTGATATTATATTTCTTAAGTTGAGTGACAGACAAGCTGTTCATTCTATTATTTTTTAACATATTTTTTTTATTTAACCCTTTGAAACTTATTAAGCCTTTCCTTTTTTCATATGTTTGTACTTCTTTTCGTAAATTCTTCTAACCTACATTCTAGAATCTAGATCATTCTCCCTTTAACTGTGTCTATTTTTCTGTTAACTTCATTCAATAAATTTTTAATTTTCATTATTACATTTTTCAGTTCTGTAATTTCTGTTTAGTTAATTTTCAAATCTGTATTATCTGTTTTATAGTGTCCAGTTCATTGCTATGTTTTTAAAAGTACGGATTTTATTTCTATGACTATAGTAAGCATAGTTGTTTTACAGTCTAAATCCGATAATTGCAATGATTGTCATATGCCTCATCATTGATTATTTTCCATGCGTTTCATTTGAAAAATACTTTTAGAAATAATTTTATACTTCGAATGACATCTATCTCCAGAAAGGAATTACTTTCCTCCTGCCTGACATCTGGGGTCACTAGTACTTCAAGACCAACGTATTAAGGTGGTAGAGTACTATCCACCCACTATCTTAGAGTGCAGCCTTTAGGGGTCCCAGGATAGAGTAGGAAATTTTACATTAGGGTAACTTTTGTGAATAAGTCTCTATTAACAAAGATATTTCCTTACCCAATTATTGTAATGCCTTTCTAACTAGTACCCTTGTCCCCTTTTTGCAGCCATTTTAAACATTGCTGCCTGAATAAACTTTCAAAAAATATTTGATCATGTCTCTTTCTGCTCAAAAATGTCCAAAGCTTCCTTTCATTTGCAGGAAAAATTCTAAACTTTTTAGCAAAGTCATTCATTTTCTGGTTCCAACCTGCCCTTTCAATCTCATTTCTTGCCCTTACTTTCTCATCACCATGCTCTACAGCTACAGGGAACTTGTCAACTTTCTCTGAGCACACTGTGTTCTTTCAAGTGTCTTCAACTTCATGCTCTTTACCTAGAGTGTCCCTGTGCATATGCTTCACCTGGTGAACTCATTCCTTAATACCCTACTCAAATTCCCTTCATTTTAAAAATCTTTCCTAGTTTCCAGGAAAAATTAGTTGCTCCCACCTCCAGACATTCCTAGTACTACAATAAAATTAAAGCAAACCATATTTTTGAAAAGCAATTGGGAAATGTGTGTCCAAACATAATAGTCACTTAACCTGTTATACAAAACTTCCACCACCAGGAATGTATTGCACAATGATAAACACAAAGCTTTTTATTAGAGTATTATTTGTTTTGAAGTAGCAACTACCTGAAAACGAGCAAAATGTACATGGGAAGAGACTATATCCACACAATAAAATACCACCTAGTTATCACAGAGAGTGAGGAGAAGAAAAACCACAAGTCATTCCAAGTGAAAAAAGCCAGATGAAGAGGAATGAACACAATGTGTGTGTGTGTGTGTGTGTGTGTGTGTGTGTGTGCGCATTTGCATACATGCAAAAATTATTTTGGAAAAAATATAAGAAACTGCGAATAGTGTTCACCTTTGGGTAGGGGGACTGTTTGGGGTCATAGTACCACTCTTTATTATAATTCCTTTTGTACTGCCTGGATTTATTTCATTGCATTCATTTTTTTTTCTTTTTTAATACAAAGATTTTTAAAATGAGACCTCTTGTGCCCTTTAAAAATGAAAATCCTACTTTTGTAGCCTGTTATACTCTACTTTATCTGCTTATACACCAGTTTTTCCCACTTGACTGTGAGAAACTTAAGATAGAACCCTTACTCATCATCATATACTGAAGGCCTAACACAGTGCCTGATGGTAATTAGCACTCAGGTAACCAAATAAAAGGATGATTAGATATTGATTGATGTAATGGGTGGATGAAGGAATGAATGCATGAATCAATGAATGAATAGGCGGTAGATAGTAAGGTCAAGTTCATTAAAGGACAGCACTTACAGTAGTTCTTCAGACACTCCTCTATGGTTCCTCATGCATGTTTTGAGGATCCACTGCGAAAGGAAAATCAGGAAAAATACAATTGCTTTATATTCAGAGGTGACCTATCTGATGAAGACTACAGAATGATATTAATTATGCACGGGAGCAATGAGGTACATTTCATCCTAGACTGCATCCAAAGCAAGTCACTGTGAAATGAACTGAATGATTTAACAACACGCAATGCATAAAAGCTCCTCCTCACCTTAAAGGTCTTCAGGACAGCCTCTTAATTTGATTTCTGTTTTGTTGTGCTATCTTCATTTTATGGTCTTTAGTTCTCCTTATTACAAATGTAATTTTTAAGGGTCAAATTAATTTAATTTCACTTTGGCTTTGGGATGCTTGAATGCAAGGTTGTGAAAACCGCTAGCTTAAAACAGGTGCTCTGCAAAACTTTCTGCCAAACCTTTCTAAGTCACTAGGACTTCTACAGGAAACAGTGTGAGCAGGAGAGTTCACAGCTATGCTGGAACAGTAAGGAGAAATTATACATGTTTCACACACTGTATCAACATTGGAAAGTGACATTGTCTTTGCTCACACTGAATCCCCGTATATCTCTGCAGCCTGCACGGTTTGTTTTACCCTTTTTTACCTCTCAGAATCTTGCCTATATTTCAAGACACAACTCAAATCCACTTTCTTCTGTGATGTTTTTCCTTACTGCCTTAGCCAGAATTCTCTCTCCCTCCTCTAAGTCACTTGTGTAGAAGCGAACATATCTTGTCTTGAATCTTATACCACATTTACCTCTTTGACCATCTTACCTCCTCAAGTGAATCATGAGCTCTTGGAGCACAGGGAACACGTGCCACACTACTTTATATCCCCATCCTCCTCTGCATCCCATCCTAAGAACTGTTTTTTTACTTTTATGGAGTCATGGTCAACTTTGAGACTTTGACTTTAGGGGAAATATGCCTATGCAGAGAGTAAAACGTTCCATACCATTCCAGGAGGCCAGGAGTATCCGATCTAGCACACGTTCAATTATGTTGATTACAATTAAGGAGGCAACATCAGCTACACTGATGAGCTTAGAGTTAAACTTGTTGGGGTTGTATCTCAGTTCTGCTGCTTTTTAACTGTGTGACTTTGGACAGATTACTTACCCTTTCTGTGTCTTGTTTCTGTGGTATGGGAATAATAATAGCACTTTCCTAATTCACCAGGACACCTACAGGAAACAGTGTGAGCAAGAGAGTTCACAGCTATGATCGATTAGTAAGGAGAAATTACATGAAAAATAATGAGACTAAAAATAAAAGCCACACTGAAGATCTGAAAATAAGTGGCTATCAGTCTCTACTGAATACATAAGGATGTAGTGAAAAGACCAATGGGAATGAGAAACAGAAATGAGAATAGGAATTTAACATGGTGCTTGGCTTATAGTGTGCACTTAGTTAATGAGTTTATCTTTTCCCCACATTCGTACAAATAAATCCACAGTGGAGCAAGGATTCCAGTCTGGGTTTGTCTGACTTCAGAACTAACTGGAACCAGCTAGACCAAGGTACAAATACAGCCTTCACCATTTCCTAGCCATTTAACCTTGGCCAAATAAGTTGGATGGTCTCCAATACAATATACATTTCCTGAACTAGCACATACAGTGTTTAGTACCTTCGTTGTCTATAGATAGAATTAGGGAAAGTACCTGAGACAACAAAAAGAGTAGAAGGAAAACATAGTTTCTGTCCTCAAGGACTTTACAATCTCCTTGGGGAAAGAAGATACTGGAGTGATAAATGATAAGTGAGGCTTAATAAGTGAAGTGTAAATGATGTGAGAAGGCTGTAGCATGTGAATCAAAAGAAGCAGGCAAGGCCATCTGGAAAGGCTAGCTGGGCTGATAGGGGCAAGCAAGGCTTTCTGGCATTGGTCTTTGCACTACATCCTTATGCATTCCGTGGAGAATGCATCACCCACTTATTGTCAGATCCTCAGCATGCCTTCCATTGTTAGCTTCTTATCATTTTTTCATTTGACTTTACTCATCTTCTGGGACTGCTGCATAGGCTCAAAGCTGAGTAAAGTGCTACCTCAGCATGTTATCACAAAACATAGCTATACATATTGACTCTCTGTCAAACATCAAACTGATCTTTTAAATTGCTTTGCTGACTTATAAAGCTGTGTTTAGTTTAGGTCTAGTTTTGTGGTATGATGACTAGGTCCTGATACCTGGAATGGAATGTAAAGATTTTCTAGAATAAGGTGAAACATTTCACCAGTTTCAAAGAATCTGATTCCCCCTTTGACTTCTGTCCTGATTAGAGAAAAAATACACCTTCCACCGCCAGCAAAGACAATGCCCAGTGGCTGAATAGATCGAGGTAACATGGATAAACCTCCATTTTCTACTCCCATTCATGAAATTGAATTGAAGACATTTCTTGAAACAATGGGATAAAAGATTAAAATGGGTAATTGGAAGGATAGACCTTCAGGAAAGGAGGTTGTTATAGGGTGAACGTAGTCCAAAAGAAGATTGGGAGCGTCTACATAAAATCCTCTGATCTTTACTCAAATAGAGTCTAATTTTGCCTTGCTGAATTTGCTATTCTGTTCATTTCTCAACCCATGCTAAGGGCTATTAATCCAGTCTGCAAAAGTGTCCTCCTGTGTTATCATCATACATGCTCTTCCTCCTGCTTGGAAAGTCTACTCTAAACTCTTTGCTTATTTAACTCCTTATTCCTCAGCTCTTGGCTCAACAGATGCCTCTTCAGGGAAGTCTTCCCTGACTACCATGGCTATGTCAAATACACCTATTATAAACTCAAATAAAACGTGTAGCTTTCCTTCACAGCACTTGGAACAGCTGCAAATGTATGTTTCTACAGTTATTTTATTAATCTGTCTTCTCCCTCTTATAGTATAAGTGCATGAGGGCAAGGACTGGAGTACATAGCATAGTTCCTGGCTCATAGTTGGTGCTCAATAATCGTTTGGTGAATGAAGGAATGGATTTCAGTTTTCCCTAATTAGATCGTGTTAAGAATATGCTAGTAAGATGCAGGTATATGCTATGCTTTAAGGAAACTCAATGTGCACAGATTGAAAAGGTTCATTTGTGAAATGAAAAACAAGTTAGGAGTGGAGGGTTGTTTACTTGCTTGTGGAAAGGCAGAATTAATCAATTCTCATTGGACCTACTATTCTGGACTGTACCATGTATGAGAAGTGTTAAATGAGTATTCTGTATTGTAAACCCAAGAGCCCAGTAACTGTAGAAATATAGCTCTCTACATTTAAGTAAGTTCTTGTCAGTGTTTGGGATCTTACGTTTAAAAAATTTAACAGGAGTTAGAGCGAGATAATGAAATACTTTCAGTAGCTCTAGAAATAATTTGGCATCACGGGCGAAATTAATGCCTACATTCAAATATACAAATCAGAGACTGTGTTTTCTTCATATGTTAGTCAGCAGAAGTCACGAGATTTAAGTTGTAATTTGAGTTTAAACTGTCTTTTCTCACTCTGCCTTGAGGACAGAGACAGATTTATTCATAAATGTAACTAAATAACCTTGCACAATCCCTGGCATATAGTAAATGTCCTTTTCTCTCTCTCTTTCTCTCTCTCTGTCTCTCTCTCTCCATTCATCTATCACTCTAGCCCTAGCTCTAGCTCTATCATCTCTAACTCCATATTGAATTTACGTGTCCAAACATATAGACAGTATATACGTTGAAAAGTTCATCAAATGGAAGTCAAGCAACCTGGATTATAGTCATCAAGGCTCAACTCTACCAATAATTAACTATGCAATCTTAGACAAGTTATTTAATCTCACTCTGCCTTATTTTCTTTATCTCTCAAATTTAGCTAATCATACGTGACTTGCATACCTAACTGTTGTATGAAGAAGAACAAATGAAATGGCAAATGAGAAAACGTTTTGAAAAGTGTCATCCAAATGCAAGTGTGATAGAGGGCCTGTGCTATGAGTAGCAGAGTATAGACTAGGCTACAGAGAGCGTTAATTTCAAACGAAATGAAGAGACTGAGGTTCATTCTCTGGAAGTTCAGTCCACATCGGCTAACTTGCATAATCATCCTCTTACCGTCAGCAGGGCTCAGCATTGAAAGAACCCTATGAATCTCTCACTTCCCCTCTTGCTCCACTTGCTGAATCAGCCTTTGTGAAAGTATCCCCTCCAGTGTATAATATTTTTGTTTTGTTTTGTTTTGCGGTACGCGTGCCTCTCACTGTTGCAGCCTCTCCCATTGGCTCCGGACGCGCAGGCTCAGCGGCCATGGCTCACGGGCCCAGCCGCTCCGCGGCATGTGGGATCTTCCCGGACCGGGGCACGAACCCGTGTCCCCTGCATTGGCAGGCGGACTCTCAACCACTGCGCCACCAGGGAAGCTCCAGTGTATAATATTTTGAAGAAACTTCCAAGAAAACTCTGTGCCCAGAGAGTGCTGATTCAGCACAGCAAATGAAGTGACAGAGATGTATTTGGAACATTTCATTGGCAGGTACCTGGTCCGACCAAGCCTACATGAATAAGGGGGTACCTGTTTGGCCAAAGGAAGCATATTGCTTACAAATGACTATATATGTTTCTGAATTTGGAGGCATGTGGCATGTGGAATAAAAAGGTATCACCATGTTCTAAAGGCACCGTCCTGTGCATTCAAATAGTCGATGTTTAATCCATGGCACACAGTAATCCCCTCTCCTTCTTATGCCTCCATGCATAATAAAACAGCTTCTAGAAAATGTACCCTATAGTGTTATATGTCACCACACCACAGGACATGAAGTAGGAAGGCGCCCTTTTCTGAGGCATAAAAAGTAAATCAAAATTATTCATAAGCATGACTGAAGACAAATAATTCTCTCTGACTTAAATCAATTATTGTTATTATGCTGCAACTGCTTTGCTCCCATACCTGGAGTTTTGACTAGCAGAGCCTTACATGTGATTCTCATCTTTAGTAACACAGTGCTTTCCTGAATCATGTTCATACTTATTAGCTTCCAGACGCAGAAGGCAGTTTAAAGTATTATTTTCAAAGATACCACAATGTGACAAGAACACATGTGTGCCAGTAATAGGTGGTAGATTGGGGATGATGGTGTTAGGATGCAATCTGAATGACCCTTCAAGCTTGTAAAAGAAAGTCACTCAAACTAATAAGACAACATAAGTAGATTTCTTGCATTTTTCCCAGATACCACAGATATTTATCTTTTTCAAAGCAAATGAATAAAATGCAGTCCAGTTAGTCATTAAATTGAAGATCAGCTCTCTATAAGCATCAAATTTGAAGTTTCCCACTGGTAGCTGGCTGAAGAGAAAAGAAAAAAGAAAGACTTTTTTACTCTAAAATCATATTTCCATGTCTTTCCCATTCTAATGATTCACTTTTTTCATGGCTTGAGGAAAACAGAATTGCTATATCTAAGGAAAATAAGGAAAAGCTTGAGGAAAATAAAGTTAAATACTTTTGCCAAATATATTTTAACATTCATTGAATACATGTAGTGTTTCTATCAGGTTGATTTTCATACAAGCTTCAAAAGTCAGCCAATATTTAGAATCTGCTAGAACTAAGAGCGCATTTGATTGTCCATCATTCCATCTCTGTTCCCATCTGTCTGTGAAGTCTAATGATTGTTGTGAAAGAGATCACAGCTGTTTTTCATCTTCATTTTGAGGCATACATTTTTTATTCAGACTTACTATTATGTATTTTCATTTCCTGAAGTTATAAAGCAACTTGGATGGACTCATTTCCAGCTGGAAAGGCAGCTCTTCTTCCTTCTGAGGCACAGTTGGACGCTGTGATGCCTATTCCCAAGGTCTTACTTTGATAACTGGCATGTAGATAGGCTATTTTTGACCTTCCTACCTTATTTTTCACTATCCATCTTCTCACTCATCCCAACCCTCAATTTTGTTCTTCTCAATTAAGCATCTTTCCCAGATCTGTATCCTTCCTCGCTATAGTCTCCCATCAGAATCTTCTACTCCTACAAATCTTGCCCTCCCCTCCCCCTGACTACAACAAGCCATGGAATCTGGGAATTGCCAGATTAAAAATTGACTCTATAAATTGTATAAAGTTTATTAGTGCAAGCAGTGGGTTAATGCATTACTCATCTCAGGAATATTGCATGCAAATAAGAATTTCCCAGTGGAATTACTCCTGAATCACAGAATCTTAGGCTTCATTGTCAAGTGTGGAGGATTATGCCACTCAAAAAGAAAACCCCTAAGAGGCAAGTTGGGTGAACATCCTTACCAGCAAAAGAAATAGTTTTTTCATAAAAGGCTACTGTGTTCTAAGGATTTGTGACTTCAAAATCAGAATGTAAAAACTAATTTAGAACAAGTAGGCTTATTTAAGAAAGTAACACATTTTCTAATGGAGAAGTTTATCTGCTGCCTCATTATTACTCAGATTAAATTCTATCACAATAGTTCTAACAGAATAAAATATGTAAGTACCTCAAAGGCTACTCATCTCTTCTCTTGAGCTGTGCACTCACCCAATTACAAAATTTTTTTTTTCAAGCTAGCAGCATAAAGAATAAAATTTTAATCCTAACAAGAAGCCTCTTGACATACACTATTTTCTTCTTCTTGTATAAATGAGTCCTGTGCTTTACTGTTTTTTGTTTTGTTTTTTAAGGTGGAACAAGGGGTATAGGAGTAGTTATCTTAACTTCTGAATAAGAAAACTCAGTTGAATTGGTGTTAGCATTCTGGGATACTTCCAGATTAGGAGATGATCTGGGAAGTATAGTTTGATTGTTAAAATAATGTACTTTTGCAATAGTTACTGTGTAATGGACCTCTGTTTAAATGCAAACTTTTCTATCCAGGACAGATGGTCACCATAGATACAAGGTTAAGCTATTTTCACATCTGATCTAAATTTGTTTTTGTGGAATTTTGATCTGTTAGTGGTTTGTGATTTCTAGAGGCACCAGAGAAGCTAGTTTGAGGCAGGTAGTGAGACAAGCTAGGTGGTAAAATAGGAAGTACTGTTGGTTTAGACTCAGACTTTTGCTCAAATCTTAGCTAATATTTTTTATAGTTGTGTGATTTGGGGCAATAATTTCCATTTCTGAGCATGTTTCTTCTTCTTTAAAACAAGAAGGGTTACAACAACCAAATGGCAACCTTTTCATGTGCATTAAATGGGAAAAATATATGAAATATTTGTAATAGAGTGATGAATGTACAATGGGTACTCACAATATAATCATTACTTTCTATTCGCTCATCTTCATTTTTATGAGCTCATTCAAACTGAGGATTCTTATGTCATTATCTGAGAGCTTTAGGGTCAGCTTTTCATGTTAAGTGCAAGAGAAAATTAGTGTTATTATTAGAGTTAAAGTACAAAATAATCCACAATACGTTTTTTAGGTAAATACAACGAAGATCAGGTTGGCTTGGGGGTGGGTGGCAGGGGAAGTGTAAGGCACTGTAAATCTCTCACAAGTGTTTCCTGAATGTTGTATCCTTGTTATATATCCAAATTGTATTAGCTCCTTATTGAGGTGACATTGCACTGACCTTAAAGAGATGAATCACATGGGTTGGATGGACAGAAGGTAAGGTATAACAAAAATGTGGCCTAGTGATAATTTGGCTCAAGACAGAGGCTCAGGGTGCTTAGAAAAACCACACTGAGAGAGCAATCAAATGAAAGCATAGTCTAACACTTGTGAGGTAATTCAGGTTTGCAAAATTGAGTTCACCTTTTATTCATAGATTCTTTTATAGCCTTCTGCTATTTAAAGACATATGTGGCCTGAAATGAGATTTCTAGGTTCAGCCTCCCTGAATTACTGTCCATGGTGTTTTTAAAAGAGATAGCAGACTATAGCAGCTTTTCTGTGCTGCTTGATCAAACTTGGATTGACATAGATGCTACTTCCTTCAATGGTATTTCAGCCATTGTGAAGGTGACACAGGCCAGGAGCAGGTTTCTGAAAGGTTATAACCAACTGTCACATACTCAGGGACCAAGCTCCAAAGGAAGTCCTTATTCTGTACGTCCCATTTGCTGAGGCCAGTTTGTCTATTTACATGGACTGTTTCCCCTTTCAGTGAGGCTATTGTATGTACTGTGTGTGTCTGAATAAATAGATACAAAATGTTATGGCATTCAATAGAGGCAATTGTGGGCAATATTGGAATGTGACTAAAAACTATCTCCCCCATCTAATATATCTAACTTTATAATGATGTAATGTCATTATGTAATATCATAATGATTACTGATGTAACATCCATAATATATCTGCCATTTTTCTTTCACTACCCTCACCAAACCTGACAATCCTCATTGCTTAATGAGCACTTAACTGAGACATAGGCTAATAGGCTATAGGGAGATGGATTCTAGCCTTGGATTAGAAAAATCAATCTTTCTCTAATATCTGTAGCCTTCAGATCAATAGTCCACCTAACGTCTGATGATGAATAATAATGGAGCTGATATTTACTTTTACTAGCTGCTGGGATACCTTAGGATAAAAATATAATTAGTTTAATGCTAGAAATATAAAAATATTAATTTATTTTTAATTTTAAAGGTAGTTTACCATGTGGCTGATGACTGGATTGGCTATTTAAACTTTGTCATAACTCAAGCAGGATGAGAGTAAGAATAAAGCCCCAGGCTTTCATACGAATTAATTTGAAAAGTTTATATGTTTCGTTTCCTACTCAAGATCCTATTGCACCTTCAACCTCTGCTGTGAGATTAGAATGATTTACAGGCACTGTTAGACCTCAGAGTGATTCCCAGAAGTTAACATTCAGTGTAGTACTTCAATAAACCACTATAATAAGATATTTTATTATTATGGTTCTAAATGTCCTGCAGTGTACGGTAATTCAGATATAAAATAATTAAGGCAATTAAAGCCCATTATACTAAGGATTACTTTGTGCTAATGACACAGAGGTTTCTTGCCTCAAGAAAGAATTCTCTCTAAAGTCACACAGGAAGGAAGCTGAAGTAGGTGGTGCTAAGAGAAAGAGGCTTTTTGCTTTTTTTTTTTTTTTTTAGATAAGTGATAGAGGATACATTGACAATTTCTCAGAATAGGGGAAAACAATGACTTTCAAATGTTTCCACTGATGGTATCTCAAATTGTTTTTCACTGATGGTCTGAATCAAGGGCATCCTGAGGTCAAGGGTGAAATAAGCCGATTCAGAAAAAAATCTTTCCCTAGAGCTCTTGGGTCTAAAGGCCACCTAGAGATGATAAAGACCACCTTTCTCCCTCTCTCAAGGGTCTGGAGCTCAGCCACGCCTAGGCAGCCCATAGGAGTGAATCCATCCATTTCTCAATAAATTTTATTTAAAACTTGGCTGTTCCAAGTCCCCTGTTAAAAGCATTGTAGCATGTCACTTAGAGGGTGAGCCCTCCAGATAGATAGCCTATGTTTAAATTCTGGCCTATTAATTAGGGAGAGAGCTTAATTCAATAATAATAGTAATAATAATAGGAAACCAGTCTTGGACATTTTATTCTATCAATTTTTTGCCTCACTTTCCTGAACCTTAAAATGGAGTTGATAGCAAAACCGTCCCTCACAGGATTATTGTGACATTGAGTTAGTATATGTAAAACACTTATAACAGTGACTGCTATAATTATACTGTGGACAGAGAATGTTGCTTGCCATTCCATTTTCTCCATTCAGAATGGAGAAAAGCAGGAAGCATTCTGTGCTATGGATACTGGTCCTAGAGAGTTAAGATGCATATCTAAGGAGTCATTTCAGTGAGCCCAGATTCTTGCATCTTTCCATATATAGAAAAGAACTAAAATCATTAGCATGAAATGTCTGTGTTTTGTGATTAGAAGTAATCTTTCGACATTTGACTACATGTTTTTTTCCAGCCAAATACTCCTATATATCCTGACTCTTCCCTTACCTCTTCAGAGTTCCTCAGAGCTCTCTGAGAGGGTGACTTTCAGGCTAAAATCCTCAGTAAGATCCCTGAATATAACTTAACTCACAACTTTTAGGCTGTGCGTTTTTCTTCAGTCAATAATGTTCTCTATAAATTTCAACTGTTTTTATTACACTGTCCAAATACCTATTCCTTACTGGGTCCTCAACTGCAGGAACACAGCTATTGAAGAGTGGGAGCCAAAATACGTACCTTTTCTTTCTGCAACTTTTCATCAGAACTCATTCATTTAACCACTAGACATTTGTTGTGCTCTTACTGTATGTCAATCACTGTTCTAGGTATAGGTACTGAATATTCAATGATAAATAAGACAGATAAGACCCTTGCTCTCATGGTTTTTCCATTTTAGCCAAAGGAAATAGACAATAAAAAAAAGGAAACCAATAAATGAATGTGATATTTCCAACCAATGATAAATGCTATAAAGTGATGTGTTATGAAGAAAAAAAAAAGACGTGAACATGATAGAGAATGATATGGATGGCATAATATTAAATTAGGAGGTAAAGGAGAGCATATGCTATCGTAATTTCACTCAATCATTGGATATCTACATTGTGCAAGGCACTGTTCTAGGTTCTGGAGATAAAGCAGTGAATGAGGCAAACAAGGTCCTTGCTCTCACGCAGCTTACGTTCTCATCTTGGGGCAAGAATTAAAACAAATAAAACAATGAAGAAATTTTTAAAAATCAGTAACACATGCTATAAAGAGTGGGCGTGGGATAAAGAGTGCCTAGGAGACGATTTAAATTGGCCAGGAATGAACTCTCTGATTAGGTGTCAGTTACTTGTGATCTTACAGACAAGGAACTATCCTTGCAAAAATTTACATGTTTTATAGGTAGAGAGAATACAAAGCATGTATTTCCAACTCTTTCCTGAGTTGGAAAGGATATTTACATATTCGAGGAATAAAAACACAGAGAACTTGGATAGATCAAACAAGGGCCTCGCAGGTCATGGTTTAGAGTTTGGAGTTTATTTTTGGTATAATGGGCAGACACTGGAAGATTTTTTTAAGCATAGGCATGAAAGGATCTATTTCACTTAAAAAAAGCCACTCTGGCTGCTGAGTGGAAAATGTACTGTAGAAAGTCAATAGTGAGAGCAGGGAAATATATTAGGACGTGATTGCAAAGGCATGGGTAAAATGTGACAGTGGCTTAGTTTAGGTTGGTGACAGTGGGGTTTCAGATATCTAGGTGGATTTGAGATGTATTTTTCAAGAAGATCTAGCAGCATTTTATGATGAACTAGAAGAAACAGAGTTTCGAAACATAAAGGAATCAAGGATGTTTCCTGCATTATTTAGCCTGAGTAACTGGGTGGAAGGTGGACATATTAAGTTTAAGATCCAAGTAGAGTTTTCAAATAAGGAAAAGACAATTGTAACATAGATCTGGAGCTTAGGAGCAATGTCAGAGCTAGAGATAGAGATTTGGAAAGTCATTGGCATATAGGCACTATTTTAAATCTTGGCATTGGATGTGACCATCCAGGAAGAGAGTTTAGAAAGTATAAACCTATTTCTGTCTTGTATCTCATTCAGAGCATTTGTAATTGACTGGCCATTGAATGTCATAAAACATGTTCATACAAAAGCGCTGATGACCATAAAGCTGTTCATACTAAGGTGTTGATGATTAATCATAGCCCAATCTTTTCATCTTTTCATTTTTGCTGTAGCAAGATGTATCCCAAAGAAGCTACTCCAATGCTGAGAATTTCCCCCTTAAGCTAGCCACCTGTGCTGTTCCACTGATCCATAATGGACGAATCTCAAACAAGACCCACGTGACTTGTTCCTAGCTTTATGTAGAATTTGGGACCTTTAAAAAATGCTCCCTGTTTCTATTTGATTTTCATATTTCTGCCTTGATCTTACTCTCTCCTTTGTTCCAAAAGTGAAGCCAGTTGTCAGGCATTGGCGTCTTGTCATTATAGCATTTGTCACCTTCCTGACTGTCTCCTTTGAAAATGCATCAGTATGTCACTTATTAATTTATTTAATTTCTGATATTTGAACTCCTGAGGTTATCTTCAGAATGGCTTGAAAGTGGATATACAGCTATTCACTTCCTCTCACCCTGTGAAATCTCCCAAAATGAGAGGCCCAATTCTCCTTGGGATGGAATATTTTTTATTTATTCTTAATTTGAAAAGTCAGAGTGTGAAGTGTCTAGATACTCACCTGTATGGATGCTGCTTGAGTTTTACTTTACAATGTGATGTATAATTCAGTGTGATATATAATGTGGTGAAGATTGGGGATCCTATTGAAAACATAGATATAGATAGATATATATGTAAATTCAGAATTCTCTTTTAGACGCTATATCATAAGAAGGTTCAGCTTATATTTTTAAAATTGCCTGCAGTTTTTATTTTAACTGTGTAGTTTTTGCTTTTGGCAGTTTGACTTCCCTGATATTGTTTTTACATAGATTTTATATTTAATGTGATTTTTTTTTCCAGTCAAAGATTTCAGTCAGAATATGAGAAATAACTTCTCTCCTATTTCTTTTTTTTCTTCTCCCCAAATAGATTTGATTTCATTACAAAATGTGTCTGTAATTGAATTCCTTTTCTTGGGGGAGATGATAGGAAACTTTTCCCTCCTCATTGAAAGCCTGATCCAGTAGGCCCACAGGGTTGTACCTCTGCAGGATTCTCTGCTTCCTCTTTCCCAAAGCCTGATCCTTGATACAAAAAAATCCTTATTCTTCCCTGATCTACAGTGATTCTTAGACAAGTGCCACCTCTCATCTCTCTATATCCCACATCTGATACCATCACTGCACTGAAAACCAATGTGAGATACAACCTGAAAATGCAGTGAGATGTGCACTCAAAAGGTGGGCTTTTCAGGGAAGCCCAGTGTTGTAATCCTTTACCTTTGGTGCCAAACTTCTCTCTGGTAAATGCTCAATTCTGCTATAGTTATAGGGAAATAGGGATGGGATTGTTTAGTGAGGTTTGTAATAGGAGCCCCTATCAACTCAAAAGAAATCTGTCAGCTGCCAGTGTGACAAATGAGGTTCTAGAAGTTGTTACACACTAACTCCAGAGAACTAACATTTCCAGGGAAGTAAATTTTATTGTCCCCTTGACCCCATATTTGGAGAAATAATAGAGCTACAAGGCCTAAAAGTGCAAAGACTATCCTGCTGAGGGCTCAGTGGATAAAGTAGGGAGTCCTAACCCTGTTTTTGCAATGTCTGAAAACATCTACAGGGTTAAGGTGTGTTATGAGGTTTTAAAAACATTTTCAAATCCTTATTCATTCTAGGAATGAGTGAAGAGGACTTTCACAGAGTCAAACAATAACTGGACCCTCTAACTCCAAGAAGATTGGGGTTCAGCAAACTTAATTAATGGTACAATTATCTGTTCATTTCATTACCCATTTTCCCTGCGGCAAGCCCCTAAATATTGTCATATCTGAGCTTTCTTGTTCTTGTGATTAAACTCAGTTTTAAGTCATATCTCCTTCTAGTATAAAGGATTTTACATATTAGGGATAAAAATGACACAAACTACATACCATTATATTTCACAAATAACATATATTCTTGAAGAAAGGAATTTAATTTTGTAATAATCTCCCACCTCCAAACCCAGCCAGGCACTAATCTTAATCACTCATATTATTGAATAATATGTGTGTCGTTTTTTTTTTTCCTCCACAAATCAAAATGCTAGTGAGTTTATCACCTTTTTTGCAGATCTAATTGTCTGCTTGGATAAAAATGTCCCTATGATTATGACACTTTTTGTTGAGGTCTTTTCATTCCTGTGTTCACCTATAAAGCGGTAGGCTCAACTAATGTTAGCCTATCTGTTTTCATCTCTGATAAGTGTTATCTAAAATTCATTTATGCGTTTAGGAACAAGGTGACAAAATAGTGGTACTCTCTTGATAAATCTCACATACAGTATGGCAGCATATGAGTCATTCTTATAAGTGGTGTAGACTTTATTGTCTTACATGACTTATGCTTATAGCCATACATAAATCACACAGAACCACCAGAGGAATTTTAGTGTTTAGTCATAATAAAAGAAGAGATTTCACAGATTGTCTCCATCAAGTCTGAATGAGGTCAAAGAGGGAAAGGATTCCCAATAAATAATCGGTTTCAACTTCATGTCAGCTAATGATAAATACTTCTATACAAAATTTGAACAAGGAAACTTCATTTTGTTTTAAATATACTCCAAGTCTGTGAAATGGAGCCTTTGAGAAACTTGGAAAGATTTCCCATAGGGTTTAGTATTATAGGCTTTTAGTTTAGGGAAGGGAAATAATCCTTGTCTAGGAGAGCTCATGAGGCTTTAGTTTAGTGTTAATTCAGCTCAATCAAGAGTTCATCAACTCATTTGTTCAACAAACATTTATAGATAAACACTGGTGAATTTTGCTTGCTAAAATACCCTAAACAAAGTAAAAAAGCAAAATAGTAGAAACTTGTTTATTCATTCTTTCATTTAAATCAGTTAAGAGGGAAAAAGAACCTAATTTCTGTCATATGAAAAGAGTTTCTACAAATATCTAAGTAGAAGATAACTCAATTTTTTTAATTGGCAAAGAATTTTAAATTCATATACTATTTGATTTTGCTAATTCCACCTTAGGAATCTATCCTGCCAATATACTTGCAAAAGTTTGAAGAAACTAAGTATTTATTTTCATTATGCCTTTGCTTATATTACCTGAATAATGAAGCAAACTACATGCCCCTTAAGAAGTGAAAGAGGGGAATTTAAATGATCATGGTACATCCATACAATGGATGCAGTAATGTTGTTTTAAAAAATTAGTTATTTCTATATTTTCTTTTAAAAATAAGTTAAATCTATCTGTGCTGATATGAAAGATCACCAAAATACATTATTAAATGAAAAAGTCAATGTGCAGAACTACCGCTTTAGTATTATCCTGTTTACTTAATATGGATGCAAATGCATAACTCTGGGATATACATTCATAAACTATATCTGAGATTTAGAAGTGAGATTTGGGAAAGAGGGAGAGGTATTTTTTTTTTTTTTTTTTTTTTTGCAGTACGCGGGCCTCTCACTGCCGTGGCCTCTCCCGTTGCGGAGCACAGGCTCCGGACGTGCAGGCCCAGCGGCCATGGCTCACGGGCCCAGCCGCTCCGCGGCATGTGGGATCCTCCCGGACCGGGGCACGAACCCGCATCCCCTGCATCGGCAGGCGGACTCTCAACCACTGCGCCACCAGGGAAGCCCCGAGGGAGAGGTATTTTTAACTTTCATTTTTAACCCTTTAGATTGTTTAAAATGCTTACCTTGTGATAGTAAGGAAGACATTTGAGAGGTTAGAATAATTAAAGTTGAAAATGGAGAAAATGAACTAACATTTATTGAGCATTCACTATTTCTCATGCATTATGTTTGTGAAATCTATGTCTCTACTTTTCTCCTTTCAACAACACTTCAAGGTAAATATTAATTTCCCAATGTCACAAATGAGGAAGCTAAAACCTAGGCAGGTTATGTTGTTTGGCTAGTGTCACCTAGCTAGTTAATGTTAATGAGACTAATGTGGAATGAGAGTAATAAACATAACAACCACTAACTTTCAGCACTAATTATGTCAAAATGTATTACATGTATGTGTTTCCACTCTCCCAAATTAGCTAACTCCCATTTATAATTAATGAAACGAGTTCAAAGAGGTTATGTAATTTATTGAAGGTAACAGGGTTGATATATGAACATAGCTCCGTGTACTTCCAAACCCCAGTCCTTTCCACTGCCCTATATCATTTTCCATACATAAAGTGCTTGGAAAGAGATAGGAGAAACAAGGATACAGATTAGAGGCTCCTGCAATAGTCAATGTGAGAAATTACCAAGAAGAGAAAAAAATATCTGAGCAAGGTTCAGAAGGTAAACTCAGACATGGTGAGTAACTGGACATTATGGTCCAGGTAAAAGGAAGAGTCAAAGATGGCCCAGAAGTTTCTAGGTAGCTGGTGATGGCTTTTGCCAATATAGGAGATATAAGAGAGGAATATTTGGGGGGAATGACACGGTCATTTTTTCATATGTTTATTTTCTGATGTATGTGGTATATCCAGATGGAGATGTCTATTAGGCAATAGGATATACAGATTTAATGTTTCTCTTTGTTATTGCTATCATCCATGTTTAAATCTCAGAATTATCTTTAATTCCTCCTCCCTCTCCTATCCCTCTATATAAACAAGTCCTATAAAGAAAAATCTACCAGTACAGTGTCTCTTGGATCTATTTCCTATTTCCATTTGCATTGCAACCCCTAATTCTGGCACTCACTACCTCTTCCTTATAATTTTTCAATATCATCTAAACTTCAATCTGATAATTAATCTCTCTCCTTTCCATCAATGTTACAAACCATGTCATGAATACTCTTTTTAAAGTACAGTGCATCCTCTGATAAAAACAAAACATAAAGAAAAAAAGCAACCAAGGCCTCTTAGTACTTAACAAAATTAAATTCAAACTCAAAAACATAGCACTTAAAGTTCACCATGACCTGAAACCAAACTTACTTTATAGTTTTCTGTTTTATTATTGCACTCACTGAAACAAACCAGACAATTCAGAATACTACTGAATCTCCCCCAAAGTCACTTTCTGCTTTCATACCTTGTTGTTTTTATTATTAATACATTCATTCATTTCTACATCTAGTCAACAAACATTTAAAAGGATCTATTTTGATGACGGTGGTAGAGATTGAAAGGCATACATGAATTTAAGCTATATTTGGGAGTTAGAATTTACAGAAATTAGGTATTGAGGAAGAGAATTATGAAGATTGATTTCAGTTTTCTGATCTACCCAATTGGAGATTTCTAGGAGAAACCAGAAGGGAACCAGCTTAGGGTAGGTGGTAGATTATGAGTCTGGTTTTGCACATATTCAAATTGAAGTCCTTTTGATATATCAGAGTGGAGAGACCAAGTTGGCAGTTGGATATGGAAATCTGGTCCTTGGTGCCAGAAATCGAAATTGGCAACTCATTTGCATGCAGTTGATAATGGAAGCCATGGGCATAAATTAGATTCACTAAGGAGAACATATAGAATAAAAGAAAAATTGGCTGAGAATGAAAACTCCAGCTTTTAATAGGAGGGAATAAATTAGATGAGCCTACAAAGGAGACAGAGTTGTCATAGCCAGAGAGGTAGGAGGGAAATTGGGAGAGTGAGTTTTCATGATGCAAAAATAAATAAATAAAAAATAATCAATGATCCCAGAATGAGGGAGTGATTTATAGTACTCAGTAATGCTGGAGGTTGGGTGAAATAAGAACAGAAAGCTTCAATTGAATTTAGGGACCTGAAAATCATTGATGATTTTGAGAACATTTTTAATAGCATGATGGAGGTAAATGTCAACATGAGTTGAGGAGTAATAGGGAAGTGATTAAATGGAGCCAACAAGGTTGGGCACAAGATATGTGACTAAGTTGAGGGAGAGAGAAAACTAAATGGGGTGTGGTATTTTAGCATGCTTAAAATTTTAAAAGTATAGTCGTGTTTGGAGTGAGATGTTAAATAACAGATAGGAGAGGGAGGAAGAGAGAGGATGAACAACAGTGCAGTATTTTTGTAGTGTCTGGTAATAATTCTAGCAAATGCACCGCAAATTTAGCTATGATTACTATACTTATTGTTCAAAAAATGAAAAATGAAAATTATAAGTGAAAACACTGGATCCTCAAGCAAAACTACCAGAAATAGACGGTTTAACTTAGGATAATTGCAAAATAAATATCTTTAATGAAGATTCCCTCCTTTTTTCATGGGACTCTCTGCAAAGCACTAGTAACTTTCAAGGATTTTGTACTTATGTCTTCTTTCATAAATGACTGTGTAGCAGTAAAAAGAAAATAAAGATGAGTGCAATATGGAGTAAGATATTTGATGTCTTAATTACTGTTGAGAAATTTTTCTATACACCCCATTCCAGTACTTGGCACTCTTAATTATAATTATTTATCAGTTCTTCCCATTAGACCAGTACTGTCCCATAGAAATATAACTCAAGCCACATATGTAATTTAAAATTTTCCAGCAGAGACACTTAAAAAGTAAAAAAAAAAAAAAAAATACAGGTGAAATGATGTTATGTTAATATATTTTATTAAATTATGTCCAAATTATTATTTCAACATGCTATCAGTATATAAAATTAGTAATGAGATATTTAACATTTCTTTTTTTTTTACTAAGTCTTCAAAATCTGTTACGTATTTTTATACCTATAGCACATCTCAATTCAGACTAGCCACATTTTGATTGCTTAGTAGCCACACATATATAGTGGCTACCATACTGAACAGCACAGCACTAGACAGTGAACTTCTAAAATATCCTTGAAAGTTACTGCGTAGGTACTCACAAAACCCCTGTATCCCCAACTCCAGCTCAGAGCCGAGCCTAGCACATAGCAATTAAATAAATGAATAAAATACATTTTTATGTTAATATAGGATTGCCTTATCAAGTATAAGAAGGTCAGTTTTAGGTATTGTGGAAAGGAACAAAAATGAAGAGGAAAGGACAGGAAGTACTATTTTATTTATGTATATGTGTCTACTATAAGGTGTTGGGAGGGCAGTGAGATGTTCACCTTTACCTTGTTTCTGCTATTTTGGCATCTAAAACATCAGATAGGAAAAATTCTTCTGGAATGTTCTCCTCTTTTTATGCATAATATGTTCATGTAGTTTTTGTTTTGTTTGTTTTGTTTTTTGTTTTATTACCCCTGCTAGATAATAGGGGCATTTGAAGACAAGATCCCTTTCTGGTTCATCTTCTTGTCCCCTACTATGTGAACAGCAGAATACTTGGTCCACAAAGATTTGTGCCATCCTTTAGAGTAGGTTTCCTCTTACAGCCTTTCTTCTTACAGTTTATTCGCTATAACCTATGAGGAATCTGCCTGCTGCTGGCATAGTTCTCAAAGGTGGTAGGTAGAGGTGATCTATCTCCCTTAAGATAACATAGGGCCAAAAATGTAATTTTCATGCAAAGTGTATGTGAACAAAAGTTGCCAAGAGGAGGTTTTGGGGAAACTGTATGGGACAGAAAGGAAAAGTCACTAAAACCAAGTATTCATTCAGGGGCCTGCACTATTGTTGGAAATAAGATGATTAGAAAATATTTTTTTTCCTTTATGTGAATGTCTTTGAGCTAAGTGCATTTTTACATGAAGAGTGAGGACAAGTATAAATAGAATTCTTAAATAGTGATTTACTCTCTTCTCTCCACAGTTAGTAAAAATTCTTTTCTTGCTTTGTGTGTTTACTTATTGCCTTTCACCCCCACCAAACTGTAAGGCCCATAAAAGCAGATATCGTATCTTTTTTATTAACCAGTATGTACCCAATGTAGTACAATGTTGGACATATAGAAGCTGCTCAATAAATATATATTGGATTAATGAAGGAATGGGATATTTTTCACACTGAAATAAAATTCATAATATTTACAAGTGGATGATCAAAATTTAACTTAGAAGTAGGGAAAAACACAAAGTATGATTTTTGAAGACTTTTTCTTGTAAGTGAACATGATTTACTGAATATTTTTCCTCAAATAACTCTAAAGAATCTGCTGAATTTATGATTAAGTTCTATTTGCTGTACATCCATGATCTGTGGAACTAAATAAACCCTATCCAATTGTTTTTCATTCATTATATACAATAACGCACTACTTAAAAAAAAAGAGATGAACGATGATGTGACTTCATGTTTTACTTTGGAAGCGTTAAGGCTTGTTACTCTTTTGCATGAGCTAGAACTTCACTGACCTACTTAGATGAAGTTTAGCTAAAATTTAATTATGTAAAAGGAACTGTATTAAGCAAGGTTCTCTAGAGTAGTTGGCAACTGGAGACATAGGAGAGCCGATGCTGTAGTTCCAGTCTGAGTCCAAAGGCTTGAGAACCAGGACAGCTGATAGTTTAGTTCCAGTTTGATTCCAAAAGCCTAAGAACCAGGTGAACTGATGGTGTGAGTTCCAGTCTGAAAGCTGACAGGCTCAAGACCCACGAAGGGCTGATGTTTCAATTCTAGTCCTCAGGCAGGAAAAGATCCATGTCCCAGATCAAGTGGTCAGGAAGGAATAGCTACCTTTTATCCAAGATTGAAGCATGTTCAGCCTTTTTGCATTAGGGAAAGCAATCTGCTTTGCTCGGTCTACTCATTCAAATGTTAGCCTCATCCAAAAACACCCTCACAGACACATCCAGCATAATGTTTTACCAATATCTGAACACCCTATGGCCTGGTCAAGCTGTTTTATAAAATTAGTCATCACAGCTACTCCCAAAAAGGAACTCTTGAGATATTATAAATGGAGATTTTTATTATTGCTGCTTTGCTCTGCTTAGCTCAGTTAAATCTTGGATCTTTGTTAAAACTGTCTTGTAAATCTAATATGTTAAAGTGTACTAATGGTTCTACAGAGTCCAGCTAAGCTTATCCACAAAGAATTGTGTGATTATGTACTATGATAATTTTTTTTTGGTTAGAGAAGAGCCATTGCATAATTATATAATTTCTTAACATCTAGTAAATTATGGAAATTACTTGCCTGAGCCTTCTCTATTAAACCCACAAATAGGATCAACTTAATATCAGAAAGTAGTGGTTGTGATTGACACTAGTAATGGAAGAGATACACATAGGCTATAAGAGCAATTGTCTAACAATTTTTGCGGCTGACCTTAAAAAAAAAAAAGGGTTACTTTGAACTCCAGTTTTTAAAACAAACAAAAAAGGAGAAGTGTCTGGTTGAAGCAGGAGCAACGGAGGGATGTGGAGTCCTGCCTCCTCTCTTTACCACCTTTTCTACTCAAGCCAATCCCAAGGCTCCTCCACAGAGGGCTGGGATTACATAAAACACAGTTTGATGATACCTGGGTATTAAGGTAGTCAAATTGTGACTATTGTAAATATGCTGTAGAAAAGAGATTACACTAGTGGGTTCACTGGACTTTTTCTCACATGGCATCTAAAGTCTGGAGATTTGCTAAAAGCACGAGGCTATGTCTGATATATTAGAGGGTCATGAAATGACACAGTATTTTACTTGCAAAGGATTTTGGGTACACTACTAATAGAATCTGTACCATCTTTTAAACTGTATTGATGTGTGATGAGAAAATTCATGGGAACAAGGATAAGAAGATTGACCTAGCTGGAAAACCAGGCCTGGATCTTAGTATGGCCTAACTTGGACTAGACTTTTGATTTCTGTCTAGGTATGCCCCTCAAAATAATCTAAGCACATTGCTTATAAAAGTTAAGCTTCCCACTCCTTTGTCCATACTGATTTGCCTCTGTGGGTTTCTTTTTTTAAAAATAAATTTATTTATTTATTTATTTATTTTTGGCTGCGTTGGGTCTTTGTTGCGGTGCAGGAGCTTCTCATTGCGGTGGCTTCTCTTGTTATGGAACATAGGCTCTAGGCACGTGGGCTTCAGTAGTTGTGGCACATGGGCTCAGTAGTTGTGGCTCGTGGGCTCTAGAGCACAGGCTCAGTAGTTGTGGCGCATGGGCTTAGTTGCTCTGCGGCATGTGGGATCTTCCCGGACCAGGGCTCAAACCTGTGTCCTCTGCACTGGCAGGCGGATTCTTATCCACTGCACCACCAGGGAAGTCCTCCTCTGTGGGTTTTAACAATTGTTACAGAGTAATGCATGATGACAGAGATTCATATGGATTATTAAGAAGATCAGTCCTGGTGAACTGAATAAATCATTTTAACTATGTTGTAGCTGATATACAAATATATGTGCTGTAACTTAATTGCTATAATTTTCCTTTTAAGGAAATTAGAGTTGTATCTTGGACCCCAGATAATGTCTTCTAATATACTATCTTCAGTTTGAAAGTTTTCTTTTTTCCATTCATCGTAAATACTGATTGCTATATAGTTGAATTGTTTTAGCCTTAGCCCTGTTACTTAAATATATTGCAGATAATGAAGAAACAGAGGCTGTAAGGTAAACGAGTTTCACCTTAATTGTACCTAACTGGAGCACTCTGCATATCATGGCACAGAACAAAGGTTGTTCTATTGACTGCAGTAGGGGGTCTGTCAACAAATGTTTCCTTTCAGGACAAGGATTTAAACTTTTGCTATTTATTTGACATAGCCCATCATTCTCTTAAATTCAACATTCTATAACAATGACCATACTTAGAGTTTTTCTGAGGATCTTCTGAATAGTGTAAGAACTGAGTTGGATCTGTCTTTCTCTTATGAAAGCTCTTTCAATTCATTTCATTGATTCAGTTTTTATTGGCCTAAGTCTCACCAGGATCTTGCTTGGCTCTAAGCCCTCTAAGGGGAGGTTATAAATACCTAGAAGATATGTTTAATCCTTGGCTATGGTTTTAACTAATACAGATGTCAGATACTAATGTTACTGTTGTTGGGAGATGGAACTAACACTTGCTAAATATGCTTCCTATTAAAACAAGTGTTCTTTTTATGGAGTTGTATTTAAACACATCATGTCTGAGATTGTTAGCACATAGTTTAAGGCAAATCAATGTTATACCAAAGGAAGAGCATGGGCTTTGGAAATAAACAGACCTGGTTTTGAGTCTCAGCTCTATCACATAATGGTTGTGTGGTCATAAGTGAGTTACTTACCCGCCCAAGGTTAATTTTCCTTATTGATATAATCATGGCACCACATGCTCCTTTGTCAGTCCCCCTCCATACAAACATACTCACTCAAAAGAAAACAGATAAATAAGCAAAGAAGTATTAAAAACATAAGAACACACTCTACTTTTATTGCTTCTCCATTACTATTTGCCCTTGAACTTTGAAAAAGTTTTATTTTGTTTCTAAATGAAATGTGAGAGAGGCCTTTTATTGTTTTTTTTTTTTTTTTTTTTTTTTGCTGTACGCGGGCCTCTCACTGTTGTGGCCTCTCCCGTTGCGGAGCACAAGCTGCAGATGAGCAGGCTCAGCAGCCATGGCTCACGGGCCCAGCCGCTCCGCGGCATGTGGGATCTTCCCAGACCGGGGCACGAACCCGTGTCCCCTGCATCGGCAGGCGGACTCTCAACCACTGCGCCACCAGGGAAGCCCGAGAGAGGCCTTTTAAATGTCCATGTCACTTTATTCATTCACAGATTAAAATTTAAGTATACTTACTAGAACCCAGTTAAGAATATAAAGGAACTTACATTATAGTGCTCAGTATGTGCCAGTGATTTAAGACTATGAATAGCAAGACATTTTAATATAATGGATTAAATAATCTTATTAAATATAGTATTGCCATCATACTGTCGGTTGGAAAATAAACCTAGTCCTTACAACTGAAATGCAACTATTCAAAGATTAAAAATGATTGCTTTTTTCCCGCGTGCAGTTTGGAAACAGAGTTAATTGCCAAATGCCAGGAAGCACAAACTATTATACATTTTTAAAGACTTCTCTTGCCATCAATATAGAATGTTGCATTTGAATGAAAAACTTGTAATAGAAAATAAAATTAACATGGGATTTTATTCTCGAAATTTATAAAAACGTCTTCTAGTATTCTATTCATACCTTTTCTTCTTGCTGTTCAGGCTGTCCATCTTGAGTCGTTGGTCTGCTATGAGTACATGTCATATACTACTAATAGAAAGCTTAAAGGCTGTTGATTTCTCTACAGTTTCAGACTTATGAATGTGAGGCTGTTTAGAGCTTTAACTTAAAGATAGCTCATTAATCTGAAATTCTTGTCTTAAGCCTGCAAAATAGAAAAGTAGTATTAAACTGAGTCACAGTCGAATCTTTAAGGGATTGTTGTTTTGGCAAATGGGTTCCTTACAGAATGCAAACCCAAATAAGGTACTATAAATTTTAACAAAACAATTATTTGATATAATCTTCAACTAGGAGAAGGAACTATGTGAAGTGAAGAAATACTTGTAATCAAAAAGATCTCAGCTTTTGTCCTCCATTAAAGAACTTTTAAAGCAACACAGTCATCCCTGGAGAGCCATTTGGTTTAATGCAGGAAATTATTATTAGTTAAGCTAGAATGGTAGAGGAGAAACTGGAGGAAATAATATTTGAGTTAGTCAAATAATAAAACATTAAAAAAATAATTGTACTATATCTTCATAGGTGTTTCCAAATAATAATGCCTTATAAATTTCAGGTGTTTTACAACAAATCCATCAATCACTTGTCAGTGCAGCATGGAGCTACCTCTAAAGATAGAATTTAGGAGGATTTTAGATGTATAAAGTAACTCTATGTAACAATTAGTCAGAAGCAATAAAAGAATGCCATAGGCAATTAGAGCACACTAATTTACAATTCTTGTACACAAGCCAGTCCAACATCATTTTCTTTCATCTCTGGAAATACTGCCATTGAAATGCTTACCATTCAACTGCAGATTTATTCATTCTAAAAACTCATCAATTTTAAAGACTATATGATGTTTACAATGTTTTAATGACAAGATTCAGTTTTCAAATGTAAATTCTTCAAATTTTATTTGAAGAAATATCTGTCTTTACACTCAGAATCTTGGATCGGATCTCATTTTATTTTAATTAGCTAGAACGTCCTCATCTCCAAAATGTGTTCAGATTTGGCTGGATAGAGTATGGGTGGGGAAACATGAAAAGTTCCATTAGATTTAATAATACGTTTCAGGTTTATAATGCTAAATTTTTATTTAAAAAATAATCACTACACATACATGTGTATGTGTATATGGGTTTGTGTGATTTTCTTTTAAACTGATGAGCTAGGTTAGTGATAGAAGTTTAAGAAAATATAACTTGACTGCATCCATGAAATTGCTCTATTGTATTGTATATGGGGATGAATAGAGTTTGAAATAATTCTTAAATTGCTAACATCAGGGTGTCTAGTCAAATTCTCCAACCTCTACTGGCTTACCCTTGATTTGCTTTAATATAGGTTGTGGGAAAAGAAAAACAATAGTTTTTCATTTAGACTTCATTTAGAACTGCCTGGCAACAGACAGGTAGGAAGGACTTCGAATTACTATTTTTCATTACTGGAGGGTCCCTTAGGAGTACGTTGGAAAGAATTCTGTCTACCCCAGATAAGAGTCTCCTAGCAGTTTAATGTGCCAATCAGTTGTGCTCAGCAGCCCAGAATCATCGCATTGCAACTATTGAATAGTTCCAGACCATACGTTTCAAAGGATGGAGAATGTGATATGTGACATACTTCCAAAGAATGGTGATGAAAAGGGGGAAATGTAAGAGACTAAATTCTGTGGGATTGACAGTGCCTTAGAATGGGAAAAATTACATAAGCATCAGGTACCTCACAGAGTCTACGATTATGTGTCTGCTCTAGCCATGTTGTCCGTAGAACATTAAATTGCACAATTTCTCTTCTTTTCACTATTAAACAGCAACCTCTGGAATCATAGGGCACACAAGCACAGTTAAGAGAGACAGTGATAGAGGCTACTTAGCTTCTCTTTCGGCTCAGGGTTAGTATATGCTCTATCCTGAGAAGTCACCTTCAAAATCAATCTAGAATAAGATTAACTAGAGTCTGATTGGCATTTGTGGTTACCACCATAATTTTAAAAAAATAAAACAAGATTCTGAACATGGTATCTTTAAAATAAGGAAGTCAGGGGGAAAAGTGTATTTTAATTTTTTTTCATCTTGAGGGAGGGCGCTCCTCTTATAAGGTAAAGCAACCAGCATATGCTCATTCTGAAGTGGCTAAATAAGATTTATGACATATGTTAGCTACTTGCTCTTAGCATGGAATATAGTTTGTCAAAGAATGGTGACATAGTTCTAGGGTAAGAGTAAGACTTTTAGGGATCCAAAGAACTAAAAAGAAAATTGTTCCCCATTCCCATCCCCAATATATAATTAAAAATGAGTTTAAGGAAGTCCCATGGTGACTACCTTAATGATACCAAATTATTTAAAAAAGCGTTTTGGTGACCCTGTTTTTCTGGTGCCCTTAGCATGTATATCTGCCTATTAGATAATTCAGCGTATAATTCTTAATATTACAGCTCAGTAGACTATGACCAAGCCAGCTGCCCTGGTTAAGAGACAGAGTGAAAGGATGGGGATAGAAGTATTTTCCATCGAATGTGCACGAATGCCTCTCTGATGAGGTTAAATGAAGTGGAGAGTTAGCCATGTGGGTAGCTCGGGAAGGGTTTCCTAAGCCTAGGGAACAGCAACTGTAAATGTTTTAAGCCTGGAGCATATTTGAGATGTTTGAGGAATAGCAAGTGGCTAGAGCACTATGAGCAAGAAGAATGAGGGAAGAAATTTCAGGTAAGAAAAACAATATGAAAAAAGCTCAGGGGTAACAGATGGTTCTCCCACATTAGGATTACTTCACTTCTGAAGCCAGACAGCCAGCCTTAAAGGCCACTCAGAATATCAGCCTGTAGCTAAACCCGTGTCCAGTATTAATTGCATAAACACGACTTTTTGATCTCACTGAAGGTCACTGAGTAGACTGGGAACACCAGGGAACCCAGATGGCTAACATAAGTAACATAAGGTTTACTTGAAGGAGGCAAATGGACAAAAGCTAGAATTCTGAAAACAACAAGGCAAATAAAAAAAGACACTCTTTTGCTTTTTAAGCACATGGCAGTTAATGTTGTACTATCAATTCAGAAACCTCACAAATATGATTATAATTATGCATAAGGTGTACAGAAATTGATGGACTCTATTAAAATACAGAAACTTGGGGCTTCCCTGGTGGCGCAGTGGTTGAGAGTCCGCCTGCCGATGCAGGGGACGCGGGTTCGTGCCCCGGTCCGGGAAGATCCCGCATGCCGCGGAGCGGCTGGGCCCGTGAGTCATGGCCGCTGAGCCTGCGCGTCCGGAGCCTGTGCTCCGCAACGGGAGAGGCCACAACACTGAGAGGCCCGCATACCGCAAAGAAAAAAATAGTACAGAAACTTGGAGTAGCACACAAAGGAGAATAATGAATAGTAAAATCCGTTGACAGCACTGTAGCTAACACATTTTTATTATCTCTCAATGTTATTTGAGTGCAATGGCATATGGACATGGTCAGAAGCTATAAGGCCAGAAAATAGCACTGAGTGTATTATAAAATATTAGCAGAATATATTGTCATAGCATAGCCATAGTGGGATAGTGAACTTACCATTTTAAAGCATGATCAGATAATCATTTTTTCCAATTTTTGTCTTCACTTAATTGGGGACTGGATAGACCAAACTAATTGCTTGGATTTGAAAGGCACTATATAGCATTATGTTAGCATTAATCATGCCAGGTTCAAACAACTGGAGGAAATTGGTCAACAGAGTGGTTTTAAAAAGTCAAATTGATTGACATTGTGAAGTTATAACCTAAATATCATCTTCTTCAATAGCTGTTTCAATGAGAATAAGCATGTAGCTTTTGTTTTCCTTCTTGGATCAAGAATCTACAACTGTCATATAAAACTATCTTATATTCTCATATAATGCTTCATACATTTCTAACATTTTTATATATATTTACCTTTTCTGTGAGATCTCTGTAACCTTCCTATTTAGATGAAATCCCTATTCCCCTTGTCCTGCTCTGACTTGATTCTACACCTTGAGTCCCCTAACCGTGCTCTATTTTTCTGCATACACTTGTAACTTTCTGCCATACTATATCGATTACATATTTAACTTTTATTTTCTGCCTGCCCCCTTTAATATGTAAGCTCCATGGCAACATGGCTGGGTGAGTTGCCAGATGTCACAGGGAAAATTAGTGACAGTGAGAGCAAACTAAAGCATAGCATCCTGATTCTCAGACCTATATTCTCTCAACTCCTCTTTTGGCAGTCATTCTCGACACTGGATGCACATTGGAACCGCTTTTGATGCTCTAAAAAATTATAATGCCTAGAAACTCCCTAGAAAATCCTGATGCAGATTGGGCATCAGGAATTTTATGTCATTCTCCTGCCTCAATAAATTCCATTTTTCAAATAAACATTTCAATAGTATAGTGGATGGGATCAGGCAGACCTGGGTTCAAATCCTAGTATCTATTTTATCTTGACCAGTTGCTCAGCCTGTCAACCTCAGTTTCCTCAGTTCTCAAATAGGGATAATAATGCCAAATTTGCAGGGGACATGTCAGGATCAAATCAGATAATGGATATGAAAGAATCTGACAAATAATGTACATTCTCTTTTCTACCAATCTCTCCTTTTTAATTGGAGGATTTTATCAATTTATATTTAAGGTATTACTGACAAGTATCCACTCTTCCCTTTTTCTATTTGTTTTCTATATGTCACAGCTTTTTTGTTCCCCAATTCCTCTATTACTGTCTTTCTTGTGTGTCTGTTTTTTTTCAAATGTGCTGTTTTAATTCCCTTCTCATTTCTTTTACTGTATATTAAATTTTTTTTCCTTACTGGGTACTTTGAGGTTAAAATTAATATCTTAATTTTTAACTTAAATTATTTTATATCTATTTATAATTTGAATTAATAGCAACTAATATACACAAAATTTGCTCATATATAGGTCCATTCCTCCCTTTTTATGTTATTATCACAAATTATTTTATTCTTTGTGTGTCCATTAATATAGATTAATAATTAATTTTATTAATTAATTATTAATTAATTTATTTAATTTATTAAAAGCCCTCCTTTTTTATTTTTATTCTTTGTGTCTTCCTTTAGCTCTTTGAATATATTTAAAACAGTTGATTTAATGTCTTTGTGTAGTAATTTCAACACCTGGACTTCCTCAGGGACTGTTCCTATTAATATATTTTTGCCTGTAAGTGGGCCACAAATTATTTTTTCTTTTCATGTGTCAAAAAATTTTCATTAAAAAGTGGTCATTTTGGGGCTTCCCTGGTGGCGCAGTGGTTGAGAGTCTGCCTGCTGATGCAGGGGACGTGGGTTCGCGCCCCAGTCTGGGAGGATCCCACATGCCGTGGAGCGGCTGGGCCTGTGAGCCATGGCCGCTGAGCCTGTGCGTCTGGAGCCTGTGCTCCGCAAAAAAAAAAAAAAAAAAAAAGTGGTCATTTTGAATATTATAATGTGGAAACTCTAGAAATTAAATTCTCCCCTTTCTCCTGGGCTGTTATATGCTGTTCTGTGATTGTTGGGTGTCTTGTTTGTTTGTTTGTTTAGTGAATTTTCTGTATTAATTTTGTAAAATCTGTAGTCTTTATTGAATGCAGCCACTGAAGGATCTGTCCCATTAGTTTAGTACCAGCTAGTGATTTGACAGATTACTTGATACTCCTGGAAGACAGAAAGAAAGACAGAAAGACAGAAAGAAAGGAAGGAAGGAAGGAAGGAAGATAGAAAGAAAGGAAAGAAAGAAAGAAAGAAAGAAAGAAAGAAAGAAGAAAGGAAGGAGAGGAAAGGAAAGGAAGGAAGAAAAGAAGAGAGGAGAAGAGAAGGAAAGAAAAGAAAAGAGAGAGAAGGAAAAGAAAAGGAAAGTTTAAAATAGAACTCTCCTAGTGTTTGCAGATTGGGTCTGTATTGGGGAATTCCTTAATGCTTAACAAAGCAGTTAGCCAGGCAGTTTACAACTCTGCCTTAGCCATTACTTCCTGCTTGCATGGTAAGGTAAGTCAGAGTTGAGTGCTTAGTGTCTTCTCAGGTCTTCTGTGAGCATGTCTCTGTCACTGGACATGCCTATGGCCATCTACATTCCCTGGGATATGCAGGTGTTTTTCAAAGCTCTTATTCCTGGAAGCATGTCTTTTTCTATCCTCTTTCCTCCCAAGCTTTTTGGTCTATTTCCTATTCTGACTGTTATCCTTTGCCCCTAGCAACAGTGGCTAATAAATTTACTTTAATGCTGCCCAGAATGCTGCCTCAGCCTTGGGAGGGCTTTGTGGCAGGAAAAATTAGTTTAAGCCCTTTAGTCCATCTCTTAGGGAGCCACCAGACAGATCAAAACACAGAACCAGAATTCTTTGAGAATAAGTCCTTTATGACTTCCTCTGATACCTGTATTCTGCAATATGAATGTAGGTGGTTATCTTCAAAGCAGAATGCAGAATGGGGGGATGTTAACAGGGTAAGTTAAAATGTCACAGAGTTTTCTTACTTGAAATCATCATGGTTTTTTTCTTCATTAAGCACTGCCCTGGTTGTTGTAAGTTTTTGATTGACTTCCCGAGTTCTGAGTAACTTGATTCTGACAGTTTTCCAGCTTATTCATTGTGTTTGTGAATGGATAGAGTTTTGATTTCCCTACTCTGCAGGTTTCTGTAACTTCATTTGATAAGGATCACTATTAATCTGTAGATTGATTTGAGTAGAATTCCCATTTTCACAATGTGAGCCTCTAAATAAGAAACATGAATTTTCTCTCCTTTCATTGAGATCATCTTTAATTTCTCTCAGCAGTGTTTTGTAACTTTCAGCATATAAATCTATCAGCTCTTTTGTTAAGTTTATTTCTAAGTATTTTTTCTTTTTCATGATATTTTTAATGAAATTATTTTCCTATTTTTATTTTCAGATAGTCTATTGCTAGTATATAGAAATACATTTGATTTTTATACATTGTTCTTGTATCCTGAAACTTTTCTAAATGTATGTTTTAGTTCTAATTGTGTGTGTGTGTATAAGAGTGTATTGTTTTAGGGTTTTTTATATACAGAATCATCCCAATGAAGTCTTTTTTGTTTTTTTCTTTCTAATCTGCATGCTTTTTATTTTCCTCTCTTTTTTTTTTCCTTATTGGACTGACTAAAATCACCATTATAATGTTGAATAGAAGTGGCAGAAGCAAACATCTTTGTCATCTTTGTTTTTTTCTCAACCTTAGACAGCATGCAACCAGTCTTTCACCATTAAGCATGATGTTGGTTTTAAGTTTTTAATAGATGCCTTTTATTGGGTTAACCAAGTTTCCTTTCTTTACTAGGTAGTTGAGGGTTTTTATTATGAATTAGTGTCAGATTTTGTCAAATGCTTTTTTTCTCTTTATTGAGAAAATAATGTGGTTTTGTCCTTTTTTTCTATTAATAAAGTATATTACATTAATTATTTGAGGCTAAAACAACCTCATATTCCAGAGATAACTGGTCATTCTAAGTAATATTTTTTAAAGTTTTGTGGATTCAGCTTGACAGTATTTTGTTGAGAATTTATGTCTATACTTTACTGTTTGTTTTCTATATATTACACATCCTTTTGTTTCTACATTTTCTCTTTCACTGACTTCCATTTTGTTGCATAGATTATTTTTGCTGTGATACTTTAATTCCAATTTAATTTGCTATTTGTTTGCTTTTACTATTTTTTTCAGTTATTTTTCTTAAGGTTACTGTAGGGTGTATGTCTTAATTGGCTTAGGCTGTTATAACAAAATACCGCTGAGTAGCTTAAACAATAGAAATCTATTTTCTCATAGTTCTGGAGTATGGAAGTCTGAGATCAGGATGCCTGCATGTTTGGGTTCTGGGGAGAGCATTCTTCCTGGCTTGCACACAGCCACTCTCTCACTGTGTGTTCACATGGTCTTTCCTCAGTGTGTACACATGGAGACAGAGAGAAATATCTCTCCCATCTTCTTTTAAGGCCACCAATCCTAGTGGGTTAGGACCCCACTCTTATTATCTCATTTAACCTCAATCGTTCCTAAAATCATTCCTTCCCTATCTCCAAATACAGTCAAATTGGTGGTTAGTGCTTTAACACATGAATTTGGGGGGTGGGGCACAGTTTAGGACATAGTAGCTTACAATATTCTTTTTTACTTATTACAATCTACTTTAGATTGATGCCAACCTAATTTCAGTAAATGTATATAATTTTCTCCATTGTAGCTCTATTCTCACCACACTCCTCTGTGTTATTGTCATATATATCTTTATATGTTATAAAGCCAATAGTATAGTTTTATAATTATTTCTTCATGCAATTGTCATTACAAATAATTATGAGAAGAAAAAAGTAAAATATACATTTGCACTCTTTTATATTTACATGTTTACCTTTACCAGTGCTCTTTATGTCTTTGTGTCATGCTGTTTCTTTTTATCTTGAAGGACTTCCTTTAGTATATTTTGCAAAGGAGATCTGGTAGGTACACATTCTCTCAAACTGTGTTTATGTAGGAATGTCTTCTTTGCATCTTCATTTTTGAAAGAAAATTTTGCTGGATATAGGCAGTATTTTTCTTCCTGTACATTGACTATGCCAACCCACTGCTCCTGGCCTCCATTGTTCCTGATTAGAAGTAAGCTGTTAATCTTACTTTGGTATGTAATAAGTTTTTTTTTTTCTCTTGCCACTTTAAGAGCTTCTCTGTGTCTTTATCTTTTGTTTTTCTTTCTTTTTTTTTGGCCACGTGGCATGTGGGATCTTACTTCCCTGACCAGGGATCAAACCTATGACCCCTGCAGTCAAAGCATGGAGTCTTAACCAGTGGACCACCAGGGAAGTCCTTGTGTCTTTTTTTTTTCTTCAATTTTTATTGGAGTATAGTTGTTTTACAACGTCCCTGTGTCTTTGTCTTTCAACCCCTTACTTACATGTCTCTAGGCATGAGTCTCTTTATGTTTATAAATATTTTGATTCAGTTGAGTTTCTTGGATGTGTAGTTTAATATTTCTCCTCAAATTTGTAAATATTTTGGTTGTTATTTTTTCAAATATTCTTTCTGCCATTCTTCTCATTCTAAGAATTTCATTATGCATATGATGATATGGTTTGTGTTGTCCTCAGGTCTCTGAGGCTCTGTTCGTGTCTCTGTTTTTTCTGTTCCTTAGATTAGATACTCTTTATTGATTTATCATCAACTCCAGTGATTCCTTACACTGTCAGCGCAAATATGCTATTGAGCCATTCTAGTGAATTTCTCATTTCAGTTATTGTACTATTCAAATATAAAATTTCCATTTGGTATTTTTTAAAATAAATTTTGTCTTTATATTCTTTATTGAGTCATTGTCAAAACATGTTCCCTTAATTTTTAAAGCATAGTTTTCTTTATTTCTTTGAACACATTTATAATAGATGCTTTGAAGTCTTTTTCTACTAAGTTCAACATCTGGACACCATTAGAGACAGTTGCTCTTGACTGCTTTTTTTTCTCCCTGAGTATGGGTCATATTTTCCTACTTCTTTGCATGTCATGTAAATTTTTGTTGGAAGTTGATTATCTTAGAAAATTTAGCTTAGTATCTATGGATTTGGATCCCTTCTATGGACTTTTGGTTGTTGTTACTAGTTTTTCTTTGTTTGATCTATTTGTTTGGTATCTTGCTTAGGCTAATTCTGTATGTCTGTATTCCATGTCCTGTGTGGTCATTGATGTCTCTGCTCTATTTTTTAAAAAGTATTTTGTTGCTTTTATTTTTTAATACTGTTTTCATAGAGGTTACCTCTGGATCAGCATAACTTAATGGCAAATCAGTGATTGCTCAAACTTTATGTTTCAGCTTTTTAAGTTAATAAGATTTCCACACTTTGCTAATGTATCTGAGTGTTGACGGGGGTACACATTTTAATTTCAGTCAGTGAATCAGTCAGTCCTTGTAAAGTCAGTTCTTTCTGGGTACACAAAGCTTCATGTTCAGCTAGGGATGAATAACCTTCCCTGATTGTTTGTCAGCAAGATTACAGCTGGCTTTGACAATACCTCGGGGCATGAATTTTTATTCTCTTTGCTCTAAATCAAGAGAGCTGCCTTCCAGCATGAGACTGCCAAGTCCTCATAGTCTACTTTGCACTTGTAGAGCTATCAAAAATGGATCTGGGACTTGAAGATTGGTGCAGCCTCAGGTTAAAATGCTATATACTCCCATTGTCCTTATTAAGGTTTAGTTGTTTTTCTTGAATAAACTTTTCTTAATATGTTATATGCCTTTGGTCAATTTCCAGAGTCCTGAAATATGTGGTTTTGATAAATTTATCCAGTTTCATCACTGCTTTCTGCTGAGCTCCTTATCTTGCCATTCCACAAGTCAAGTAGCATATGTCTTCTTCTTCCTTTTGAAGGACAAAAGTGACGAGTTATTATCAAATGGTTATTTCAATTTAGTGGACATGATTTGATTAACTCATTTGCCATAGCAATTAAGAGTTAGTATAACAACTGATTTCTGTATTCTCCATTTCTGCATATGAATCTCTAAAATCTTGTTGCTGCTTCACACATTTCAGACCTTTATAATGTTATACCCAAAGGATGTTTTTATCAACTAGAATAACTTATAGGCCTTTATAAAAATATGTCCTCTTTTCCAGGATTTCTAAGATTTTGTTCGTTTGCTTGTTTTTGATTTTTGCTGTGTCACTACAGGCTTGGAGAAATATCCAACACCCTAAGAATATGCAAATACGTAGTTGGATCTAAAATATGCAAGCCTTTTAAAAAAGTTTTCCAAATTTTCCTACTTTGATCCATAAATAGCTGAAAATACTAACTAAATAATAATACTAATATAAAGCTAAAAGGGACCCTACTGTATTCATAGTGTAGCAAGCATCTTCTGCTAGTAACCCTGTCCAAGAGAAGCTTTTAAAGAACTAGTTAGAATGGTATAGCCTAAAAGACTTTCCACACTACAGTGGGAATAATATGAGGGAAACCTGTAGGTAAATCTGGAAACAAAGATTAAAAGAGTAGACTTATTTAGGCTTTTCAGTTATTGATCCAGTATATTTCCATGTAGAAATAGCCTAGTTCTATATAGTTGCATTATTTTTAACATGAGAGTCCAGGCTTATTATTTATTTCCTGTTGGGCAGTGAACAAACTGCTCTAGAAACAATGGAACATGTTTTTGTAGGGGAAAATGGCTTACAGAAAGAAACTTTTAAAATAATAATTCTAAAAAACCCCACAACCAGCCAGTTTGTGTCGCCCACTATAACTGGTGAAGCCAAATCAAGAAAAATAATGAAGACTTTATTTCAAACTAATTAATGACAGTCCATTTCTAGACCCCTTAATTATACTTTTTATTTTGTATTATCTATGTGGTCATAATTTTCACTACCAGGTACTATTTTTCTAATTGTGAGTGAATGAATCTTCGAATTTTAGAATTACAGAGCCATCATTGTATCCATTTAGTTAGGAAAGCTGACATATGTAATAAAACTCCATGCCCTCCACCACTGACAATTGTAAAGCAATCTTTTTCAGGAGAATGGTTAAAAAACATTTCTACTTCCATTCCAAATGAATGCCTTTTAAGTACAGGGCACCTTGAATAAGCTCTCAAGAAATCATGACTGTAGGTAATTCAGGAGATATTTAAGGTTTATAGTTCAAAGTTACCAAACCAAACTAAAATATAGGAAATTTTCTCACTTCTTTCTCTCTCTCATAACATAAGGTCTAACAGTTCTGCCTCTGCCTACTATGTAGTCCTGCCTTTGACTCTCACTAGCTGTGTGAACTTTTATCTCATTTTTCCTCCTCTGTAAAATGAGGGGAAAAGTATCTAACTCATAGAGTCATTGATTAATATACAAGGAACTTAAAACTGTGTCTGACACATGGTAAGTGCTTTGAGAAGTACATGCTGTTTTTATTTGCACTACAGATGAAGAGCATGCCCTATAGATATTAATCTTAGTAAAACTGTATAAACACCATTTTGACATGGAGTTCAGATATCCGAAGCATTATAAAACAAAAACAGGCAATTTGAGTTTTCAGTAAATTTGACCAAGCAACATTATCAAGAGTCCACTTTGAGGTGTAGATAACACAGATGGCTTCTCTATGCTGAATATGCTAACTGGAATTTACTAAATGTCTATTTGACATTATGCTTTGTGATTTAGATACAGCTCTGTTTGCAAAGATACTTGAATAATATTTAAATGGTCAATTTAATCAACCTTCAATTTGTTTGTTACATAGACCTTAAACCAGCAACTCAACTTAGCTTTTTTTCCCTGGTACCTGGAAGAGTACCTAACAGAGAGTAGGCACTTAATAGTTACTGAATGGATGGATGGATGGAAGGATGGATTCAATTTGAAGTCATGTAGACAAATTCAAAGTTTTATTTATGTCAGCATGTTATTGTAAATTCAAAGCTGGTTTTATATGTATAAGTTAAACCAGTGTTAATTCATTTCCATAGAAGTTAGGTCATAGAAAAATGTATAAAACATATACTTTTATCAGTTCAGTCCTGTTTTTTGGCAAAGATGATATGAGGGAGATGAGAAACAAGACCCTGTGATTTGACAGAATACTTTTCTAAAATTTGTACAGTATAGTCATCTTATAGATGTAGTTGAGGGAACATACTACAACTCTTTTTATTCTGCATTATCCATCTCCTTTGAAACTGAATGTCCCTAAATATTCCCATTTTGGCACTGGTCCAAAAAGAGAGTTGTCATGTCAACTTTAAGCCAATATACTATGTTAAGAATGTCATCAGATATTTGACCACAATTTCATGTGTCTATAGTGATGTGAATGTGACACCTCTTAACTTACTTGCAATCATCTATTACTCTGGAACACGCAGCTTCATAAAGTCCTGAATTAATCTTCAGGGAGAAGAATGCCTAATAAAGAGCACAATAATGTGCAGCAGCTCTGGCAATAAATTTGATGAAAGGTTTCCTGAAAGCCACAGCAAAGGGTAAATGAGTCCACTTATTAGTTCTGTGTTGGTGTTATTTATGTTCTGTGACCCACAGGGAGATGAGAGGTTTTATTTTGCTGCCGGGGCAGCCTTCCCAGGGCTTCAGCATGCTGGCACTTTGGGACCAATGTTTGTATACTGAGTGGGAAAATGTTTCGTCTTGGGGAATGTCCTTTCTTCAAAAAACAGAATTTTGCAGAGTGTTTTGTTGTTGTTATTGTTGTTTTGATTTGGTTTGTTTTTTAAATTTTAATCGTAGGCTCCTAGAGTTTGGGAACCATGTTGTATTTTGGTGGCTTGGGGGTTTTGGACAGAGTTATAAGGGAAAATGAGCTTATCACACATGGGACTTGTAATGATTCTCTGTGAAGAATATTTGAGGAGTAGAGAATCAAAGTGTATAAAGTGTAAGTTTTGTTAGATATCTTTCCTAGAATATTCTGTCTGGTTTTATATCACTTCAATGTATGATGACTGTAGAAAGTGTGCCATTTATTTTTACTAATGTCCGTTGGGTATTGTGTATACAAAATTTGAATTTATGTTTTACAGTTAATTTTTTTGTATATTTTTTGCCTCTGAGTCCTTGTGGTATTTTTATTTTTTATTCAAACAGAAAGTCACAAAAATTATAATCATCCTCATCAGTTCACTCAATCTCATGTAATTAGTTTTTTTTTTCATCTTGATCTTTTGTTAACACTTTTATGAATTCATCACTTTTCCATTAGAGTTCTGAAAATGCTTATTCATTCAGTTCACCAGTATAGTCAGTTACCAGAAACCTGTACTTGTCAGAGTCTTTTCCATGAATTCCTTGAAGATGAAACCCTTTTATAATAGGAATATTTTTGCAGAAGCATCAGAGTACACCCAGAACTGTCTATAAATGACAAAAGACTTAAAAATGACCACAGTTAAAGATTTGATGAAAGTGCATAATAATGCAATTGACAAGGAAATTTAGTTATTTCTGAGATATACATTTTAAAGTAATAACTAGAATTATGACTTATAGCATTATACCAGAACATATAACATTTTTAGAAATTTCATGTAATGTCTGAAACATTTATATTAACATATTTCCATACAACTAACCCAAAGAAAGTTCAGTATTAGTTGTTTTTATGTTTGTTTGTTTTTTATACTGCAGGTTCTTATTAGTCATGAATTTTATACACATCAGTGTATACATGTCAATCCCAATTGCCCAATTCAGCACACCACCATCCCCACCCCATGGTGGTTTGTCCCCCTTGGTGTCCATATGTTTGTTCTCTACATCTGTGTCTCAGCTTATGCCCTGCAAACAGGTTAATCTGTACCATGTTTCTAGGTTCCACACACATGCGTTAATATAGGATATTTGTTTTTCTCTTTCTGACTTACTTCACTGTGTATGACATTCTCTAGATCCATCCACATCTCTACGAGTGACCCAATTTCATTCCTTTTTATGGCTGAGTAATATTCCCTTGTATATATGTACCACATCTTCTTTATCCATTCGTCTGCCGATGGGCATTTATGTTGCTTCCACAACCTGGCTATTGTAAATAGTGCTGCAATGAACATTGGGGTGCATGTGTCTTTTTGAATTATGGTTTTCTCTGGGTATATGCCCAGTAGTGGGATTGCTGGGTCATATGGTAATTCTATTTGTAGTTTTTTAAGGAACCTCCATACAGTTCTCCATAGTGGCTGTATCAATTTACATTCTCACCAACAGTGCAAGAGGGTTCGCTTTTCTCCACACCCTCTCCAGCCTTTATTGTTGGTAGATTTTCTGATGCTGCCCATTCTACCTGGTGTGAGGTGATACCTCATGGTAGTTTTGATTTGCATTTCTCTAATAATTAGTGATGTTGAGCAGCTTTTCATGTGCTTCTTGGCCATCTGTATGTCTTCTTTGGAGAAATGTCTTCTGCCCATTTTTGGATTGGGTTGTTTGTTTCTTTAATATTGAGCTGCATGAGCTGTTTATATATTTTGGAGATTAATCCTTTGTCCATTGATTTATTTGTAAATATTTTCTCCCATTCTGAGGGTTGTCTTTTGGTCTTGTTTATGGTTTCCTTTGCTGTGCAAAAGCTTTGAAGTTTCATTAGGTCCCATTTGTTTATTTTTGTTTTTATTTCCATTACTCTAGGAGATGGATCAAAAAAGATCTTGCTGTGATTTATGTCAAAGGGTGTTCTTCCTATGTTTTGCTCTAAGAGTTTGATAGTGTCTGGTCTTACATTTAGGTCTCGAATCCATTTTTTTTTTGCGGTACGCGGGCCTCTCACTGTTGTGGCCTCTCCCATTGCGGAGCACAGGCTCCGGATGTGCAGGCTCAGCAGCCATGGCTCATGGGCCCAGCCGCTCCATGGCATGTGGGATCTTCCTGGACCGGGGCACGAACCCGTGTCCCCTGCATCGGTAGGCGGACTCTCAACCACTGCGCCACCAGGGAAGCCCTCAAATCCATTTTGAGTTTATTTTTGTGTATGGTGTTAGGGAGTGTTCTAATTTCATTCTTTTACATGTAGCTGTCCAGTTTTCCCAGCACCACTTATTGAAGAGGCTGTCTTTTCTCCATTGTATATCTTTGCCTCCTTTGTCATAGATTAGTTGACCATAGGTGCGTGGGTTTATCTCTAGGCTTTCTGTCTTGTTCCATTGATCTGTGTTTCTGTTTTTGTGCCAGTACCATATTGTCTTGATTATTGTAGCTTTGTAGTATAGTCTGAAGTCAGGGAATCTGATTCCTCCAGCTCCATTGTTTTTCCTCAAGACTGCTTTGGCTATTCGGGGTCTTTTGTGTCTCCATACAAATTTTAAGATGATTTGTTCTAGTTCCGTAAAAAATGCCATTGGTAATTTGATAGGGATTGCATTGAATCTGTAGATTGCTTTGGGTAGTAGAGTCATTTTCACAGTATTGATTCTTCCAATCCAAGAACATGGTATATCTCTCCATCTGTTGGTATCATCTTTAATTTCCTTCATCAGTGTCTTATAGTTTTCTGCATATAGGTTTTTTGTCTCCCTAGGTAGGTTGATTCCTAGGGATTTTATTCTTTTTGTTGCAGTGGTAAATGGGAGTGTTTCCATGATTTCTCTCTCAGATTTTTCATCATTAGTGTATAGGAATGCAAGAGATTTCTGTTCATTAATTTTGTATCCTACAACTTTACCAAATTCATTGATTAGCTCTAGTAGTTTTCTGGTGGCATTTTTAGGATTCTCTATGTATAGTATCATGTCATCTGCAAACAGTGGCAGTTTTACTTCTTCTTTTCCAATTTGTATTCCTTTTATTTTTTTTCTTCTCTGATTGCCATGGCTAGAACTTCCAAAACTATGGTGAATAATAGTGGTGAGAGTGGACATCCTTGTCTTGTTCCTGATCTTAGAGGAAATGCTTTCAGTCTTTCACCATTGAGAATGATGTTTGCTGTGTGTTTGTCATATATGGCCTTTATTGTGTTGAGTTAGGTTCCCTCTATGCCCACTTTCTGGAGAGTTTTTATCATAAATGGGTGTTGAATTTTGTCAAAAGCTTTTTCTGCATCTATTGAGATGATCATATGGTTTTTATTCTTCAATTTGTTAATATGGTTTGCGCAATTGATTGGTTTGCTTATATTAAAGAAACCTTGCATCCCTGGGATAAATCCCACTTGATTGTGGTGTATGATCCTTTCAGTGTGTTGTTGGATTCTGTTTGCTAGTATTTTGTTGAGGATTTTTGCATCTATATTTATCAGTGATATTCGTCTGTACTTTTCTTTTTTTGTAGTATCTTTATCTAGTTTTGGTATCAGGGTGATGGTGGCCTCATAGAATGAGTTTGGGAGTGTTCCTTCCTCTGCAATTTTTTGGAAGAGTTTGAGAAGGATAGGTGTTAGCTCTTCTCTAAATGTTTGATAGAATTCACCTGAGAAGCCATCTGTTCCTGGACTTTTGTTTGTTGGAAGATTTTTTATCACAGTTTCAATTTCATTGCTTGTGATTGGCCTGTTCATATTTTCTGTTTCTTCCTGGTTCACTCTTGGAAGGTTATTCCTTTCTAAGAATTTGTCCATTTCTTCCAGGTTGTCCATTTTCTTGGCATAGAGTTGCTTGTAGTAGTCTCTTAGGATGTGTTGTATTTCTGCGATGTCTGTTGTAACTTCTCCTTTCTGATTTCTAATTTTATTGAGCTGAGTCCTCTCCCACTTTTTCTTGATGAATCTGGCTAATGGTTTATCAATTTTGTTTATCTTCTCAAAGAACCAGCTTTTAGATTTATTGATCTTTGCTATTGTTTTCTTTGTTTCTATTTCATTTATTTCTGCTCTGATCTTTATGATTTCTTTCCTTCTGCCTACTTTGGGTTTTGTTTGTTCTTCGTTCTCTAGTTCCTTTAGGTGTAAGGTTACATTGTTTATGTGAGATTTTTCTTGTTTCTTGAAGTAGGCTTGTATAGCTATAAACTTCCCTCTTAGAACTACTTTTGCTGCATCCCATAGCTTTTGGATCATCGTGTTTTCATTGTCATTTGTCTCCAGGTATTTTTTTTATTTCCTCTTTGATTTTTCAGTGATCTCTTGTTTATTTAATAACGTATTGTTTAGCCTCCATGTGTTTGTGTTTTTTATGTTTTTTTCCCTGTAATTCACTTCTAATCTTATATCATTGTGGTCAGAAAAGATGCTTGATATGATTTCAATTTTCTTAAGTTTACCGAGGCCTGATTTGTGACCCAAGATGTGATCTATCCTCTAGAATGTTCCGTGTGCACTTGAGAAGAAAGTGTAATCTGCTTTTTTGGGATGGAATATCCTATAAATATCAATTAAATCTATCTTGTCTATTGTGTCATTTAAAGCTTCTCTTTCCTTATTAATTTTCTCTTTGGATCATCTGTCCATTGGTGTACGTGAGGTGTTAAAGTCCCCCACTATTATTGTGTTACTGTCGATTTCCTCTTTTATAGCTGTTAGCAGTTGCCTTATGTACTGAGGTGCTCCTATGTTGGGTGCATATATATTTATAATTGTGTTATCTTCTTCTTGGATTGATCCCCTGATCATTATGTAGTGTCCTTCCTTGTCTCTTGTAACATTCTTTATTTTAAAGTCTATTTTATCTGATATGAGTATAGCTACTCCAGCCTTCTTTTGATTTCCATTTGCATGGAATATCTTTTTCCATCCCCTCACTTTCAGTCTGTATGTGTCCCTAGGTCTGAAGTGAGTCTCTTGTAGACAGCATATATATGGGTCTTGTTTTTTTTTTTTTTGGCAGTACGCAGGCCTCTCACTGTTGTGGCCTCTCCCGTTGCGGAGCACAGGCTCCGGACGGGCAGGCTCAGCGGCCATGGCTCACGGGCCCAGCCGCTCCACGGCATGTGGGATCTTTCCAGACCGGGGCACGAACCCGCGTCCTCTGTATCGACAGGCGGACTCTCAACCACTGCGCCACCAGGGAAGCCCTATGGGTCTTGTTTTTGAATCTATTCAGCATGCTTGTGTTTTTTGGTTGGAGCATTTAATCCATTCACGTTTACGGTAATTATCGATATGTATGTTCCTATGACCATTTTCTTAATAGTTTTGGGTTTGTTTTTGTAGGTCCTTTTCTTGTCTTGTGTTTCCCACTTAGAGAAGTTCCTTTACATTTGTTGTAGAGCTGGTTTGGTGGTGCTGAATTCTCTTAGCTTTTGCTTGTCTGTAAAGCTTTTGATTTCTCCATCGAATCTGAATGAGATCCTTGCCGGGTAGAGTAATCTTGGTTGTAGGTTCTTCCCTTTCATCACTTTAAGTATATCATGCCACTCGCTTCTGGCTTGTAGAGTTTCTGCTGAGAAATCAGCTGTTAACCTTATGGGAGTTCCCTCTTATGTTACGTGTCATTTTTCCCTTGCTGCTTTCAATAATTTTTCTTTGTCTTTAATTTTTGCCAAGTTGATTACTATGTGTCTCGGAATGTTTCTCCTTGGGTTTATCCTGTATGGGACTTGCTGCACTTCCTGGACTTGGGTGGCTATTTCCTTTCCCATGTTCGGGAAGTTTTCAACTGTAATCTCTTCAAATGTTTTCTCTGGTCCTTTCTCTCTCTCTTCTCCTTCTTGTACCACCATAATGCGAATGTTGTTGTGTTTAATGTTGTCCCAGAGGTCTCTTAGGCTGTCTTCATTTCTTTCCATTCTTTTTTCTTTAGTGTGTTCCGCAGCAGTGAATTCCACCATTCTGTCTTCCAGGTCACTTATCCGTTCTTCTGCCTCAGTTATTCTGCTCTTGATTCCTTCTAGTGTAGTTTTCATTTCAGTATTGTATTGCTCATCTCTGTTTGTTTGTTCTTTAATTCTTCTAGGTCTTTGTTAAACATTTCTTGCATCTTCTCGATCTTTGCCACCATTCTTTTCCCGAGGTCCTGGATCATCTTCACTATCATTATTCTGAATTATTTTCCTGGAAGTTTGCCTATCTCTACTTCATTTAGTTGTTTTTCTGGGGTTTTATCTTGTTCCTTCATCTTGTATATAGCCCTCTGCCTTTTCATCTTGTCTATCTTTCTGTGAATGTGGTTTTTGTTCCACAGGCTGCAGGATTGTAGTTCTTCTTGCTTCTTCTGTCTGCACTCTGTTGGATGATGCTATCTAATACAGTTAATTTTTGATTGGATTCTTTTCAGATTTGAGTTGAAGGAATGACTATGGTTTATTGCTCTTTATGTTCATAATTGAATTCTTTTCATGGGACAGTTGAAGAAGGACAAAATGACCTAGGAGAACTTTGGCTTTACATCCCTTATCCCTTTAAGAATTTTGCATTTATCATTTTTCTTCATCCCCAAACCCATAAATACCTAGGGTCCTTAATACCACTCCCTGAACGTTGTGTTCTTTCTTTTCATTATTGTCAGCACTGCCTTCAGCTGATCTTTTTGGGTTTCTCTTATTGATGTTGTTCTTGCTGTTAGCACTTTTGACAAAATAAAGAAGATGATGCCTACTGGGGCTTTTCCTGAGTATTTGAACTTGTATTTTATGATATTATTTTTCTCTTTTGATATTACATTTAATTATGTAGCATTCTGAACTCCAGAGTTGGGGGTGGGGAGAGAAGAGACAGAGTGATGAAGAGCATATGGTTATTACTGTTTAATCATTATGGGTCAAGTTTTCATTTTGCATTTATCCCCTATATCTCCTATATGTCCCTGTATTAACTTAAGCTGGTGAAATCACAGAAGCTAATCACATAACTCAGACAAAAAATATTCAGTGCTATTTAATTCAAAATATAATTCAAGTGAAAGATCATTCATGGAAAGTTTGAAAATGAAATATATTCTCCTACTCTAGAATAAACACTTGGGGTTGCGAGAATTAAAAAAATAAAAGAAAGAAGGGTGTACAACCTAAAGAAAGAATTTACTCAGGCTCTGAGTAAATTCAGTGTTTTATTATTACAAAATTCTAGAATTTAAATGTGTTTCTCTCCATGGAAGTAAATAAAGCTCTCTTCAAACTTAAATTTATTGACATTTACTGACTCAATTAGCAAATGTGTATTTAATGCCAGTTTGTATAAGGCACTGTTCTCAATAATACAGAGGAGAATAATTCATGGCCTTCTGCTCTCAAGAGGTTTACGGTCTGTAAACATAGGAAAAAACAATCTTAATATGAAGTAAAATTAAATATAGGTTTAAACAGGATTAGTTGCATAAGCAATTTTCTATGAAAAATGCAAGGAAATGAGGAATTCATTATGAAAGTAGAGACTAGTAAAGACATTCAAGAGCAGTTATGTATGAAACTGAAAAATAAGTAGTTTGTTAATTCAACAAGTGAAAAGATGGAAGAAGATCATTTCTTTCTGGAGTGAATAGAAGAGGCACAGAGGTGAAAATACATATCATGTTTGAGTAGATACAAGTGGATCCTTTGAGAAGATTTGATGGGACTAGCAACCAGTTAGCACTTTGGCAGTGAAAGGAAAGTGAGAGATAAAACCTTGTTTTGAGGATAGAAATTGAGTCAAGAGAAGGATTTCCAGAGTAAATGAAAGAATTGACTATTAATTGGTGTACTGGGAAGAGGGAACCAGCTGTTGACTGTTGTAGTATCACTTTATGTTTTATTGCATTGACATAAGTGTTCAGTATTGAAGGGAGACAGCATTTCTATAATATCACTGTTCTTAAGAAAAATTATCTGAAGAATAAATTAGTTGGGGAATATGGAAAGGACTGAGTCTTTGAAATGGACAATGGCCTCCTATCTGGTTCAGGAAAGAAATTGTTTTATTGATATTTTCTATAGCAAGTTCTTCATAGTAATCACATGGGGTGGGTGGGAGGAATATTAGGTTAAGGAAATACATTTGTAGATCTCTGGATTCAGCAAGATTAAGTGTCTTATTACTGCTGCTTGTGGCCCTGTCTTTAATATATAGTAGCACTGAATCTCCTAGAGATGTATGTTCAGTGCAGGATCCTCTATTTCAGTAGACATTGTTTTCTGCATAGCATCTCACAGAACAAGTGTTCCACAAGAGAATACTTCTGGGAAACATGGCCTTATATAAACAATTAAAGAAAAAAACCTACCTAAGAGATTTACTAACTCTATGATAGTCTCCAGCTTGAAAGTTTCATTCAAAAAACATAATGTGCACAATACTTTAATTCATACCTTGAAGTTAACAGATTATCTTTTGCATTGCCCATTTTATGGCTAACAGGTGTTAACACTTTTACTATATTCATGCAGCTTAAAGCTCTTGAAGAAGAGTTGGAAGTAAAATGATTAAAGTTTTCAGTTCTGCAAAATTAGATGGCTCCCTGGTGGGACTCATTTCCAAAGAGACTGGGTCTCTAGAATGTTATATTTCTAGCAAATTAGAAACATCCAGGCAAAAGCTCATGAAACTGAAAAACTGTAGGAGGAAGAAGATGGAGAATGTTTACTTAGAATTCGTATTTCTAAGTCTGTTGTGTGTAGCAAAGGAAACTGCTTTTTTTTTTAACATCTTTAATGGAGTATAATTGCTTTACAATGGTGTGTTACTTTCTGCTTTATAAATAAAGTGAATCAGCTATACATATACATATATCCCCATATCTCCTCCCTCTTGCATCTCCCTCCAGCCCTCCCTATACCACCCCTCTAGGTGGACACAAAGCAGAGCTGATCTCCCTGTGCTACGTGGCTGCTTCCCACTTGCTATCTATTTTTACATTTGGTAGTGTATATATGTCCATGCCACTCTCTCACTTTGTCGCAGCTTACCCTTCCCTTTCCCCATGTCCTCAAGTCCATTCTCTACGTCAGCATCTTTATTCCTGTCCTGCCCCTAGGTTCTTCATAACCATTTTTATTTTAGATTCCATATATATGTGTTAGCATACGGTATTTGTTTTTCTCTTTCTGAATTACTTCACTCTGTATGACAGTCTCTAGGTCCATCCACCTCACTAGAAATAACTCAATTTTGTTTCTTTTTATGGCTCAGTAATATTCCATTGTGTATATGTGCCACATCTTATTTATTTATTTATTTAATAGCCACATCTTACTTATTTATCCATTCATCTGGTGTCCATCCATTCATCGATGGACACCATTCATCTGTCGATGGACACATGCTTCCATCTCCTGGCTATTGTAAATAGAGCTGCAATGAACATTGTGGTATATGACTCTTTTTGAATTACGGTTTTCTCAGGGTATATGTCCAGTAGTGGGATTGCTGGGTCATATGGTAGTTCTATTTTTACTTTTTTAAGGAACCTCCATACTGTTCTCCATATTGGCTGTATCAATTTACATTCCCACCAACAGTGCAAGTGGGTTCTCTTTTCTTCACACCCTCGCTGGCATTTATTGTTGGTAGATTTTTTGATGATGGCCATTCTGACTGGTGTGAGGTGATACCTCATTGTAGTTTTGTTGCATTTCTCTAAGGATTAGTGATGATGAATATCCTTTAATGTGTTTGTTGGCAATCTGTATATCTTCTTTGGAGAAATGTCTGTTTAGGTCTTCTGCCCATTTTTGGATTGGGTTGTTTGTTTTTTTGTTATGGAGCTGCATGAGCTGCTTGTAAATTTTGGAGATTAATCCTTTGTCAGTTGCTTCATTTGCAAATATTTTCTCCCATTCTGAGGGTTGCCTTTTGCCTTGTTTATGGTTTCCTTTGCTGTGCAAAAGCTTTTAAGTTTCATTAGGTCCCATTTGTTTATTTATGTTTTTATTTCCATTTCTCTAGGAGGTGGGTCAAAAAGGATCTTGCTGTGATTTATGTCATAGAGTGTTTTGCCTATGTTTTCCTCTAAGAGTTTAATAGTGTCTGGGCTTATATTTAGGTCTTTAATCCATTTTGAGTTTATTTTTGTGAATGGTGTTAGGGAGTGTTCTAATTTCATTCTTTAACATGTAGCTGTCCAGTTTACCCAGCACCACTTATTGAAGAGGCTGTCTTTTCTCTATTGTATATGCTTGCCTCCTTTATCAAAAATAAGGTGACAATATGTGCGTGGGTTTATCTCTGGGCTTCCTATCCTATACCATTGACCTATATTTCTCTTCTTGTGCCAGTACCGTACTGTCTTGATGACTGTAGTATAGTCTGAAGTCCAGGAGCCTGATTCCTCCAGCTCCATTTTTCTTTCTCAAGATTGCTTTGGCTATTTGGGGTCTTTTGTGTTTCCATACAAATTGTGAAATTTTTTGTTCTAGATCTGTGAAAAATGCCAGTGGTAGTTTCATAGGGATTGCATTGAATCTGTAGATTGCTTTGGGTAGTATAATCATTTCCACAATGCTGATTCTTACAGTCCAAGAATGTTGTATATCTCTCCAACTGCTTGGATCATCTTTAATTTCCTTCATCAGTGTCTTACAGTTTTCTGCATACAGGTCTTTTGTCTCCTTAGGTAGGTTTATTCCTAGGTATTTTATTCTTTTTGTTGTAATGGTAAATGGGAGTATTTCCTTAATTTCTCTTTCAGAGTTTCATCATTAGTGTATAGGAATGCAAGAGATTTCTGTGCATTCATTTTGTATCCTGCTACTTTACCAAATTCATTGGTTAGCTCTAGTAGTTTTCTGGTAGCATCTTTAGGATCCTCTGTATATAGTATCATGTCATCTGGAAACAGTGACTGCTTTACTTCTTCTTTTCTGATTTGTATTCCGTTTATTTCTTTTTCTTCTCTGATTGCTGTGGCTAAAACTTCCAAAACTATGTTGAATAGTAGTGTTGAGAGTGGACAACCTTGTCTTGACTGATCTTAGTGGAAATGGTTTCACTTTTTCACCTTTGAGGACAATGTTGGATGTGGGTTTTTCATATATGGCCTTTGTTATGTTGAGGAAAGTTCCCTCTATGCCTACTTTTTCAGGGCTTTTCATCATAAATTGGTGTTGAATTTTGTCGAAAGCTTTTTATGCATCTATTCAGATGATCATATGGATTTTCTCCTTCAATTTGTTACTATGGTTTATCACTTTGATTTGCGTATATTGAAGAATCCTTGCATTCCTGGGATAAACCCTACTTGATCATGTTGTGTGATCCTTTTAATGTGCTGTTGGATTCTGTTTGCTAGTATTTTGTTGAGGATTTTTACGTCTATGTTCATCAGTGATATTGGCCTGTAGTTTTCTTTCTTTGTGACATCTTTGTCTGGTTTTGTTATCAGGGCGATGGTGGCCTCGTAGAATGAGTTTGGGAGTATTCCTCCTTGTGCTATATTTTGGAAGATTTTGAGAAGTATAGGTGTTAGCTCTTCTCTCAATGTTTGATAGAATTCGCCTGTGAAGCCATCTGGTCCTGGGCTTTCTTTTGTTGGAAGATTTTTAGTCACAGTCTCAATTTCAGTGCTATGATTGGTGTGTCTATATTTTCTATTTCTTCCTGTTTCAGTCTCCGAAGGTTTTGCTTTTCTAAGTATCTGTCCATTTCTTCCAGGTTGTCCATTTTATTGGCATATAGTTGCTTCTAGTGATCTCTCATGATCCTGTGTGTTTCTGCAGTGTCAGTCGTTACTTCTCCTTTTTCAGTTCTAATTCTATTGATCTGAGCCTTCTCCCTTTGTTTCTTGATGAGTCTGGCTAAAGGTTTATCAAATTTGTTTACCTTCTCAAAGAACCAGCTTTTAATTTTATTGATCTTTGCTATATCATTTCCTTCATTTCTTGTTCATTTATTTCTGATTTGACCTTTATGATTTCTTTCCTTCTGCTAACTTTGGGGTTTTTTAGTTCTTCTTCCTCTAATTGCTTTAGGCATAAGGATAGGTTGTTTATTTGAGATGTTTCTTGTTTCTTGAGGTAGGTTTGTATTGCTATAAACTTCCCTCAGAACTACTTTTGCTTCGTCCCATAGGTTTTCAGTTGTTCTGTTTTCATTGTCATTTGTCTCTAGGTATTTTTTGATTTCTTCAGTGATCTCTTGGTTATTAAGTCGTGTATTGTTTAGTCTCCATGTGTTTGTATTTTTTACAGATATTTTTCCTGTAGTTGATATCTAGTCTCATAGCGTTGTGGTCGGAAAAGATACTTGATACGATTTCAATTCTCTTGAATTTACCAAGGCTTGATTTGTGACCCAAGATATGATCTCTCCTGTAGAAAGTTCCAAGAGCACTTGAGAAAAAAGTGTATTCTGATGTTTTTGGATGGAATGTCCTATAAATATCAATTAAGTCCATCTTGTTTAATGTATCATTTAAAGCTTGTGTTGACTTATTTATTTTCATTTTGGTTGACCTTTCCATTGGTGAAAGTGGGGTGTTAAAGTCCCCTACTCTGACTGTGTTACCGTCGATTTCTCCTTTTATGGCTGTTAGCATTTGCCTTATGTATTGAGGTGCTACTATGTTGGGTGCATAAATACTTACAATTGTTATATCTTCTTCTTGGATTGATCTCTTGATCATTATGTAGTGTCCTTTTTTGTCCCTTTAATAGTCTTTATTTTAAAGTCTATTTTGTCTGATATGAGAATTGCTACTCCAGCTTTCTTTTGATTTCCATTTGCATGGAATATCTTTTTCCATCCCCTCACTTTCAGTCTTTATGTGTCCTTAGGTCTGAAGTGGATCTCTTGTAGACAGCATATATACGGGTCTTCTTTTTGTATCTGTTCAGCCAGTCTATGTCTTTTGGTTGGAGCATTTAATCCATTTACATTTAAGGTAATTATCGATATGTATGTTCCTATTACCATTTTCTTAATTGTTTTGGGTTTGTTATTGTAGGTCTTTTCCTTATCTTGTGTTTCCTTTCTAGGGAAGTTCCTTTAGCAGTTGTTGTAATGCTGGTTTGGTGGTGCTGAGTTCTCTTAGCTTTTGCTTGTCTGTAAAAGTTTTAATTTCTCCGTCAAATCTGAATGAGATCCTTGCTGGATAGAGTAATCTTGGTTGTAGGTTTTTCTCCTGAATCACTTTAAATATGTCCTGCCACTCCCTTCTGGCTTGCAGAATTTCTGCTGAAAGATGACCTGTTAACCTTATGGGGGTTCCCTTGTGTTTTATTTGTTGTTTTTCCCTTGCTGCTTTTAATATGTTTTCTTTGTATTTAATTTTTGATAGTTTGATTAATATGTGTCTTGGCGTATTTCTCCTTGGATTTATCCTGTATGGGACTCTCTGTGCTTCCTAGACTTGATTAACTATTTCCTTTCCTGTATTAGGGAAGTTTTCACCTATAGTCTCTTTAAATATTTTCACAGTCCCTTTCTTTTTCTCTTCTTTTTCTGGGACCCCTATAATTTGAATGTTGGTGCATTTAATGTTGGCCCAGAGGTCTCTGAGACTGTCCTCCATTCTCTTCTTTCTTTTTTCTTTCTTCTGCTCTTCAGTAGTTATTTCCACTATTTTATCTTCCAGGTCACTTATCTGTGCTTCTGGCTCAGTTATTCTGCTATTGATTCCTTCTAGAGAATTTTTAATTTCATTTATTGTGTTGTTCATCATTGTTTGTTTGCTCTTTAGTTCTTCTGCTTCCTTGTTAAACATTTCTTGTATTTTCTCCATTCTGTTACCAAAATTTTGGATCATCATTGCTATCATTATTCTGAATTCTTTTTCACGTAGATTGCCTGTTTCCTCTTCATTTGTTTGGTCTGGTGGGGTTTTTCCTTGTGCCTTCATCTGCTGTGTGTTTCTCTGTCTTCTCATTTTGCTTAACTTACTGTGTTTGGAGTCTTCTTTTCACTGGCTGCATGTTTCTAGTTCCCATTGTTTTTGGTGTCTGTCCCCAGTGGCTAAGTTTGGTTCAGTGGGTTGTGCAGGACTCCTGGTGGAGGGGACTAGTGCGTGTGTTCTGGTGGATGAGGCTGGATCTTTTCTTATGGTGGGCAGGACTGCATCTGGTGGTGTGTTTTGGGGTGTCTGTGACCTTATTATGAGTTTAGGCAGCCTGTCTGCTAATGGGTCGAGTTGTGTTCCTCTCCTGCTAGTTGTTTGGCATAGGGTGTCCATCGCTGTAGCTTGCTAGTCATTGAGTGGAGCTGGGTCTTAGCATTGAGATGGAGATCTCTGGGAGAGTTTTCACTGTTTGATGTTACATGGAGCCGGGAGGTCTCTGGCGGACCAATTTTCTGAACTCAGCTCTCTCACCCCAGAGGCACAGGCCTGACTTCTGGCTGGAGCACCAAGACCCTGTCATCCACAAGGCTCGAAAGAAAAGGGAGACAAAAAAGAAAGAAAAAGAGAATAATATAAAATAATTAAAAAAATAATTATTAAAAATTTAAAAAATTAAAAAGTAATAAAAAAAGAAAAGAAAAAGAAAGAAATAAGAGAGCAACCAAACCCATAAACAAATCCACCAGTGGTAACAAGCACTAAAATCTATACTAAAAAAACAAACAAACAGAAAAGTACAGACAGAACCCTAGGACAAATGGTAAAAGCAAAGCTATATAGACAAAATCACACAAAGAAGTATACAAATATACACTCACAAAAAGAGAAAAAGTAGAAAAATATATATATCATTGCTCCCAAAGTCCACCACCTCAATTTTGGGATGATTCATTGTCTGTTCAGGTATTCCAGAGATGCAGGGTACATCAAGTTGACTGTGGAGATATAATCCGCTGTTCCTGAGGCTGCTGGGAGAGATTTTCCTTTCTCTTTTTTGTTCACACAGCTTCTGGGGTTCAGCTTTGGATTTGGCCCCGCCTCTGTATGTAAGTCACCTGAGAGCGTGGCGGGGGGAAGGGAGCTGTATGGAATGTGAGGCGAGCCTGTGGCGTTAGAGGCCAACACGATGTTGCAACAGCCTGAGGCACACCGTGCATTCTTCCGGGGAAGTTGTCCCTGGATCACGGGACCCTGGCAGTGGCAGGCTGCACAGGCTCCCGGGAGGGGAGGTGTGGATAGTGACCTGTGCTTGCACACAGGCTTCTTGGTGGCAGCAGCAGCAGCCTTAGCGTCTCATGCCTGTCTCTGGTGTCTGAGCTGATAGCCGTAGCTCACTCCCATCTCTGGAGCTTCTTTAGGCGTTGCACTTAATCCCCTCTCCTCGCGCACCCCAAAACAATGGTCTCTTGCCTCTTAGGCAGATCCAGAGTTTTTCCCAGACTCCCTCCCGGCTAGCTGTGGCACACTAGCCCCTTCAGGCTGTGTTCATGCAGCCAACCCCAGTCCTCTCCCTGGGATCTGACATCTGAGGCCGGAGCCTCAGCTCCCAGCCCCCACCAGTCCTGGCTGGAGGGTGAGCAGACAAGCCTCTCAGGCTGGTTAGTGCTGGTCGGCACCGATCCTCTGTGCGGGAATCTCTCCGCTTTGCCCTCTGTGTGCCTATTGCTGTGCTCTCCCCCGTGGCTCCGAAGCTTCCCCTCTGCCAACCCCATGCCCACCAGTGAAGGGGCTTCCTAGTGTGTGGAAGCTTTTCGTCCTTCACAGCTCCCTCCCAGAGGTGCAGGTCCCATCCCAATTCTTTTGTCTCTGTTTTTTCTTTTTTCTTTTGCCCTACCCAGGTACGTGGGGAGTTTCTTGCCTTTGGGAGGTCTGAGGTCTTCTGCCAGCCTTCAGTAGGTATTCTGTAGGAGTTGTTCCACGTGTAGATGTATTTCTGATGTATTTGTGGGGAGGAAGGTGATCTCCATGTCTTACTCTTCTGCCATCTTGAAGGTCTCTGGAACTGTGCTTTTTAAAAAGTCTCTACTTGTGCTGTCCTTGAGTTCTGGTTAGTGTTTCATTTTCTTTAGATCTCTGTAGTTTTCAGCTGCTGTAGTTTTGGTTAGGTTTAGCAGAGAGTAGTGTGTCATCAAAATGATAGATTGTTTAGTTAAGTTATTGCTTTTGATGTATGTTAAGATGTATAAGATTTCTTTAACAAGAAGATAGTATAACAGAAGACAATGTATGTCTACTTTCAATGCTCCTAGCAAACAGTTGGATAGGAAGTCCACCGTGGAAACTGAGGTCACAGGGTATTTTAAATGACTGCTTTTTGGCATGTTGAAGAGTTTGATATCAGTCAATCTGCCTAGTGGGGCTCATATACCAGAAATTTAACTTTATCTTGAAACCAAAAAGCCTAGCCATAGCTACTTTCCGGGATGCTAATATATGTAATAATAAGGCCTTGCACACCATCCTTGCTGCAAATAAATTAAGATAATGGATGAAAATTTGCTCATTAAAACCATAGCTCACCAGTATCATCACTCATTGTTCAGAGATGTTAAGTTACACAAGTGAAGATGCTCCTCTTAATGGCTTAGGACTGTACTATCTTCTTCAGCACTACAGTCAGAAGTATTGTTTAGAGGATGAAACCTCATACAGAGTAAATATTCATTCCTGAATATATGAAGAAAGAAAGGGAGGAAATAAGGGAAGGAGGAAAGGGTAGTGAGGAGGGAGGATAAAGAGAGAAACAGAGACACAGAGAGACAAAGAGAGAGAATGCATGAGATTAATTTTGCACAGTTCATGCAATGACCCTTCAATGATGGTTCTATGTGATTAAACCAGATTTAACTTTCCTAGGTGTATAAGAAAATGTATGTCATTAAATTCAAGCAACATAATTTCCATTATAAAAGAAGGACATGAGGACAGAGAGCCCTTGACAACATGTTAGCATAACACAGGAAAGTAAGATTCAAAAAATTTGCAGAATAATTCACTACATAAACCATGGTACCAATCAAGATTAATGCTCTGGAAGATTAATATTCTTGTACATATACATACAGAGTTGTCCTGCTCAGAGCAGCTTGCATTTAGAGATATAAGGTCTTTTGGGTAGAAACATTTTGGGTAGAAAATGGTTTGTAACTCTTGGAATCATGGTCTAATAAATTCATAAAAATATCTAGTTACAGATTTCCAATGTATTCTTTGGGAATGGAAATATAAGGCAGAATTAGCATCATTCCAACAAAGTTTGTCTACTCACTTGTAAATAAGAGATATGCCAGTTTCTCCAAAGAAGAAAAAAAATTGAGAGTTTGAAGAACCCAAATGGGCTCTTGCAGGAAATCTTACTGATTGTGCAATATTTGGTTGAGAAATTTGGTGCCCTGTTAACAATATGAGAAATGGTGCTATAAATGAGTCCAAACATCCCTCCTATTGAGAGGGTTATTTGATGTTATCTGTCAATTCAAAATTAATTTTCCCCCTGTAATGTTCCGTAGATTAGTGGAAATAATTCTTTTAGAATTCAATGTATTGTGTCCTTATCATTGAATCAACAACATATAAATTTACTGAAATACTTGTTATTCCTCACCTTCTTCTTCCCATGCCCTCCCTCTATTTTTCTTTATCCCTCCCCATCCTCCTTTTCCTCTTCCCTCCTCCTTTTCATCTTCATTTTCTTCATTTTATAGTAACTATAGCTACCTTTTTTTGAACATAGACTTTGTTCTAAGTGTTTATAGGTATTCTTCATTGATTCCACAAATACATATTGAGCACTTTTAAGACACAGAATCTTTTCTAGGAAACATCCTTGCTTTCATAGAGCTTACACTGTACTTGAGGAGAGGGATAAACATGTAAAGGAACAAGATAATTATAGATTCTATTAGATGCTGTAAAGGATGTAAACAGGGTGATGAGGTAGTATACCTAGGGGAGAAGTGAAGAAAGACGATCTTGAGGAAGTGACGTTTGGACTGAGATGAAAAAAAAAAACATACAAAAATCTGGGGTCAAAGCATTCCAGGCATAAGGTACAATGGAGTTTAGGTTGTTAGAGAGGGAGGCCTGTTTGGTTAGAGCTCACTGAGGAAGAATGACATGAGATGATGGAGAAGTAGTCAGGACCTTGATCATTTAGTAATCCTGTAAGCTGAAGTAAGAAATGATCCTCACAGCAAAGGGACTCCATTGAAGTATTCTTTGTAGGGAGGAGATGTGATCTGGTTTGCATTTTAAAATTTGTGGGGAGAATGGATGGTGACGGTCAAGAATGGAATCAGGGAGACCTATTAGGAGGCTGTTGAATTCGTTCAGAGTGCTGTATTGGATTACGATGGTATTAGTACTAGAGATATTGAGAAGTGAACTGATTGGAGACTTGTTTTGGAGCTAAAGCCACAGGATTTGGTACTGCATGGGATGAGGAGAATAAAGGAAAGCAAGGTATTTTAATAGAGAAGGACAAATTTGATTCCATATTAGATCTGTTTCTTTTACTTTAACCTTTGTGCCCTGTTGCCTGTGCTTAGCCATGATGGCTCTATACTTTTTGCAAAGAATGTTGCCTATAGCCTGAAACGGGTCCCCAACCCCCAGGCCACGGACTGGTACTGGTCCGTGGCCTGTTAAGAACCGGGCTGCACAGCAGGAAGTGAGTGGCGGGCAAGCGAGCTAAGCTTCATCTGTATTTACAGCTACTCCCCATTGCTCACCTTACCGCCTGAGCTCCACCTCCTGTCAGATCAGCAGCGCCATTAGATTTTCATAAGAACCTACTGTGAACTGTGCATGTGAGGGACCTAGGTTGTGTGCTCCTTATGAGAATCTAATGCCTGATGATTTGAGGTAGAGCTGAGGCAGTGATGCTAGTGCTGGGGAGCGGCTGCAAATACAGATTATCATCAGCAGAGAGGTTTGACTGCACAGAGACCATAATAAATCAATTGCTTGCAGACTCATATCAAAACCCTGTCAGCGAGTGGCAAGTGAAAACAAGCTCAGGGCTCCCACTGATTCTGCATTATGGTGCATTATATAATTATTTCATTATATATTACAATGTAATAATAATAGAAATAAAGTGCACAATAAATGTAATGCACTTGAATCATCCCGAAACCACCCTCCCTTCCAGTCCCGGTCTGGGGAAAAATTGTCTTCCACAAAACTCGTCCCTGGTACCAAAAAGGTTGGGGACCGCTGGCCTGAAATATACAGGATAGCCTATTTTCAAGACTCAGACCTGTAAGAGTCCATTCATATAGAGATAAAAAGTTGCACAACACAGAATAACATTTATCTTGTTGGAGGTTTACAGGAACATCATGACCTGACCTACATGGATAGATATAAGAACAAAGGATTCCTACACCAAGAAGTTTGCAACAACTAACCACGCCCCTTCCTCACTTTGCCTTTAAAAGTGCCTTGCTGAAACCCTTCGAGGAGTTCAGGGTTTTGGGGCATGACTCACCCATCTCCTAGCATGGCCCTGGAATAAATCTTTCTGCACTCCAGACTATGACATTTCAGTGTTATTTGGCCTCACTCTGTGTCAGGCACACAAACTTGCATTTGGTAACAGTATTGATGATGAATTCTAGGTTTTCAGCTCGAGGAACTGAAGTTTATGGTGGTATATTTAGTAAACTGTGGGTAACAGTGAGCAAAAAGTTGTTATTGTTGTTTTTGGATGAAAATCAAGAGGCCTTTTTTTGACATATTAGTTTTGGATGGCTATTAAATATCTAAGTGGTGATGTCAAGGAAGCTGTAGTATACAAATCTGGATTCAGGATAAAGGTCTGGGTTTTAGATAGAAATTCGAAATCATCAAAATACTAATACTATTTAAAGCCATAATGCTAGATTTGAAGTACCTAGAAAGCAATTAAAGAGGAAAAAGAAGAGAGGAAAGAGAGGAAAACGAAAGAGAAGTATTCGAACCACACCAAGGTTCAAGATTACACAGAGAAGGTTGAGCTCTCAAAGAAGCCTGAGAAGTGTCAAGGCGCTTAATAGATAGTCAAGAAAATGTGGTGTCCCAGAAGTTAAGAGAGGAGAATGCTTCTGGAGGGCATGGTCAGCTGGGTTGAATGCTGCTGACAGGGCAATGTGGAAGTCATTGATAACCTTGACAGTTGTTGTTTTAGTGAAGTTCTGAGTGCAGAATATTGAAATAGATTGACTAGTAAATTAGAGATGATGATGTGAATACATTTAATCCTTGTAACAAACCTGGGGACTATTACCATTTAACAGATGAGAAAATTGAGGCTCAGAGAGATTAAGCAATTCATTAAATGTCACAAGAAATTGAAAGAGGAAGGATCAAAACTAGGGTCTCCCTGACATCAAAGATTCCTGCCCTTAATCACTGCCTATCAAGAATTTAGGTTTAGAGAAGAAAAAGACTCAGGATTTGAATAATTTTGTCTATTGCATCCATGCTGCTAACGTTCACTTAATAGAATTCACAAGATACCTACTCCAAAATCAAAACAGGTCTTCAAGCTGTCTTTAGGAATTGGAAGGCCTCAAGGGGATGCTGGCATTGTTCAATGTATCAACTTTTATTTCACAAAAGGCAACCTCTGCTGAGTTGCATTCCCTGCTTGGATGGTGGAAGTAGGCCTGACATTCTATGGTATTGAATTTCCAGTTTTAAGTTCTTTTTGAGACTAGCAAACAGTTATTGACTTCAAGCCTGTGCTAGTACATTACAGAGAATATAAACCTCTGTTTTTTTACAGTTGATATTTCACCTTATGATTTTGGAGATGTGCCTACCTATCCACAAAGTGCCAGATGGCATTGAAGCACTGATTACTAACTACTCAAGGGGAATTCCATGCACAGAATAGAAACAAACAGAAATTGACAAAAGGAGTCCTTCCTATCATTATAAATTGCAAGACATTCTAATGTCCTTAATTGCTGTGTGTTCACAATTATATTAATTCAAGTCTCTTTTGAGATTCTTCACAGGGTAAGCCTGTAATGTTAATTATGCCACCATAGTGGCAGTACCCCAGCATTTTAGGCAAAAATAAATTGCTATGTTTTGAATAGTCATCTGCCATTTCACAACTCAGATGATCATATGTCATCTCTCTAGAAGCATTGGTGGTAAAAGAACTCCCTAACTCACATCTTTAGGATAACTCACACATAATGGAATTTTGGACTGGACATGATTTTAAGTTCAGCAAAGAGTGGATGTCCCTTAGAGGAACCTCCTGAGATAATCAAGTCATTTGTGCACCATATAGAAAATTGACATTGAAGGTATATCTTACAGATTGTCCCATGGTTATTGCAAAAAAATTTTGATACAGTTGTGTTTTGGCCACACAACCTAAGTATATCTGGGAATGGTCTATATGAAAACATTGGCAAGAAGATGTATTTAGTGGCCTGGACCTGATTCCTATATTAAATCACAACTGTACTGGAAGGTAGTACATGTCAGACTACTTGGTCTAACTTGTTAAAGGTGAGTTAGGGTGATGGTAACTAATATTAATTGATTGCCTATTGTATGCCATCCACTAGGCAGGGAGGAGCCTTCCATGTTTATCTAATCCAATCATCACCATAACCATACAAGTTCAGTATTATTATCCTCATTTTACACAGAGAGATTAAATAACATGTATAGACTCCCACAGTTGGTCACTGTCAGAAATATAATGAAAGGGCTATGGACATTAAAATGTAGATTGTATATACATTCTTTGTCTAGAATCCAGATTGATTTCACTGGATTACAAAATAAATGGCTAATAGTATGTTCTCATCTCAAACTTATCCAAATCCAAAATTGCAAGATATACAAAATAAAGTATATATATACAGATATATAATTTAATAGTGTTGTATATTTTTAATATATTTTCCTAAAAATAAAGGAATATAGGTTTATTGTCGAAAATTCTGAAATTTTTAAAGAAAATAATAGCTAACAGTGTAACAGGGGCTGGGCACTTATTATGGATCAGATACTCTGATAATATTTTCCATGGATTATTTTGTTTAATGTTCGTGACAACCAGAAGCAGAAGATATTACCGTTGTTTCCTTTTTACAAATGAAGCAGCAAAGGTACAGAGAACTTAAATCTTTTCCCTAAGGTGCCACGCTTGTAAGTGTAAGTCAAGATTCAAACCCAAGCAGTCTAGCTTGAGTCCACACTCTTCACCACTACACTACTACTAATTTTATCCAATAGCCATAGAAAACTACTGACAATATTTTGACCCATTCCCTTCTAAGTGCTTATGCTTTAAAGGTAGTTGCCAGAATTGGCTTCTAATTTCCTACTCCCAACGCTGTATTAAAAAGCATAAATCTCTCTCAAATCTCATTTTTTCTAAGGTCAAATGTATACCCCAATATACATAAGGATATCATATCACCAGATACTCATCTATAGAATTTAGAAAAACAAAAGTAAATTTTTAAAACTCATCATATATCCTACATTTCTATATTATGATCAGGGTGCCTGACATTTGTAAAAGGCAAAAGTTCATGGCCCTGAATTTCCCAAGTTTCCAATCCTCTGCTCTTTGTATTTTTGTTATCCTGTAGAGCTCCCAAGGCTTTCATGAGCCCCGTGCTGCCCCTCTGCTTATGCTTCACAAGCTTTTGCCTTTAGGGAGCCATTCAAAATGATATACATTCTGCCAGAAATCAGAATATAACTAACAAGAATCACTGATCAAAAATGTTTTCCCATCGCAGGAGCCTTGATCCCCATATGGGACTTTATCTACAAAAATGCAACTTCACTAACAGTTGGAAGTCACAAATGAATTCACCCTGGCCTTCAGATTTTCTGGCTCCATGTGAGAAGTTACTTACAGCACCTATAAGATGTGTTTTCGGTTTTAAATAGTAACTCTTTAATCTAAATTGAATTATTCTCCAGTGTAGAAGTGTATGTTTTGTTTTGTTTTTTCCAGGCAGAACATGATACTCCAAATCCTAGTGTTTATCCATTGAATACTAATTGTGGTGGAAATTTGAATTTTTGTGTATCTCAAATCTAAGGAAGCGATAGCCCTAACCCTTCTATGTGCTTGTCATCCCCCTGTATTAGTCAGCTTGGGCTGCCATAACAAAATACTATGTGCTGGGTGGCTTAAACAACAGAAATTTATTTCTCACAGCTCTGTAGGCTGGGAAGTCCAAGATCATGGAACTAGCTGGTTTGATTGCTTGTAGAGAAATTCCTTCTCACTATGTCCTCACATGGTGGGGATATATCTATATCTATATATAGATATAGATATATACACACACATATGACAGAGAGAGAGAGAGAGAGAGAGAGAGAGAGAGAGAGCTCATGTCTTATAAGACTTATAAAGACACTAATCCTACAGGATCAGGGCTCCACCTTTATGACCTCATTTAACCTTAATAACCTTTTATAGGCGCTATCTCCAAATACAGTTACATTAGGGGGTTGACTTCAACATGAGAATTTTGAGGGAGCTGTAATTCAGTTTGTAGCATCCCACTCCTGACCCTCCAAAGTGCATGTCCTTCTCATATGCAAAATACATTCATTCCACCCCAATAGCCCCAAAGGTCTTAACTCATTCCAGCATCAACTCTAACGTCTGAAGTCCAAAGTCCCACCTAAATATCATCTAAATCAAATATGGGTAAGATTCAAGATATGATTCATATTAAGGCAAAATTCCTCTCCATCTGTGAACCTGAGAAACCAAACAAGTTATGTGCTTCCAAAATACAATTGTGAGACAGGCATAAAATAGACATTCCCATTCCAAAAGGGAGAAATAGGAAAGAAGGGAGGGGCAATGGATCCCAAGTAAGCTCAAAACCTAGCAAGGCAAATTCTATTAAATTTTAAAGTTTGAGAATAATCCTGTTTGTCTTTTTGCTCTGCCCTTCAAGCCCACAGGAGTGGCAGTGCCACCCACAGGGCTTTTCAGGGTGGCCCCGCCTATTCAGCTTAGAGGGCATCCTTGCTGCTTTGGGTCTCTCTTCAAAGGTCCCACCCTCTGAAACTGAAGCCTTGGACTGTAGGCCTGTGATGTGAGTGGCAGCCTGAGTGGCAGCCCTGCTGATCTGTGAATCGCCTTTGGGGTGATTCCTCCCTTTTCTTGAAGGATAGCTCATGTTAGCAGACTTCCTTCATTTGGTCTCATTTTCTCTTTTTTCTTTTAGACCCACCTGGCAGTATTTCTGCTGGTATAATCCCATTCTGTTGCTGGCTTCTGTTGTGGTGACTGATTAAATTGGTGCATACCCATACTAATATCCTTATCAAATGGTTGTTCAGTCACATCCTTACTGTTCTTCTCAGAACAAGCTTTCTCATTTTTGCCATACGGATAGGCTGAGAATTTTCCAAATCTTCAAGTTCTGTGCCTTTTTCCTTAACAACTCTTTCAATTTATTTATCTCCTCCTGCATTTTATTATAGGTAGTAAAAAAAGCAGCAAGGCCACATCTTTAACACTTTGCTTAGGAATCTCCTCAATTAAATATCTAATTTCATCACTCAAAATCTCTATCTTCCACCAAACACTAGAACACAATTCAGCCAAGTTCTTTGTCACTTATAACAAGGATTGCCTTTCCTCCAGTTTCTAATAACTTATTCTTCATTTCCATCTGAGATTTCATCAGAATGACATTTAATGTCCATATTTCTCCCAACAATCTTTTCATGATTTTATGTTTTCTAAGAAGAGAAAGACTTTCTCTACATCTCTCCTCTTTTCTTTCTGAGCTCTCACCAGAATTGCCTTTAATATCCATATTTCTACCAACAGTCCCTTCATGGCAATCTAGGCTTTTTCTAGCACACACCTTAAAATTCCTCCACTCTCCACTCATTATTCAATTTCTACACCATTTCCACATTTTTAAGTATTTGTTACAACAGCACTCCAGCACACCACTTCTCAGTACCAAAATCTATATTAGTCTGCTTGGGGTGACATAACAAAGTACCACAGACTGGGTGGCTTAAACAACAGAAATTTGTTTCTCACAGTTCTGGAGGCTGGGAAGTCCAAGAACAAGGTGCTGGCTAATTTGGTTTCTGGTGAAAGTTCTCTTCTTGGCTTGTTGATGCTGCCTTCTTTTTGTGTCCTTACATGGGAGAGAGCGAGAGAGAGCGGAGGTGGCGGGGAGAGCGCTTTCCAGTGGTCTTTCCATATCAGGACCCCACCCTTATTACTTCATTTAACCTTAATTACTTCCTTAGAGTCCCTGTCTCCAAATAAAATCACATTAGGAGCTGAGTTTCAGCATATGAATTGGGGGCGGGGGGGGGGGGTGGACACAGTTCAGTCCACAGCATCCTCCTCAATCCCACCATCTCAAACCATTTACTAATAAGAGTTTACACCTGTGTATTCCAGAATACGTTTTTCAGGTATTTCTGCCCTGTCTTCTTATCTTGCTCTTCCCTGAAGCTTCTACTTGTCTGAACCCCAAATATCTTTATTTTACTGGACACAGATATCATTACAAGTGACCACTACTGATGCTAACATCAGCCTTATCGAGAGGGCGTATTTATCTTCATGTCTAAGATAAGCTCTGGTATCTCTTACAGCTTGCAAGTATGGTCAGAACTCAGATGTAACTCCTTGAAGCTAGATTTCTCCACAACTGCTTCCCAAGATATTGGCTACCCCAGAAACTGTCCATGTCCTTATACTGCTGGTGCTGCCACTGATTTTGCTGCTTCCATTGACACTCCTATCAGAAAGTCTGGGCTTGGGAATGACATCTATATCTTCCATGACTGCACATGATCAGAGGCAGCTACCTTGAAGTCTAGGTTCTGAGAGGTGAGGAGGTCCAGTCAATAAGTTGAAAGGCCTATTTCATTTCATCCTCCAGGATTAGCCTATCCTTTTTAAAGGAAAAGAGCTGCTCACTCCTCAGGGTGTGGTTTTGCTCCTGTGATCAAAAATACACAAACACAAAATATTACATTGGTATATAGCCAAGATTTGAGATTTTCTGTTTTGTTCAAGGTCACTGTTATACATGAATCCTTTATTAGCTGTCTATAATGGCTGCAGCCAAACTAGAGAAATTGGCCCAAGGCTCAGGAAGGAAGAAATGTCAATATTAGTATAGTATATTGACTAAAATTGCTCTAATGCTTTGGACCTTTCCCCCTACATATATCCCAGGGCTGCAGTTAGTTGCAACACATGATAGCTGTTGAAGACTCCTTTTCCTAGACAGAGCAGTGCTAAGAGGCCTAGAAGATGCCTCTTAACACCTTGAATTCACCCTGGTTTCAGTTTGGCCTGTACAGGGAAAGTGAATGGCACCAAACATGGAAGTAATCAGGCCTGATTCATTGTGGCAGCTCATAGAGCATGATTCTAAAATAGGAACCAAAAAGGTAAGTAAAGAAAGCAATATAGAGTAGGCTACAAAGAAGCCTGAGCTTTTAAACTGTTCACTCATTATACCAAAAGCTCTAATTGCCAGCATTGTGCTCCAGTAATGTCCTTGCACTTGATTAATTATTTTTTCCACAGCTTTACTGAGGTATAATTGACAAATAAAATTATATATATTTAAGTGTACAGCATGATGATTTGATATACGTCTACATTGTGACAATCAAGTTAATTAACATATCCATCACCTGACATAGTACATTATTTCTCCACGGAGGTGTGGGGAAGGGAGAGAGCAAAGAATCACACTGGAAGTTTAAATGGGCTACTAAAAACCTTCTTTAACATTGTATAGATGTTTGTTTTTATATATTTGCACACATTTCGTGTTAAGGTTTTTTTCAATAAATTTAATATTGCTGCTATTATTAATGAAACTTTACCCCCATTATGGCTTCCAAATGCTTATTGTTGGTATGCATGAATTATAATGATTTTTTGGTAAATATATCATTTTTTTCTGGCCACGTTTTAGAATATTCATAATTCCAGGAGATTTTTAGTTATCTTATTCGGTTTTCAAGGCATAAAATTATTTTATCTGTAAAAAAATATGTTCGTTGCTTCATTTCCAAAAGTTGTATCTATTAATTCTTAGCTAGAGTGTCTGGAATCATATCAAATAATGAGTGATACAAAGCACCTCTATTGCTGATACATAGGAAAGCTGGTTTTAATGGGAATTTGTTTCCTGTTTCTTTTTTTAACATCTTTATTGGAGTATAGTTGCTTTACAATGGTGTGTTAGTTTCTGCTTTATAACAAAGTGAATCAGCTATACATACACATATATCCCCATATCTCCTCCCTCTTGTGTCTCCCTCCCACCTTCCCTATACCACCCCTCTAGGTGGTCACAAAGCACCGAGCTGATCTCCATGTGCTATGTGGCTGCTTCCCACTAGCTATCTATTTTACATTTGGTAGCGTATATATGTCCATGCCACTCTCTCACTTCGTGTTTCCTGTTTCTATGTTAAGTATAACATTGGCAGTTAGTTTATTATAGATGTTTCACTTAGGAAGCAAGTAATAGAAAACTCAGCTCAAATTGAGATTTAAAAATAAGGCTATTTTTAAAATATTTTCATTTTTCACATAAATGAAAAATTAGAGGTAGGGCAGACAAAATCCAGTCATGGTATAATAATATCATTAAGGACCAATTTTTCTGGCATTGTCCTTGAACTTGGCTTGAAATAAAATGGCTATAGCAGTTCGGGTTGCCACATCCAGACAGTGAAATATCCAAAAGGAAAAAGACTGTAGATTCTTGAGCCTCTTTCTTAGGAGTAAAGACTTTTCATCGAAGTCCTCCAAAAGAATCTTCCTCATATATTATTGGATAGAATTGGGTTGAATGTTGATTTTTAAATCAGTAATTAGCAAGAAGAGTGGGATTACCCTACCAGGTTTAGAGTAATATTTTAGAGTTGGAATAGATATTGGGGAATCAACCACACTGGTCATGAAAATATATTATATTTTCATTATATATCATTTTTTCTAGGTAACACCCTTCTACTTTTTTTTGATATTGTAATAGTCTTAATCTATAAATAATGATAGCCAGTGGGAAGAGCACTAGATTTGGAGTCAGAAATAAATACGATAGATAGATAGATAGATAGATAGACAGATAGAGATATACAGATATATTAATTCTAAGAGAGTTTTGGTGGAGGTTTTAGAGTTTTCTATACATACAATCACAAAATTGGCAAACAGAAGGTTTACACCTTCCTTTCCAATTTGGATGCTTTTATTTTCATTTCTTGCCTAGCTGCTCTGGCAAGGATTTCCATTTCTATGTTGAATAAGAAGGAGTGGGCACCCTTGTCTTGTTCCTGATTTTAACATGAATGCTTTCAGCTTTTCACCATCAGGTATGAGGTTAGCTGTGGGATTTTCATATATATGGCCTTTATTATGTTGAGGAACACTCCGCCTAACCAGTTTGTTAAGAGTTTCTATTATGAAGGGATGTTGAATTTTTCAAATGCTTTTTTTCTGCATCTATTGAGATGGTCGTATGATTTTTATTTGTTGTTCTATTTAATGTGGTGTATCACATTTATTGATTTGTGTATGTTGAGCCATCCTTGTATCCCAGGGATAAATCCCACATGATCTTGGTGTATTACTCTTTTAATGTAATTTTGAATTCTGTTTGCCAGTATTTTGTTGAGAATTTTGCATCTATATTCATCAGGGATACTGACCGGCAGTTTTATTTTCTTGTAGTGTCCTTATCTGGCTGTGGTATCATGGTAATGTTGGCCTTGTAAAACGAGTTTGGAAGTGCTGTCTCCTTTTCAATTTTCTGGAAATATTTGAGAAGGAGTGGCATTAATCTTCTTTAAATATTTGGTAGAATTCACCAGTGAAATCATCTGATCCTGGGCTTTTCATTGTTGGGAGGTTTTTGATTACTGTTTCAATATCCTGACTTATTACTGGTCTATTTAAATTTTATATTTCTTCATGATTCAGTCTTGGTCTGAAATGTATTTCTTCTAGGCTATCCAATTTGTTGGCTTGTAATTGTTCATAGTAGTCTCTTACGATACTTTGCATATGTGTAGTTTCAGTTGCAATATTTCCTTTTTCATTTATAAATTTATTTTTTCCTTCCTTCTGCTAACTTTGGGCTTTGTTTATTCTTTATTTTCTGGTTCCTTGAGGTGTAAAGGTAGTTTATTTGTTATCTTTCTTTTTTCTTAATGTAGATTTTTACTGCTATACACTTCCCTCTTAGAACTGCTTTTGCTGCATCCTTTTAAGTTTTAGTATATTGTTTTTCCATTTTCATTTGTTTTAAGATATTTTTAAATTTCAATTTTGATTTCTTCTTTGTCCCATTGGTTGCTCAGGAATGTGTTTAATTTCCACTCATTTGTGAATTTTTCAGTTTTCCTTGTTACTGATTTCTAGTTTCATACTATTGTGGTCTGAAAAGATACTTGGTGTGATTTTTATCTTCTTACATTTCCTAAGGCTGTTTTGTGATCTAATATATGACCTATCTTAGAGAATGTTGCATGTATGCTTGAGAAGAATGTATTTTGCTGCTGTTGGGTGAAATGTTCTGTATATGTCTGTTAGGTCCACATCCAGTGTTTCCTTAATGATTTTCTGTCTGGATGATCTATCCATTGTTGAAAGTGGGATATTGAAATCCCTTACTACTATCATACTGTTGTCTATTTCTCCCTTCATACCTGTTAGTATCTGCTTAGTGTGTTTAGAGGTGCTCATATGTGGGGTGTTTATACATTTACAATTGTTATATTCTCTGGCTGGATTGACCCCTTTATCATTATATAATGGCCTTCTTTGTCTCTTGCGATAGTTTTTTACTTAAAGTCTATTTCATCTAATATAAGTATAGGTGCCCACACTCTCTTTCGTTTTCCTTTTGCATGAAATATCTTTTTACATCCCTTCACTTTGGCTCTATGTGTGTCCTTAAAGCTGAAGTGAGTTTCTTGAAGGTAGCACATAGTTAGGTCCTGTTTTTTTTCATCCATTCAGCCACTCTATGTCTTTGGATTGGAAAATTTAATCTATTTACATTTAAAGTGATTGTTGATAGGTAAGAGCACCAACTTATTGTTTTCTGCTTGTTTGTAGTTCCCTTGTTTCTTTCTTTCACTTTTGCTGTCTTTCTCATTGAATTGATTTAACATAGTGGTGTGTTTTGATTCTTTTCTCTTTATTTTTTTAAAATTTATTTACTTATTTTTGGCTGTGTTGGGTCTTTGTTGCTGTGCACGGGCTCTCTCGTGTGGTGAGTGGGGGCTACTTTTCATTGTGGTGTGTGAGCTTCTCATTGAAATGGCTTCACTTGTTTCAGAGCATGGGCTCTAGACATGCAGGCTTCAGTAGTTGTGGCACATGGGCTCAGTAGTTGTGGCTCACGAGCTCTAGAGTGCAGGCTCAGTAGTTGTGGCACATGGGCTTAGTTGCTCCGTGACATGTGGGATCTTCCTGGACCAGGGCATGAACCCATTTCCCCTGCATTGGCAGGCGGATTCTTAACCACTGTGCTACCAGGGAAGTCCCTGATTCTCTTCTCTTCATCTTTTGTGTATCCACTGTAGGTTTTTGCTTTGTGGTTACCATGAGGCTTGCACAAAACATCACATGATACAGCTAACTATTTTACATTGATAATTTATCTTTTTACTTTTCCCCTCTTTTATGTTTTTGGTGTCTCAATTTATAGCTTTTTAAATTGTATATCCTTTAACAAATTATTGTAGCTATAGTATTTTTAATATTTTTTCTTTCACCCTTTATCCTAGAGTTAGGTGATTAACACTCTACCATATTACAGTATTAGAGTATTCTGAATTTGACTATGTACTTAACTTTACCAGTATGTTTTATGTTTTCATACATTTTCATGTTACTAATTAGTGCCCTTTTATTTCAGCTTCAGGAATTCTTTTCAGCATTCCTTGTAAGTCAGGTGTAGTGGTTACAATCTCCTTCAGCTTTTGTTTGTTTGCAAAATTCTTTTTTTTTTGTATAACTTATTTTTTTAATAGATCTTTATTGGAGTATAACTGCTTCAGAATACCATGTTAATTTCTGTTGCACAACAAAGTGAAGCAGCCACATGCATACACTTGTCCCCATATCCACTCCCCTTGAGCTTCCCTCCCATTCTCCCTATCCCACTCCTCTAGGTCATCACAAAGCACCGAGCCTATCTTCCTGTGCTATGCTTGTTTGCAAAATTCTTTATCTCTCCATTTCTGAAAGATAACTTTTCTGGGTAAAGTATTCTTAATTGGCATTTTTTTTTTAGCACTTTGAGTATATCATCCCACTCTTTCCAGGCTTGCAAGGTGTCCACTGAAATATCCACTAATAGCCTTATGAGGATTCCCTTTTATTTGAGAATTATTTTTCTGTTTCTTTTAAAATTCTCTTCTTGTCTTTGATTTTATACAGTTTTATTACAATGTGCCTTTGAAAAATATTATTTGGGGTTGACATTTTGTAGTAATCTATTAGCTTCATTAACCTGGATGTCTAAATTGCACCCCAGATTTGGGGAATTCTTAGCCATTATTTCTTTAAATAAGCTTTCAGCTCATTATCCCCTTTTCCCTTCCAGGACTCCAAAAGTGCATATATTGTTTCTTTTAATATTGTTTCATAATTCACTTAGGCTTTCTTCACTCTTTTTTTAAATTCTTTTTTCTTCATGCTTCTCTGAATGAATGATTATAAATGACCTATCCTGAAGTTCACTAATTCTTTCTGCTGATTGGTCAAATCTACAGTTGAAACTCTTTATTAATTTTTCAGTTCAATCAATATATTCTTTAACTCCAGGATTTCTGATTTTTTAAAAAATGTTTTCTGTTTCTTTGTTGAACTTATTTTGTTCATGCATTGTTTTCCTAATTTCATTTGTTATCTATTTGTCTTTTCTTATAAATCACTGAATTTCCTTAAGAGGATAATTCTGAATTCTTTGTCAGAGTGTTCACAGAGCTCCATTTTTTTTTTTATGGTCAGTCATTAGAGTTTTATTAGTTCCTTTAGGTGGAGTCATGTTTCCTTGATTATTTATAATCCTTGTGGCTTTGTGTTAATGCCTGTGCATTTGAGGAAGTAGGCACCTCTTCCAGTCTTTGAAGACTGGCTTTGGCAGGCAAAGTCTTCACCAGTCAGCCTGTCCAGAGATTCTGGCTGGGCCATCTGGTGGTGTCAGTGGGCAGGCTTGCTGTTGGAGTCCATGGGTGCGCAGGTCTGGTGCCTGGGTAAACAGGTGGGCAGGCCTGGTATTTGTGTACACAGGAATCAACCTGGTGCCTAGATTCATGATGGCAGCCTAGGTTCACTGGGGTAGGCCTGGCATTTTGGTCTATGGTGATGGGCCTGGGACCTGAGTCTGTATGGGCAGACCTGGATCCTGGTTCCACAGGGGCCAACAAGTACCGGGGACTTCATCCATTTCCTATATTGATTTTTAAGGACACTTTATACATAATGGATATTAAAGTATATTGAAAACATTTATCTAACCTCCTGGTTTATATCCTTGTTCATTTTTATTGTGTATATTGACATATAGAAATTTAAATTTTATTTTATTTTTAATTTATTTTTAATTTTTTCTCTAATTGTATATAGTTCTTACAATTGTTTCTTTCTTTTTTTCTTTTTTCTTTTAATATTTTTGGCTGCACAGCATGTAGGATCTTAGTTCCCCGACCAGGGATCAAACCCGTGCCTCCTGCATTGGAAGCACAGAGTCTTAACCACTGGACCACCAGGGAAGTCCCAGAAATTCTAATTTTAGTATCTAAGTATATTCAAAACTATGGCTCTTTTCCTGTCTTTTTTTAAGAAACATTCCTTTCCTGCCATCCATGGAAAACTTCACTACACCAAGATCAAATCTTTCACCTATATTTCTTTCTCTTTGAGTAGTTTAATTTTTTACATATTTTTTCCATTCGGGAAAAATTTATTTTGGGGTATTGTGTGAGAAAATGAGTTAACTTTTCCAATTGTGAACCAATTTCATGAAGACCATTTGTTGACTAATAAATCTTTTACCTTCTTATTTGAAATGGTGCCTTTATGAGTTGTAGGTACTTAACTATGTGTGTTTATTTCTAATGTATTCCACTGATCTTCATATCTGTTCTTTTGCTAGTAAAATATTTTATGAGCTACAGAATACAATGAACCTCTGTTATTTATTACCTGCTATGGCAGTTTTTAATTCTGCTGTTGCAATTTTAATATTCTTGAAAAACTTCCTTACTTTGGCTGGCATTCTTTTTATATATACCTGTCTCTGCAACCCTTTTTAAAAAATATCACATTCTTATACTCCCTAATGACTTATATCTCATCATTATATACCATATTAACCCATTAATGATACCAAACATTATTCTAATATATTTTTCTGGTTTCTTTAAGAAATTACTTTAAAAGTCTGCTCTTCTGCAACTCCCAAATGTTATTTTACATGAGCTAAACTATTGTTTAATCATTTCCAAATTAAATTACTCTTTTTCCTTTCTTAAGTAAGGAAAGTTTGCCCAAATTCATTGTTTACCAACAGACAACACACATGGATTGCCCTTTGTCCTGCAAGCTTCCCATATAAGGATGAGTGAAATCACTTCTCACTTGTGTTGCTGGAAAGTAAATGAATGGTATATAGCCTCCTCTAATTTCTGGCGACTAGCAAGCTTTCCCTTAGTTCAGTTCTATTCTACTCACTTGTGATTATTTCCTACCCCTAATGGCTTGACACTTTGGCAATCCAAACTACCAGTATTCAAAGTATGAACTCTGGACCAACAGCATCAGCATCACCTGTGGACTCGTTAGAAAGGCAAATGATCAGATTCTTAAACCTACTACATACACCTATTATCCACCTTGCCATACTATCTGTGCTCTTTCCATCTCTGCCCTGAGCTACAGGTTTTTCTTATAAGAAGAGCAATTTCCTATCACACTATTGCCAACCCTATACATACAGAACTCACCAGCGACCATCCTATCACATGTCTCTCCCAGTTGTTTTCTGGGAATCATAGTCTCCAAAAAGGTATAGTTGGGAGATGTATTGATGAAGGTATGGGGAGTACAGTTCTTGTGCTTCTTTAAGAAATGAGTATCTCCTTAATATTGGTAGTTAAAAACATGCTGCCCAGCTTTCTCCTTCTTATTGACTCTAGGAGAAGTCCTAAGGTGTTCCCTACTTTATTACTGGCTTAATAAATTTGTTTTTAATTTTGTTCTCATTTAAGTGTCAAAGCATACATGGGCCATCGACAGTGTTTTTAATTCAGTTCCAGGTTACATTTTTGTGAAACATACTTCTAGACTATAAAATTAGGTTAACTTTCAGTCTTACTTTTGGTGTTAACTTAGTTTCCTCAAAAACTTACTTGTACTTTTATAGGTATTTTGTTTCAGACTTGGTATTTCTGTATTCAGTGTTTGTGCATATTCCTAGGCCTTATCCAAGACCTACAGCATCTGGGTCTTTGTTGAATCGAATTTGGGGAGCTACATTTTACCATGATCCACAAATATGCCTTATGTACACTAAAGTTGCGTAAACTCTTGGCCTAGAAGTATTTCATAGACAGAACTTGGGAATTCTCGTGCTTCCTGGCTGAAAGAACATGCTTGTTAATAATGGAGGCTATTTTAGTTTTATTTTTCCTTTTCACTGTATGCCTGGAAGTCAAATGACATATTATTAGAGGTTTATTTATTTTAAGTTTCTTATGATGTATACTTTTGTGTTTTGATATCTTCAATAGGTTCATGTTACAGTGATTTATGGAAAGATTAGTTCTCTCTGTGTGTATGTATATGTGTACCTGCACCTTCAAGCAGGTTTTATTTCCCACTGTTCAAGTACAATAAACAATGGGCTAGGATCCAAGAGAATGGCATTTGATCCTGAATATCTCTTGAGTTTTCTCAATTATGGTCTTGACCCAGTTTGTTTTCTACCTCTTATGGCATTGATAGGAATGGGAATTGTTGAAATTGCAGAAGAAAAAGGGCAAGACCTAAAAGCTGATCTACATACAGAACATAGTGTCTAGAGAGAATGATGATAGACTATATGTGGTATTAGTATTTGTCCGCATGGAGAATCTGAGGTGTAGATGAAAGGGGCATGGCAACAAATCTGGTTTCTAGAAATGAAGTTGAAAATAAAGGAAGGTAGAAGCCCAGTTATCAAAACCAGGCTTGAATTAGCATAGGATCATTTGATACTGATTCATACTGAAATAGAGCTCCCTAAATCTTTTTTGCTTAAATTCAGGGTTAGTTCATATCTGTGAGTTTTTGACCTAAATTCAGGGTTAGTTCATATCTGTGAGTTTTTGACCAAGGACCAAGAGATATACATGATGGCTGTTGATACAGGGAACCTGGCAGAGCCTGACAGATTTAAGCTTTCTAGGGTGAGGCTCTATTTTGGGCCGTGTTCAACAGAAAACAGATCTGCTGCAGAAAGCTTCCATGCTATCGTTTTATTAGAGAGTCCAAAGTCAGGGAGCAGGAGTGAGGGACAAGGAGAGAAAATCAGGGAAAGAGGAAGAGCTAATATGAGAAGGTATTGAGCTGACCACTGCTAAATGTGACTGTCGGATTCTTAGAACTGATTACCTGGGCCACTCTAAGTTACACAGACTATGTATAGACTGTCTCTGCAGGAGAAGGGAGTGGGGAGAAAGCAGAAGGGATAATTTGTTTCCTTGCTCCTCCCATTGGTCACAGGTTTACTCATGGGGCTTTAATTCCTCAGTATTTCTAAGTTGGTCATACATGGGCAAGGGCACTGATCCCATGGCAGTGTTTATGGCAGTGTTAACAGGAAACCCTGGGGCAGGAGGCAAGAGGCATGCTGTGAGGGCAGGATGCCAGAGACTCTGAGGCTGCATCTGTCAAAAGTTGGTCAGAGCCAAGGTGACCATATAACTTAGAGTCCACATTGGAACACTTGTGAGAATGAAAAGGGGGCAATGATAATAATTAAATGAGACAACAGGTTTTCAAAATCTCCCAGTGAAACCAAGATGAGATATGGTCATTTAATCAGATCCCAGGCAGAGGTGAGAGAAAAGACAAAAAAAAGAGAGAGAGAGAGATGACCATAGGTGATTCACAACATTTGAGACAGTTTCTCTCATTCATCAATATGAAAAACTTTACGTAGTGAATAAGAAAGCTTTCTTTGTTTTCTTTATCAAACTTTTCCCCCACACACAGTCTTAAGCAGAAGGCAACTATGTGGAACAAATTAAATCAGAGCTGTTCTTGTTGACGTAGGAAAGTAGGACTCAAAGATCTGCCTTTTTGTTTCCTCTCAACAATCTATCCTCTATTTTGGAGAAACCTTTAGAGCAGTGCTGTCCTGTGGAAATGTAACGCGAGCTACAAGTGTGAGAAACATAAACGATTTTAAATTTTCTAGTAGCCACGTTAAAAACGTCAGAAGAAAGAGGTGCAGTGGTATATTTAATTAACCCACTATATAAAAAATGTTAGCTTCAATATATAAAAATGATTAATATTTACATTTTGAACTAAATCTTCAAATACATTTTGGACTTGCTACATTTCAAGTGCTCAGTAGCCACATGTGGCCAATGGTGACCTTGGCCAGTAAGATAGCAGCAATAAAGGGATGTTTTACCAAGGACAGCTCATTTCTTCCCAATGTACGACTATCCATGAAAAGAAAGTTTTCAAGTGTTGCTTATTAGTTCCAAATGGATATTGAGAAAAGATATAGGAGAGAAAAAGGTTAATTTTTTCACTAAGTCAGTTTTCATATTTGGGAAGAATTGACCATTTTGACCTCCTTAACCAATGAGATTCTCAGGGGAAAAGAAAGACATATTTGTTTAATGGAGTCAAATAGTCTTTAATTTTAATACCATTTAATAAAATGAAAGAGCACTGATTATGACCTCAATCTGATTGAGTTAAATCCTTTTTGATATGATAGTTCTAACTCTTAAAGCTTCAATACATAATAGGATGTACTTTCTATGACTGTTCTAAAAATCCATAAGAAATTCATATTTTCACAGGTGGGGGAGAGGGACTTGGATGAAGGGGGTCAAAAGTTACAAAATTCCAGTTATAAGATAAATAAGTACTAGGGATGTAATGTACAACAAGATGACTATAGTTAACACTGCTGTATGGTATATTTGAAAATTAAAAGAGTAAATCCTAATAGCTCTCTTGACAAGGAAAAAAACATTTTTTTCTTTTTTTGTGTGTCTATATGAAATGATGCATGTTAACTAGACTTATTGTGATGATCTTTTTACAATATATAGAGTCAAATCATTATGCTGTACACCTTAAACTTAAACAGTGCTGTGTGTCAATTATATCTCAATAAACTGAAGGAAAAAAAAATCTACACTTTCATTTTCCTCATCTGTCTGGTAAAAGCTGAATGAAATACTTCTCATAGTGAGGGAACCCCAAAAAATCAAGTAAAAGTCTTCCCCTTTGTGTTGCTATGCACCTTAGTGTTAAATGGCAAACTCTAGTCTATTCTGTTTATTCTTCGGAGGGTTTTATTTCCAGTTATTTTGTTATTTTAACAATCATAGGGATAAGTCAGTCTAGACCAGTGGTTTCCAACTTTTTTTTAACTCTCAGGAACACTTTATAGAAATAAAATCTTATAAGTGTATTATGTTCAAGAGATAAAAGCAGATCTTTCCAGGAAGGGTTACTTTCTGGTTTAATTTTCCTTCTCAAGGACACTCTGCATAACGCTAGGTTTTCCTGAGCACGGTTTGACAAACACTGCTTTAAACCATGAACATTTTCTCACCCATTCCTTTTAAAATCAATAGCACACTTTTTCCAGGACGTTGACATAAATAATGTTTAGAGAACCAGCCTATGAATACAGTGTGTGTGAATCCAAACTGCATGGCTCAAAGATGGGACAAATTGCCTTGGTCACATTAATACCTTTCTCAGTGTCATTCAGTTCAATTCAAGAATGTTTTATTGGATGCAGGCATGTTCAACAAACTGTGTGAGGTCTTAAGAAAAATAAAGATGAATTAGACAAGGCCTGTCTTCAAAGAAAATATCATCTTCTGGACAGTTCAGTAACTGATTACATAGCTAAATTACAAGGTATGGATAATCTAGATAGTCATTTAACAAATATTCACTGATGTCTGGTATATTAGAGAAAATGCACTGTGTGAGGCTGGAAATGAAAGGATGGAAAGTTGAATAAGTGCATTTTCATCCTCAAAGAACCCATATCAAGGATGAGAGAGTAAAAACCTATACCTTGGTGCTGATTCATGCCTTAGGTAATTGCTATTATTGTGTAAAATATAAGTATACTGTTTTATATATGTGTGGATTACTTCCTCAGCATTGTTTAATTTTATGCTCTGGAAGCAACAATAGCTTATTATTGCAGTTTGCTTTGTGGTATTAGCAGTGGAAGCAGTGATTATTAACTTTTTTATACCTGGGACATTGGAATGGCAAGAAAGCTATAATATTAAGATTCTGTTGTTGACTTATTATATTAATGGCCCAAATCTAATGAGTTAACACTTCCATTTATGAGTTTTCACATTTCAGCTATGTGTTTCCCAGGAATCAGAATAAACAAAACAATCCACTGAGCACTGAAAAACGTCATGAACTTGATCCAAAACACCTCTTTCAAGCCGTCATGGAACAGCCAGTTGACTTAGCATTATTCTTAAAAGTATGTTTGCTGATAATTATTTTTGTTAGCTGCTTTATGACAGCTGATACTATAGTATATATGAAGCTGCAGCTAATGAGAAGGTGTATTAGAAGAGGTTGATAGACTGAGCAATGAGAAGGGAGAAGAGAGAGATAGCAGAATCAACAACTTTTTAAAATTAATTTGTTTATTTTTAAACTTTTATATTGGAGTATGTGATGATAGCAAACATCCCTCAGCAGCTAAGTAACTCCAGATAGGCCTCAAGAAACAACAACAAAAAAAGCACAAAAATTGAAGCCCATACAGTTGATCTTCCTCTACAGGAGTAGATCCTTAAACAGAGCACTAATTGATGGCACATTTTAGTGCATACAGGGAAAGCCTGAAGGGGGAACCAGAGTCCTTTATCTACTGAATTGGCCTTCTCCCCCAATCCTCCCCACTCACCTTGCAGTAAGAAGTAGGTTCATTGGGGCTTGGCTAGGCACTTCAAAAAATCTCCAACTCCTCTGCTACATTTTTCAGAATGAAGGACATCTGGCAGTTGCAGCTAACATTAAGATTTAATTTAGGAAGAAAGTGGGAGAATGTCTAAGAGTGTAGTTTGATAAATTGTTATCCAACAATGTGAGGGAATGAAGTGTTTTGAGGAATCGAAAGTCTGCCTAGTAGATATTTATTATAGACCATACATATATTATTCATAGAATTAGAATACAAATAAAATAGATTTAGTACAGACTATGGGCTGGGCATAATGTAATCTTCCCTTGTTGGCTGAGGGAACACTTCAGTATAGTGTATATCTTTCAGGCTATAATTATTAATATAAGTTCTCCCAAAGTAGAGCATTCCAGTTGGATTTTCTCAATTTAGACAGTTTTATTTGGTTTATGAGACACAGCCAAATGAATAGGAACAAAATTTACTGAGCATAATCCATCATAATTTGTCATCTGAATACTGGGTTTCTGTCCTCATGGCTATGAAACAATGAAAAGATAATTTACGTCAAATGAATAGGTATACATGTATTCCTTACTGAATTAAGATTTGTCTGTACTTTTCATCATTTATAATTTAATTCTAAAATATTGTAATAATAACATATTTTCATTCTACTATTGACCTCATACACAAGGAGACAGTTTGCCAGTATTATGATTCACTATGCATAAAACTCAGAAGGCTGTTGTAAAATCTTTAAATCACAAATCATCATGGATAAGAATGAATAGTAGAACCAAAATGCAAGGTTATAAAAACTACTATCAACAAGTAAATGTCATGAAAATATAAATTATTTTTCACTGAACAGGGTAACAACAAGAATAAGAGAACATGTAATAAATAACTTGTTATGATAAATTCAGTACAATAAAACAATTCATTGAAAGCTTGTGATAAAATATTCAGTGTACAATATGCATAAATATACCTTAGCACTGTTTAAAAGGCCCCTTTACTTTAATAACAAGTCACGTAAATTGTCAACAGCGATTTAAATAACTGTAAGGAAACCTGAGTCTGATACTTATCCCTTTATCATGACCTTTTTTTAACTCAAAAGACTAGAAAGCCTTACATTTTAAGATCATATGAATGTTTGGAAGTCACCAACGTATTTCTGAATTGATACTTAATATTACTTTGGTTATGATGGTCTTTATTGATAAACAGCAGTACTTCAAAAATCATAGCTTCCATGACTTTTTCTCTTATTTAGGGGGAACCTACAAGGAGCAATAAAGTCTTCAACTTCACCATCGGCCTTCTTTACTTTGTTAATTTGTTTAGATGAATATTAAAACCAAATCAGTACTTGGATGATATAAACCAAGTATTTCCCAGCCTGGCCTTATCATAAAAAGCACCTGGGGCTTTAAAGATGCAGACTTCCCAGTCCCATCCCAAGCCTACTCAATCCAAATATCTAGGTAAGGAGCCTGGAGCAAATTTGAGACACTGCTCAAAACAATTGCCTAAACAGACCTTTATTTTGAATACCTGACCTTCGTCCTAAAGGCGGAAGTAGTTTCCTTGAAGCTAATTCAACAAATGATTTAATATACTTTTATTGAGTGTTTATTCAATAGACCATGCAGCATAGTGGTTCTCAGTGTTGCACAGATTCTGGAACTAAACTTCCTGGATTCAAAATTCTGGCACTGCCACTTACTAGCTGTTTGACTTCGCCTTCGTTACTTAAACCTCAGTTTCCTTCTCTGTAAAATGGGGATAGAAATTTACCTACTTCATAATGTGAGGATTAAAAATGTGTTCTTATGTGTAAGAAGTGTAATATCTGGCACAGAAAATGCTGAATAAATGCTAGCCACTAATATATTGACTACTACTAGTGACTGCTAGTAATGTATGCCATATGCTGTGGTTTGGTTTGGGGTGGGGTGGTAAAAATGGATAGCAACATTTTAGTAACTCCTAATTCAGTGCAGGATACAAGTAAATAGATGTACTAGTTATCTTTTGCTGCCATGGCAAATTGCCACAAATTTAAAAGCTTTAAACAACATCCTTTTTTTCCTCATAATTTCTGTGGTTCAGAAGTACAGGCACAGTGTGGCTAAGCTGGGTTGCCTCCTTAGGGTCTTACAAGGCCAAAGTCAAGGTAGTCAACCAGATTGGGCTTTTATCTGCAAGCTCTGAAAAAGAATCTTGCTTTCAAGTTCCATCTGCAAACCAGCAATGATGTGTTGAGTCTTTCTCATTCCTGGAATCTCTCTGAGTTCCCCTTCTACTTTTCTTTTCTGTTTTTAAGACCTAATGTGATTATATTGGACCCATACTGATAATAATGGACTCAGGATAATCTACCTATGTTAAAGTCAGATGATTAGTAATAATTACGTCTGCAAAGTCCCTTTTCCCATGTAACTTACCATATTCAGGGGAGTAGCACCAGGCAGTGGAGATCATGGGGGCCCAAATTCTGTCTACCTCAGTGAGTAATTACCATACATAATATTTAGTCTAAATGGCATATAATTTTTTGTTGAATGGATTGGATTAACATCCCATTTCCCTCATGCTTACTAGTGATCTGTTAGTTTCCCTAATCTATACTGAGAGATTGAGAAAATAGCAACTTCACATGACTTATGAAGATGTACAAGTAGAAAAAAGTTCAATGGGAACAGAAAAGAGTGATTAATTCTGCCTGGAAGAGTAAAGGAACACTTTATAGAGGAAATACCATTTAAGTCAGATGATAAAGAAAATATAGGTGTATAAGCCTGCCTGTTTTATAGCAGCCAATAACATGAATTTAAGACATATGTCAGAGGCTGTGCTAAATATCTTATGTGCTAAATGATCAATGAGTTTTACTAACCCTAGAAGGTACATAGATAGGTTTTATTAACTCCACTGTAAAACATGATTTTGATCAATAGTGTTCAAATAAGGAGTGGGGGCACATGTTAGAATCACTTGGGACACTTTCAAACAACTGTGCAAAAATATATATATATCTGGAGGTGTACACACAAAAAATTACACTGTGTTTGCATTCTCTCTAGAGGATCTAGGGCAGGGACTTGAGACTTTCCCTTTTCACTTTGTGTCAAACACTGCTTTCTTGTCTCCCCAAAAGCCATTCTTCTCTTCAGTAACACTGTCCCACAATTTTAGCTGGACACATAGCAGTCCGGACTAAAGACTCCATTTCTCAGCCTCCTTGAAGCTAGATTTGGCCATGGGACTGGGTTTCATCTACCTATATGATGTAAGCAGAAGGGTTTTGTGTAATTTGCTAGTTTGTTAGGGCTGCCATTACAAAGTGCCACAAACTGAGTAGCTCAAACAATAGAAATTTTCTGTCTCACAGTTCTAGAGGCTAGAAGCCCAAAGTCAAAGTGTTAGCAGGGTTCGTTCCTTTTTTTAAATTTTATTTTATTTATTTTTATTTATTTATTTTTTTTTAGGTTCGTTCCTTTTGAGGAAAGCAGGAGAAGTATCTGTTCCAAATCTCTCTCCTTGGCTTATAGAGGACCACGTTCTCCCTGTGTGCATGTAAGTCTCTTGTCCAAATTTCCCCTTTATATGAGGACACTGGCCATTTTGAATTAGGGGTACGTTAAGGACCTCATCTTAACTAATACATCTGCAAATACCCTATTTCCAAATAAGGTCACATTCTGAGGTCCTGGGCTTAGGACTTCAACATATGAATTTAGTGTATACATTAACTAATAATGTGATTTTTCACAAGTCTTTAAATGGGACGTGGAGGTAAGTGCTTTTCTTCAGCATTTCCTTCCTCCTCTACGACAGAATACAAACATGGTGTCTATAGCTCTAGATGAGGTGGTGCCACACATGGCAGAGCAACCAGATAGAAAAGGGCCTAGGTACTTGAAAACGTAGAGACAGCCTAACCATCCCTGAACTACTAACCTCCAGATTTGGTTTACAAGAGAAAGAAATAAATTTCTATCTTGTTCCAGTGACTGTTACTTTAAATTTTCTTTTACATGCAAATGAACAAATCCAAGTGCATATTTTAAACCCCTCATTACGTTTTGAATTATTTTTCCACATGCATTTAATTTAATTAAAAGTATATTTTCCTTCATTTAGTGAGCTCTCCTGGTGTATTAAAAACATGATTAAAAAAATTCAACTGACATTTATTAGTTTTGGGTGAGATATGCCATGGCTTCATATCAAGACTTTATGCAAACAGTTTTTAAAAAAATCAAATTTTCAGGAAAGTTTTTATTTTGTCTTCCTTATGTAACTGATATGTAAATATTTCCCCTTTTTTCTTTTGGTGATTTCTTATATTCATCTCATGAAAGACAGCACTTATCCATGTCGTTGACCCTTTATTAGAGAAACATTTATTTTGCCGTTTGAGACTCTTTGTAGAATGGAAAAGAAGCTCTTTCTCAGCTACCTTTTCTCTTTGCCTTTGTTTTCAGTTAATATGGCAAGTCGAAAATAGCACCCAGTAATAGGTTAAGATGCTGGCTTGTGACAGATAAGCAGTGGGCCCTCAGTGATGTGGGTAACATCACACATGGGCTGTGGGATACTTTTTACTCTTGCAACCTTTAGCTGCTTATATAAGAAACATTTAATTCTGTATGCCAGTGGTTCTTATCATCATTTGGGTCATGAACCTATTTAAGAATCTGTTCAAAGCTATGGATTCTCTCCCCCCAAAATGCACATACCTGCAAAAATTTGCATACAATTTCCGGAGGTTTACCTACTCTGAAAATTCATCCAAGGACACCAGTTAACTACCCTTGCTCTGTACAATCCTGAAACATATTTCCAGTACTCATTTCTTTGTTTCATTTCTAACCTAACCTTAAAAAGTACATTTTGAAATACAGTGAAATTGTGCCAAACATAGGAAAAATTTTAAATTATTGAAGTTTTTTTTTTTTTTTTTCTGGAAACCACGACTTCCCTTTTCTGATCCTTCCTTTCCGTCCAGTGTTTCTCTCACCTCACGTTCTCAAAATATTGGTACTTTCCTATAGGACTCAAGAATATTTATTTATTTTCTTATTAAAATATGTTTCCTAGAAAGGACATGATAAAGCATTTGTACTAAAAATATAAATGTATAATGAGAATTAAAGTGACATCCCTCCCAAAGATTTTTGCCCCATAGCAGAAGACGAGGAGTATGGTGTGAGTAAATTCTTCTCTAATAGTAGATATGGGCATCTGGGTGCAGGTGGGTGAGGAACATCATTGGAGTGGGAAGACTTCAGGGAGCCCATTAATCTTACAGTGAATGCAGTTGACCATTCTTTAATATGAAAACCTGGCTATGAGGTAGAATAGTACTTTATAATGTAGGTTTTACTTCATATGTAGTGCTGTGATGGTTTTTCAATTATTCTGAGCAGTTATTCCTCTAATTTATCTAAATTTTTTTTTTTTTTTTTTGTGGTACGCGGGCTTCTCACTGTTGTGGCCTCTCCCGTTGCGGAGCACAGGCTCCGGACGCGCAGGCTCAGCGGCCATGGCTCACGGGCCTAGCTGCTCCACGGCATGTGGGATCTTCCTGGACCGGGGCACGAACCCGTGTCCCCTGCATCGGCAGGCGGACTCTCAACCACTGAGCCACCAGGGAAGCCCGAATTTATCTAAATTTTTATAATAATTAAGCCATGCCCTAATGATGTTATAGTGTACATTCTTTGTAGAGATTATAAAGTCAGTACCTTTTTCATCTTAATAACATTTGCATTCAATGATTTGTACTTCAGAGTCATTGAATGCAAGATTATATGTTTACTTACTAGGAAGAGTTTTATTATAGAATTTCTTTTGCATAAAATTATGATCAACTCCTCCAGGAGTCAAAATATAATAGTACTAGTCCTGTTAGCTTAAAGAGAAAGCATAATGATATTTGGTTCAATATGTAAATGCAAAAATATTCAATATACCATAGTATTTCAAGAATGCTCATTTGCTTTACTGATGAAAATCATTCCACTTAGAATATTCCATTTAGATTATTTTTATGATTGTTCCATTGTCATGATGCAGTAAAATGCAAAGTGAACAAGTAGCATGGAAATTCTTAAACATTAGACTTTAAAATTCAGCAGACCACCCTTATTTACAAATGGACATCTAGCCAATAAGAAAGGCTCTTCTTTCATGTTCTTCTTAAGGGCAGAGTCTTTAAAATATCTGCTTGGAATGTTATGTCAGTCAAGATAGGGTAGGTGATGCCAAAGAAACAAGCAGCACCAAAATCTAAATGGCTTATATATTAGTTTCCTATCCCTGCAAAAAAATTACCCCAAACTTGGAGATTTAAACAATTCCCATTTATTATCTCACTGTTTCTATGGATCCGAAGTTCTGGTATAATGTAGCTGGTTTCACCAGGGTCTCACCAGGTTGAAATCAAGGTGTCAGCTGTGTCTGTGATCTCATCTGAGACTTGAAATCATTTTCCAGGCTCATTCAAATCGTTGGCTGAATTCAGTTCCTAGCATTGTTAATCTGAGGTCTCAATTTTCTTGCTGGCTGCCAGTTAGTTCTCTGAACTCCTAGAGGTTACCTTCAGGTCCTAGCATGTGGCCCTCTAACAACATAGTATCTTGTTTCCTCAATGCCAGTAGGAAAATTTCACTCCAGACTGCTATTGGGGTGTCTGTGTAATGTAATAAATGTAACTATCCCATCACCTTTGCCATATAAGGCAACTAATCAAAGTAGTGACTATCCCATCATAGTCATAGGTCCTCTCACACTCCAGGGACAGGATTAAACAGGGCATGTACACTAGGGAGCAAGATTATTGAGAGCCAGTTTAGAATTCTGCTAAACACTTTATCATGACAAATGGTGATTTTTTTGCTTCCTCCAAGTCTGTTGCAGTTATGTGTGACTCTCCGGGGCAGCCATCCTTCATAGTTAACAATCCTGACTGCTTCAATCTTTTGGCACTGCTACATCTACATGACATTTCTTCCTCAACTGCCTTAGAAGGGGAAGAAGCACTGGAGAGATAAGAACCAGCAATTAACTATTTCCAGACTGAAGTGATATATGTCACTTCCTCTCACATTTTATCAGCCAGTGAGAGTCAAATGGCTCTGCCTAACTTCAAGAGAGAAGGGAAATGGAATCTCCCCACACACCTGGAAGTAGATAATAATCAGATATTAGTAAACAGTAGAAATGTCTACCACAAAATTTTGATATCTGTCTCAGCCTCCTTTCTCATCAGAGGGTCATATATCAGTGTAGGACAAGTTATTTTTATTCTTAAAGAACTTTTTTGAGTTAGAATCTACACATCATAAAGTTCACCCGTTTAAAGTATACATTTGATTATTTTTAGTATATTTACCCGATGAGTTCTTGAATGTGTAACTTTAATAAACATTTCTTAAGTGTCTACTGTGTATGTAACAATATGAAATCTAATGTAGAGAAAGAGAAAAAAGAACATAAACAATGTTTTTACATTGAGATCACAGTCTAGTTGGGAAGGAGAAAATGAACATATAGGAAATCGGTAGGGAACAATCTCAAGTATTTATATATGAAAATACCCAAAACATGATTCCAAAGTGGGAAGGGAAATTACATTTATTGAATGTTTATAATTTGACAGCCACCATGCCAGATGTCTTATGTATACTATCTCATGTAAGCTTCATAATAATACCACTTTCTCCATTTTTACAATTGTGGAAGATAAGGCTCAGAGAAGTTAAATGTCTTGCTCAATTTCATGCAGCTAGAAATTGAGTCAGAATTCACTCTCAGTTCATTCTTAATCTAAAACCCAGGTCTGTTATACTATACAGCATTGTCATAGCAAAAGATATAAACCCAGTGGAGTGAGGCCTATCTGGGAGTATACTGGTAGAACATCTTTTTGAAAAGAGGCTAGACATAGGTTGGTAAAGTGGTGGTTCCTCTGTGTGTGTGTGTGTGTGTGTGTGTGTGTGTGTGTGTGTGTGCACGCACAAGCATGCACACATTTGAGCCTGTGTGTACGTGTATTGACCGCACTTCACGTGCCTTCAAATAAGTAAACATTAGGACTTCAAACAACCTCTGGACACTCTCAAGAGTCGTTCCATTTACCTTTCTGTTATAAAGTATTGGTGTATTTATTTGTTCAATCAGAAAATGTTTATAGAGAACTGGTTATGTCCCCAAGTACCTACTCTGCTAAATACTGAAATAAATACAATTTAAATTTTTTATCAAGAAATTGCTACAATAAAGATCATGTAAGATGAATAAAGGAAGTACATAGTGCTATTGAAGCTAAGTAGTTAGAGGTAGTTGGTACTTACGGGCAGATCAAGGAATGCTTCATGGAAAAATAATGTGAGAAGTGGAACCAGAAAAGTAAGTAAAATTTTTTGGACACAGAATGGGATAGAAAGTGTCGTTTGCGTAGCAAAAATGGCATGATCAAAGTAGCAGAAACAGGAAAACAAAGATGGTATTGGGGAAAATAAAAGCCATCCCAGTTTCTGGAACACAGGGAATATAAACCAGAGTGATGGAAGATCATAGAAGGCTTTGGATGAAATGTTAAATAAAGTTACACTTGGCAAGGGGTTTATAACTTTCTATTGATGGCAGGACACTTTTAATAACTTCTAAGGAGGAAAGAAGAGATCCAGAAATTAGGGAAGAGAATTTTGGACTCAGCATCCTTCAGGGTGAAGCTAATGGAATATGGCTTTGTAATGTAACCCTGCGTCGTGAGGTAGGAAGGTATTCCTCCAGCATTATAGGCTTAATGTTATATTGACCAGATTATGTGCCTCTGATATAGAGCTGTTGAGGGATTTTGGCAAGAAATTAATCCTCATAATGTGAAATGTGTCTAAATTTTTAGGTACTTGGGGAGATGCAAATTGCAATCTGAAATGTGAGAACTTCTCTTACTCCCATGGTTTACTCCTTTCATCTAGCTAGCAGCAGAAACCTTGTTGAGGAGAATATACTTTTGACTCACAGTAGAGATCTGAAAGTGTGCATTCTAGAAGACATATAAAGAAACTTGGGACTTGTTTCTTGAGGAAGAAGTAGCATATCCTGGGGAAAAAAGGCAGGAGAAGGGACTTTTTCAAAGAAGACATTCATCAAGATGGGGACTACTGTATGACAATCTCTAGGTCCATCCATGTTGCTGCAAATGGCATTATTTAGTTCTTTTTTATGGCTGAGTAGTATTCCATTGTATATATGTACCACATCTTTATCCATTCATCTGCTGATGGGCATTTAGGTTGCTTTCTTGTCCTGGCTATTGTAAATAGTGCTGCAATGAGCATTGGGGTGCATGCACGTTTTCGAATTATGGTTTTCTCTGGATATATAAAATAGATAACTAGTAAGGACCTACTGTATAGCACAGGGAACTCTACTCCATACTCTGTAATGGCCTATATGGGAAAAGGGTCTAAAAGGTGGATATAGGTATATGTATAACTGATTCACTTCGCTGTACAGCAGAAACTAACACAACATTGTAAATCAACTATACTCCAATAAAAATGTTTTAAAAAGACAGGGACTACAGGAAAAAAGACAAAGGGCTAACATGAGGAAGGAGACGGTGGCCATGTGGGATACCCCTAATATCCAGGCAGTAAGGTCTCAAGCATTTTCGCCTGATACAAAGGGAAGAGGTGGCTACACTAGATGTATAATACCCACATTTCCGTCCCCTTTTCTCTGTATAGTTTGAATATAATCTTTCTTTTTACCAAGGGTCTGTGTATTTGGAAGAGGAAGCAAAGGGGCCTGCTTCCCTCTCTGCCGCAGTCACTGGCAGGTGTCAGAAACAGCATCATTGTGTACTGGAGGGTGATAAGTGTATCTATCTTCAAACAACATCCCTGTTAGACAACAGCTCCTCCCAATCCTGGCTTCAAGGTTAGATAAAGATAGCTTAGACACCTTATGTGACAAAACAGAAGAACTTATCACATTGGTTAAATTTGTGGTAGCTCTTGTACTATCTGTGAACTTTGGCACACTTCCTGGCTAATTCTGAACCAAATGATACCCTAGAAGTGTGCCAGGAGTACCTCCCACCCTGGTCACCAAACTCTTATCAGCATGCTGCCAGAAGACAAAATGGACCCACCCAAAACAATAAAGGTGCTTGTATTACCTCTCATAGTAAGGGGGATATGGTAAAAAAGAACCCTCACATTGGCAGTAGAACTGGAGCTCTGAGCTGTACCATTTGAGAGTAGATATTCCATGTAGAAGTCTGGGATTTTATAGTATCACCTACATTTCTCAGGCCAATTCCTTTCTTCAGAAGAAGGCAGACCATAAGCATTTGTGATCACTCATATTCTGACAAATAATTTTGGGTTTTTTTTGTCTGTTTGTTTTAAGAAATTCAGATCAGTCCTTGATAGAAAAGTCAAATCTTTTTCCAAGATGTTGAGATTGATTTAGAGACCCAGGCAAGCACAGACAGGCTGGTAGCTATTTCTGTATCTTAGATTGATGGTCTATGATAGACAGCAGGGGAAGACAGTATGACCTGTGGTTGACACAACTATTAGATATAGAGGATGAGGAGTGTTTCCAGAGAAGTTTAAACTATAACTTGATGACATTAAGGGGGTGTGCCAGGAATGGAATTCTTCACAATTTGAGAAATGAAGAAGGGTCACAGAATGTTTGAAACAACATACCCTCTAGGTGGTATTAGTGTAAACGTGTATACTCTTTTTTGGTAAATTGTTTTATGGTCTTAGAATAAATCTTTGACAATGTAGAGAACTCCAAGGAAGTGCTTATTACTTTTTTGACAACCCAGCAGGAGTTATGGGAAAAGACCTCTTAATATGCAATAAGATGGTGGACATTATTATGGAAGAATGTAGAAAAGAGCACTGTAGCCTCAGGTTTTATGAACATCCTGAGACTCCTTTCAGGAATTTTACTACTAATTCAAGTATATTCAACTGATTCAGGTAGAAGAGACAAAACATTAAGATAAATTTAAGTCCAAAGGTACTTGCAGGCCAAATAAGTTGGCCAATAGGGTATCTTAGACTGAGATCAATCTTGGTGGCTGAGAGAGAAGAGCCATGAAAAGACTGATTGGGGTGTTGGCGGTGAATGCAAAGGTGAGGCACCTCTATCTTCAATTCCAGAGAATGCCATGGTGAGCTTGTCTTTTTTGTTTATTTTTGTTTTCACACCAGCAAATGGGTATTTAATGGTAAGCTGTGTGCTCCTGGAAGATTACCCCCTAATATGAATTGGATTTTGATGTATTAATTATTGAATACTGGGCAGATTTTGAGTGTATGGTTTTGCTCTCTAATATGGCTAATGGGTTCATTTGCCTGATAACCCTTCAAGTAGCAGGCCCTTGTTGTGTTGTTCTTTTCTTTCATTTTGTTTTAACATAATAAGTTGTGGTTAAGGTGGGTCAAAAAAGATGTTGCTGCAGTTTATGTCAAAGAGTGTTCTTATGTCTTCCTCTAAGAGTTTTATAGTGTCTGGCCTTACATTTAGGTCTTTAATCCATTTTGAGTTTATTTTTGTATATAGTGTTAGGGAGTGTTCTAATTTCATTCTTTCACATGTAACTGTCCAGTTTTCCCAGCACCACTTACTGAAGAGGCTGTCTTTGCTCCATTGTATATTCTGGCCTGCTTTGTCATAGATTTGGTGACCATAGGTGCATGGGGTAATCTCTGGGCTTTCTATCCTATTCCATTGATCTATATTTCTGTTTTGGTGCCAGTACCATACTGTCTTGATTACTGCAGTTCTGTAGGGACCTAATTAAACTTAAAAGCTTTTGCACAGCAAAGGAAACCATAAACACGATGAAAAGACAACCCTCAGAATGGGAGAAAATATTTGCAAACAAAGCAACTGACAAAGGCTTAATCTCCAAAATATACAAACAGCTCATGCAGCTCAATATCAAAAAAACCAAACAACCCAATCCAAAAATGGGCAGAAGACCTAAATAGACATTTCTCCAAAGAAGACATGCAGATGGCCAAGAGGCACATGAAAAGCTGCTCAACATCACTAATCATTAGAGAAATGCAAATCAAAACCACAATGAGGTATCACCTCACATCAGTTAGAATGAGCATCATCAGAAAATCTACAAATAATAAATGCTGGAGAGGGTGTGGAGAAAAGGGAACCCTCTTGCACTGTTGGTGGGAATGTACACTGATACAGCCACTATGGAGATCGGTATGGATGTTCTTTAAAAAACGAAAAATAGAACTACCATATGACCCCACAATCCCACTACTGGGCATATACCCAGACAAAACTAATCCATCCCTTTCCTCTCTTCCTTTTCTGAACTAAATAATCACTTCAAATGCAAATCAGTTTAGCAGTCACATTTTCTGTGGCATATCTACATCTATATCATCTATATCTCTGTATCTATATATAAAACTGCTTATTTTCTAAGGTAGGATATAAGAAATAATTCTGAAGTAAATAATGTGTGCTTAAGAAATAATTAATTTAAAATGATTTAATTGCCTCAGAAAGACATATGTTGTTCATGTCTTTTTTTTTTTTTTTTCCTTTTTGAGAACTCTGGGTGCTATGCTCTATTCTTCTTCTCTTTACCAACTCTGATTCTCCCTGTTTTACTAATGGGAGGAATTGACTTCCACAAAGATTGAAAAGGTGCTGGCAGTCAGATGGTGACCAAGAGAGAAAGTGACATGATTCCCTGAACTAAATTTCACTTATTACCAAGTTCCAAGAAAGAAAGAATAAATGTGTTTTTAAAGAGAACCAAAGAATGAAAATCTATGTTTGTGTCTCACATGAAGAGGAATTCTGTGTCTGCCTATGCTAATGTCATCAAAGTGAAACCTTTTGATTGCTGAAGCACATGGTGCAGCTCTGTATTTACACATATAATAAAAGTCAAAACAGTAACTTATTATCAGATGTCATTTTATTTGAACAGCCAGAGGAGAGACTGTTTATCTTATTGAGCCTTTGTACTAATTTGCTTTCCTGAATGTGGAATGTGTGATGTGCTATGTAATTTCATTTGGGCAGTTGCAGGGGAAAACCAACCCACCAAACAAACTTGGGCCATATATTGGCAACTGAGTATGCACCTTGCTTGGAGAGGCATTAAGGTTTTCAAGCCAGAGGAGTAACTGAGTGAGTTTTCAGTAATCTGTGAGAGGCAGCTGATTTCTTGGAAAGAGAATGGGCTTTGGGATTCGAAAGATACGGATTCAAATCTTGACTCTGTCATTTACAGAGTGAATGAGCTTAAGAAAATTAATTAACCCAGTGATTCTAAAACTTTCAGGTTTCAAGAAATAGTAACATAAAAAAATAGTGTGACTGACTAACATGTGGTCCCAACTTTTTACTTCACTATGTAAAATTACAATAAAACCCCACAAATAAACACATGAAGAATTATCAGTTATCATCACCATCTATGGCAGATGCCTACCCAATACCCATTTCCTTTTCTTCCTCATCTATAGAATCTCAATTTTGCTCAGGGAAGCAACACACTCAGCTAAAATACTACATTTAACAGTCTCCTTTGTACCTAGGAAGAGTCATAAGACACAATTCTGAGCAATGAGACATAAAGGGGAGTCTCCTGGGATTTCTGGAAGACTTCTGCATTCCTGTTATAGGGGCCACTGATTCTTCCTTGCTTTTCTTCTGCCTTTTTTTTTTTTCCTTACTTGGACATGAGCCTGGGGGTGGGGCAGCCAGCCATCTTGTAACCATGCAATAGACATAAGAATAAACGTTATATGCTAAGGAAGTCAGAGGATGAGGAGAAGATGAAAAGGAGCCTGGGTTCCTAATGGCATTGTGGAGCCACCTTATCAGATTTGGATTTCCCACCGCAGGTCTTCTCATGAGAGAAAAATACTTCCTACTTTTTAAACCATTATTTTCTGGGTTTCTGTTACTAATGATGAAATATAATCCTAATGGGCATATTACCATTTTGTAAAATAAAGGATATTTTAATACTCAAAATTTCTTGCCTTCCTTTCTCCATAAAAGATCTCTTCCTTTCTTTATATTTTTCCATCTCCAGAATCCTATCAGGGCATTTTTTGTCCTGTGCCACCTTGGTTTATGTATTCTATCTCCTTGATGAGTCTTCCCCTACTTCAAGATATTTCTCTCAGCTGGGCAATCCCCCTCAGGAATTTTCTAAATAGGTGTTCCTGTTGATGCTTCCAAACCTGTATTCTCATGGGCTAAGAAATAATGAATATGTCCTCTGCCATTTGTTCCTTGAAACTTTGCTTTTCCTTTGCTTGAGAATTTTCTAGGTTTTGTGTAACTTGTGAAACAGAATGGAAGAAAGCATCCTTTTTACTACTTCTTTCCCTGAAGCATTAGTATCTGCCTTGAAAGTTGAATGCTTCTCTCTTATTTCACTTCGCCTTTGAAGCAGTCCCAGATGAGTTGTATTTCAAAGAGCATTTTATTTTTATATTTTGATGGTATGTTATTTAGAGAATGAAAATTTATGACTATTATAGCTTCATTGTGGATTGTATCCTTTGTCTAAGAGTTTAAAATATATTCATTGTCTGGGTTCATCTTTTTACCTTGAATTCTATTTTTTAAATAATAATATTGTGAATCTCTTATTATTATATATGGCTGATATATCTGTGCCTAACATCTAATTTTAACTTTCTCATACTGTTTACTTTAGAAATGTATCTTATAAATACCATATAGATGAATTTATCTCAATTCAATCTGAGAGTCTTTTTAATAAGGTGATTCATTTAAAACTTATTTTTGGAACTGAAAAGCTTGTTCTTATTTTACCATTTTATGCTTTCTCTCATATCTATTTTTTACTAGAAAATATTTGCTTTGTATTCTATTCCTTTATCATCTGAAAAGTATGCATTCTGTTTTTATTTATATTCATGGTAAACATTGATCATTTTAAAACTTACTTGAACCTATCAGTATTTAATTATCAATGCCATAAATGATATATTATTTTTTGAGGTCACCTACTTGTTAATTACTTTCATATGTATCTTTTCTTCTCCCTTCTGGAATATCATCTTTCTTCTCTATTTTCCTGATTATTTACTTATCTCATCCGGTATTTAAAAATTTTTTTCTACCTCTTAGGCAGCTCCAGCTTCATGTCAAACTAACCCAATTTCATCCCATCATACATATGGTGCATTTCTTACAGAATTTTACAAACCAGAAACAACAACCCAGAAATACAAACCAGAAGTAGATTTACAGAGGAGGAATCTCTTAAATCCATTGCCTGTTATTCTTAAGTACCGAATAATTCATTTCACTGTCCCAACTCACAGGGGGGTTCAAGCCTTTGTCTGCTAAACTCCTTCTAAAGGTTATTGGGTGAAATCTTGGCCGATGTTGAACTAGGAAAGAAACACCCCTGGGTGAATATCAGCTGAGCTCTTAAAACAAGTGTGGTAATATAATAGTAATCAGGGCCTTTAAACTTGCTCTTCCTTCCTCTACAATGCTCATTCCCCAGATACTTGCATGTTCACTCCCTCACTTTATTCATATGTCCACTTAAATGTCACCTCCTCAGCAAGATCTTCTCTATGCCTTTATCATTCTCTACCCGTTAACCTCATTATTCCATAGCTCTTATCATTGCCTGAATTTCTATTAATTATCTATTAATTTATTAATTGTCCATCTTCCCCCATTTCACCTTTCTTTTTTGATGGCTATATTTGCAAAATCTAGAACAATGACTGGTGCATACAGAGTACTCAAAAATATGTGTTGAACAAATTAATTTTCACTTGTCACCTGAAGCGGCAAGCCCGTAAATAAAGGTTTGAATAGAGTAAGTGTGGTAGCGGAAAAAAAATGGATGAAATACCAGGAAAAAAAATTCAAATAAAGTGCCTTGGCACACTTAAATACTCTAAATCAGTCTATAGGTGTCAAATTGTTGGAAATAATTAATCTAAAAACTATCCCAGGGTGCACTACTCTTATAGCTCTTCCATGCTTAGCCTTCTCCTGTGTTTATTTAACATTCTCAGATACAAAGTACCACCTCCTAGCTCCTTTACTAAAGTCACATTACATACATTAGAGCTCAGGATAGATAAGAGTTAGAGAATGGAGTATGGTTGCTGTTGGATACATTATCTATGACCTCCCTAGAAAGAAGCTACTGTGAAATAGAGGATGTTTTCCCTTTTTAAGGGCAGTTAAATTTCCATCATTCTCTGCCTCAGCGCCTCATTTAAACTTTCCTTAATTAGAAACTACTCCTATTGTGTGACAGAACTTTGACTAGCATTTCAGATCTGTTGATATTTTGCATCACTTACCATACCTTTATTACTTATTCAATGGGAAGCTTGGAGAATGTGAACATGGAAGTCCACTAAAACTGTTAAATGAAGGAAATTATTTTGTCAGATTTGCAATTTATAAAGAACAAGACTGTCATACAGAGTGAAGTAAGTCAGAAAGAGGAAAACAAATATCGTATATTAACGCATATATGTGGACTCTAGAAAAATGGTATAGATGATCTTATTTGCAAAACAGAAATAGAGACAAAGACATAGAGAATAAATGTATGGACACCAAAGGGGAGCGGGGGTGAGATGAATTGGGAGAGTGGGATTGACATATATACACCATTGATATTAGATTGGCCAAAAAGTTCATTTGGATTTTTCCTTAACATCTTATGGAAAAACCCAAACGAACTTTTTGGCCAACCCAATACTATGTATAAAATAGATAACTAATGAGAACCTACTGTATAGCTCAGGGAACTCTACTCAGTGCTTTGTGGTGACCTAAATGGGAAGGAAATCCAAAAAAGAGGGGATATAGGTATATGTATAGCTGATTCACTTTGCTGTACAGTAGAAATTAACACAACATTGTAAAGCAAATACACACTAGTAAAAATTAATTAAAAAACAAAAGAACACTCTGGCAGTAGTGTAGAAGATAAATCCAAGAAATTGAGATTAGAGGGAAGATTGGTTAGGAGGCTTTTGCAGTATAACAAAGATGATTAAATTGTGAGTTAATGATACAGTAGTGAAGGTGGGAAGGAGTGGGCAGATTTGAGAAATATTTAGAGGGAAAATCAACAAAAAGTTGTAATTGATTGAATGCATTGAGGAGTAAAGACAGATTGGTACTAAGGATGACTCCAGATTCTTTCTCTTGAAACACAGGGAAGCTAGAAGGGCCAGTGACCAAGGTACGGAATACATAAGGAAGGGTAGCCTTAAGGTGAAAATAATCAATGCCATTTCAGATATATAGTGAGTTTAAAGTGCGTTTGAAATTTAATTGGATATAGTTAATACATAATTGGACTATAAGAGTCTAAAGATCATGGAAGAAGTTAGGTATAGAGATAAAGAACGTAGGTGTCATCACCTTTTAAGTGACAGCTAAAATCATATACGTGGGTGAGATCAGATAGTAAGATTTTGTAAAAATGACAAATGGGTTAAGAGAAATCCCTATAAAATATCCTTATTTAAAGAAATGGGTAGAGATGATAAATAATAGAAGGAGTGTAGAAAATAGCCCAAGGTGTTAGAGAAGAGTGCATGACATTATGGGAAGAGAAAGGTGCAGGGAGGGAGTAGTCAACAGTTAGTTACACAAATGCAGTAAGTTTGTGAAAATTCACAGAGCTGAACACTTATGATTTTGCATTCTGCTGTATTGATATAAATATAAATATAAATTTATATTAAAATTGTTTCATCCCCTATGGGTCTTGATGAGAGGGAAGGGGTTAGCCTTGCTGAAGCCAGTGGTCACTAGAACTAAAATTTGGGTTATTATTATCAAGGAAGAAAGTGAGGAATGGTTATAAGGTAGCTAACCAATAGCATCTGTTATTCACCCAGGTAAATAATAGAATTTGGTTTAAATATCTTGTTAGACATAACAAAAGAAAAAATAAAAGTAAGTAAATTTTAAAAAGAACAGAATTTTCTTATTTAGTAGCACTACCTACCTAGTAGCACTACAGTTGAATTAGACTTCTAACATTTTTACTGCATGTAAAGGAAATTAAGATAATTAGGCTACAATAAGGAAGATGTCATTTAATTCACCATGACACTGATTCTCCACCCTATCAGACTCAACAACTCCTAGAACTAACATTTTACAATGACCCTTATACTATCCTGAAATGGAACTTATGATGTAACACACTTTCACACATAACTTTTAGAATGCAGTGCCCCAATTGTAATACAAAGGAGAAATAAAAGTAAACTAATTTCTGAAAATATAATATGCATTTTAATATATAAATGCTGAGGCATGACTACCTAGAAGGTCTAATAAAGGAGTAAGTTACTTGCGTGTACTTATAATGAATACATTTGGTTTTAAAAGTAGGAGAAGGAAAAGAAACTAGTCCTTATAAAAAGTACAGAAAAATGATAACAAGGAAGTTTATGCAGATGCTAAATTAAAAACTAGTATTAGGATAAACAGTAACAGAGCACAGTTACTGGTATATGATAAAAGAAAGGAAGAAATAGTCTTAATTAAAGTAAAGATAACATATTCCCCCAAATTACATACTGTGGAAGTAAAGAAAACTAGGAATTATGTTATTCTTGAATATAGGCTGAACATCATAGATGAGGTGTAGTAACATTTTACATTATGACATGGCAAGTGGTAGGCATGAGGTAGCAACAAAACAATATCCCCTTTTAGAAAATCTTATCACACGTCAAGGCACATGTTCTCTCTCTAGTACTTAAAGAAACTTTGGAGATGTTGACTGGTAGATCTCTGTGAACAGTATCATAGTAAAATTCAAAAAAAAAAGAGTTTAGAAATAAGTAAATTATTTTAATATTTATTTTTCATATTATAGATTTTATATCCTTGTGTTAGGGAAATCAAAAATGTATAGATGGACTTCCAACCTCTGGTCCAGTGGATAACGATTTTAGAAGACATTCCTGTCTTCACAACAAAGAAAAAGCTGAACAAACTGAACATCAACAAATTTTCTTAGATCCATCAGAGAATTGAGAATTGAGGTCACAGGGCAAACTGTTGCCCCCCAAACTGGAGAAACAGAGGAAAACACAGAGAATCACAGCTCACAGGACAGGGGCCCAGATTGGAAACCTCTGCAGGGAACAGTACCATAGCACTAATTTAGTGCACTAAATTTTACTTTAAAAACCTAGTAAAATAAAATTAGCGTCTTCAGGAAATCTGAAAATAAAGCAAGAGTTCCTGGAGAACAATAAGACAGATTTAATCACAAAATAAGCCAAATGTGTTTTTTTTTTCCTCTTGCTCTACTAATTGAAATTTTTAAAAGCATTTCAAGGTGGTACTTATAGCTACCATCTAATGAGAGATTGCAAATCTTCTCTACAAAAAGCAACTACAGAGCTGGAGAAAATTGACAGAATAACCATTTCAATGCTTTGTAAATCTACCAGTCGTTTACAATTTTAGAAGCATGTATGGTTGAAAAACTGATGAAAATTGAGTAAGAACAGTGGGAATCTGTGGTGTTCTGGCCCACACCTGTATTCAGTTAAGGCAGGGGTTCTGCCAGGACAGGGCAAGCCATAAGGACCAGCATTTTCTTTTCTCTGATAGTAGGGGTAGGAATGATATTTTCAGAGACAGGTGAACAGAGCAGGATCACTGGCTCTACTATGCTGGGGTTACTGTAGTATGTGGAGCAGGTGTATTCCTGGCTGAGGATGCATGCATGAGAAGTAGAGATCAGACTTCTTTGATAATCCCACATAATCCTGGTCAACTTTGAGCCTGCCCATAGGAGACCCAAAAGAGCCAGTGGAATCTAAGTGACCAGGCGGGCTTAGAAATGGTCTGAACTTTGAATGTGCTCACCTACCCATACACAGAGTCATTGGCAGAAGATGGAATTTTGCTGTTTCAAGGTAGTCATTATAACCTCTGTAGAATCATTATCTAACCACTAAGCTATTCAGATACAGGAAGTCTCCTAGGAAGTCAGAATTTAAAATAAAGACAAGAATATAAGTAAATAAATAAACATGTTTATTTTAAAAATTGAGCTGAACAACAGTATCAATAAATGGCAGGGAATACAGATTTCATAGATTTAACATAGGCAAGTTATTAAACAAGTAAATGGTAACAACAAAAATCTTTAGAGGGAAAATCAAGATCCAGATTTCTTATGCTATCTAAAATGTCTACTTCTCAGCAAAAAATTTGAGACATTCAAAGAAACAAAAAAATGTACCCCAGATTCAGGAAAAAAAAATCAATCAATAGAAAATTGTCTCTGAGTGTACCAGGATGTTGGATTTAGCAGACAAGTATCTTAAGACAGCAATTATCAATATGTTAACTATGTTAAAACATCTTTAAAAACATATTTAAATAATTAAAGGAAAATATGGCAACAATGAATCTACAAATAGAAATTCTCAAGGAGAATTTAGTGAAATTGAGGATAGATCAATAGATATTATCCAATATGAAAAATGGAGATAAAGATTATTCAAAAAAAAATAGAGCCTCCAAGACCTGGGGGACAGCATCAATTGTAGCAAAATGTGAGTCCCAGAAGGATAGGAGAGAGAGAAATATTTTTTAAAAATTTAAAAAAACAACTTTATGCACACAAATCATATCAATTAGATGACAAGGAAAAAGTCCTAGAAAGACATCAATTACCAATACTGACTCAGGAAGAAATAGAGAATATGATCAGACTAATAACAAGTAAAAAAATTAAATATGTGATTAAAAATCTTCCCCGAAAAAAATGTCCAGGACAAGATGGCGTCACTGGTGAATTCTATCAAATAAAGAAGGAAAATAACCAATTTTCTATAATCTCTTTCAGAAAACAGAGAAAGAAACACTCTATAACTCATTCTATAGACACAAAAATCCTTAAGAAAATTTAGCAAACCAAAGTCAGCAACGTATAAAAAACAGGTTTGCACACTGTGACCAGGTGGAATTTATCCCGAGAAGGTAAAGTTTAGCCAAAAAAAAAAAAAAAAAAAGAAAAAAAAAGGACTTCCCCAGTGGCGCAGTGGTTAAGAATCCACTTGCCAATGCAGGAGACACAGGTTAGATCCCAGGTCAGGGAAGATCCCACTTGCTGCAGAGCAACTAAGCCCGTGAGCCACAACTACTGAGCCCACACGCCTAGAGCCCGCAGTCCTCAACAAGAGAAGCCACCGCAATGAGAAGCCTGTGCACTGCAGTGAAGAGTAGCCACCACTCGCTGCAACTAGAGAAAGCCCACGCGCAGCAATGAAGACCCAACGCAGCCAAAAAAAAAAAAAAAAAAAAAACAGGTGAAGAAGGCAAAGTTGATTTAACATCTCAAAATCAATGAATGTGATATACAATATTAATAGAATAAAGGACGAAAAATACACTACCATCTCAATAGACACAGAAAATCATTTAATAAAGTCCAAAATACTTTCATTATAAAAACACTCAAACAACTAGAAATAGGAGAATACTTCCTCAACCTGATAAATGACATCTATGAAAAACCCACAGCTAGCATCATACCTCATAGTGAAAGACAGAGTGCTTTCCCACTACAATTGAGAAAGAGACCAGGATATATGCTTTTGCCAGTTCTATTCTACATTATATTGAAGATCCTGCCAGTAAAATAATGTAAGAAAAAAAATTAAAAGCATCCAGATTAGAAAATAAGCAATAAAACTGTCTTTATTCATAGATAACATGATAACATGATCCTGTATGTAGGAAGTCCCAAGGAAACCCCCCAAAACTAGGACTAAGAGACAATTTCAACAAAATCAGAGAATACAACATCCCTTTACAAAATCAATTGCATTTCTATATACCTGCAACAAACAGTCATAAAATCTAGTTAAGAAAACAATTCCATTTGCAATAGGCTCAAGAGAATAAAATACTTAGGAATAAATTTAACATGAACATTTCAGTTTCATGGATTGAGAGATTCAAGATCATCTTGAAGGGCAATTCTGTCCAGGTTGATCTAGAAACGCAACAAAAATTCAAAATCTTAGCAGGCTTTTTTATAGAAATTGACAAGCTGATCTTAAAATTCAGGTGGAAATGCAAGAAACCAGAATAGCAGGTACAACCTTGAAGAAGAGCAAAGTTTGAAGATTTACACTTTTTTATTTCAAAACTTCCTCCATAACTATAATAATACATACAATATGGTACTGTGAAAATTACATACATGCAACAGAATTGAAAGTCCAGAAGCAAATCCTTATATTTATGAACAATGGATACTGGACTAAGGTGCTGAAGCAATAAAATGGGAAAAGGATAAGCTTTTTAACAAATAATGCCAGGACAAAAACCACATATAAAAATGTGAACTTAGACCCTTACCTCACACTATACACAAAAGTTAACTCAACATGAGTAATACATCTAAATGTGAATGCTGAAACTATGTAACATAAAGCAAAATATTCATAATCTTGGTCTGGCCAAAAATGTTTTAGATGCAACACCAAAATCATGGTCCATAAAAATTTTTTTAAATTATAAATTAGACTTCACAAAAATGAAAAATGTTTGGCCTTCAAAAGAAACCATTTACCTATAATAGTCAAAAACTGGTTAAAAAATTTTCAAATAATATGTCTGATAATAAAAATTTTCAAATAATATATCTGATAATATATTCTGATAATATTCAGAATATGTAAAGAACCCTTAACACTCAATAATAATACAAACAATACAATTCAAAAATTGACAAATGATTTGAATAGACATTTTACTATGAAGATAAACTAATGGCTAATAAGCATATTTTAAAATGCTTGACATCACTAGCTATCAGAAAAAGCAAAATACAACCAGAGTGAGATACCATTTCAGACTCCCTAGAATGGCTATAATAAAAAGATAGACACTCTCAAGAGTTGGCAAGGATATGGAAAAACTGGATCTCTCATGTATTGTTGGTGGGAAGGTAAAATGGTGCAGCCACTTTTGGAAATAGTTTGATAGTTCCTTAAAAAGTTATACATAAATTTACTGATAACCTCCTAACTCCATACCTAGGTATCTACCCAAGGTAAATTAAAACCTGTGTATATGCAAAAAATATGTATGCACATTTTCATAGCATTATTATTTATAATAGCCCCCAAGTGGACACAATCTTAATCTGGTGAATAGGTAAAATGCTGACACATGCTATAACATGGATGGACCTGTACAACATCATGTAACAGTAAAAGAAGCACAATGCAAAAGAGCACATTCAATGACTCCATTTGTTTTAAATGTCAACGCACTGATGTCTGAGTTCTCATCAAAAGGAAAAACTTGTTTCTTCTTTTTCTTTAATTTCATATTTATATGAGGTCTTGGATGTTCACTGAACTTATTGTGGTAATCATTTCATGATGTATGTAAGTCAAATCATTATGCTGTACACCTTAAACTTTCACAGTGCTGTATGTTAATTATATCTCAACAAAACTAGAAGGAAAAAATGTCAAGACAGGGAAATTTTATAGATATAAAAAGCAGATCAGTAGTTACCTAAAGGTGGAGATGAACACAGATTTTAACTCTAAGTGGTAATAAGGGAACTTGATGAAATATTCAAAACTGGATTGTGGTGATGGTTGCACAACTCTGAAAATTTATAAATTTATTAAAAATAATTGAATCATATCCTTATTATAGGTAAATTTCATGATATATAAATTATACCTAAATAAAGCTGTTGAAAAGTGGATAAGGATTATGTATAAGGACTAACAGTTTGAAATGCAAGCCGAATATATTATTAAGCAGCAATGACTATTCAAGGCATTGAAATAGGAAGTCAGAGGGTATGTTGTTAGACCCTTACTAAGTCATTGCTTTATGTAAACCTAGTTTATTCACCTAGCTATACTTAAATGTGTTTCTAGTTTTCATGACCTTCTCTACCTTGCCATAAGGGGATCCACACAATGTTAGATAGGGAAGGAAAAAGCAAGGTCACTCACAGTGAAGCAGCTCAGAGGGAAGAAGAAGGAAGGGAGGGAGAGAGGAAGAGACCAGTATGTTTCAGTCAAGTACTTAGAAGCTTTTCATTTTAACAAGAGGTAGCAAATGGTGGCCTCTTGGTGGCCAAGAGGTGGTGGCCTTATGGTGGCCAGGTATGTGGACTCTGGAGCCAGTCTGTTGAATTCATAACACTGTCTCTCACATTTACTAGTGATAAGACCTTGGATAAGTCACTGAATTTCTCTGCACCTCAATTTCGTTACCAATAAAATGAGAAAATAATATATTAAATTATTCTTAGGGTTGTTGACAGGATGAGTTAACATGTGCATAGAACCTACAACACTAGGTAACCTAGCATAGAGTAAACACCATACTCTAGTTAGCTGTCATTACTATCTCTAGAGAATAAGACTATTTTAGCCAATCTCTGGAAGTTCATCCTGGGACCTATAGGTCTCAATATAAAGGGTCAACTTTTGATTAGACAATGGTAGACACATTCCTCTAATAAGCTTTTCCTCAGAATTAGAAAAGCTCCGAAAATAATTTTCAAGTACCTATTACCTAATACCAGCTTACTGCATAATCATTTGTAGTTAACTTATGTGTCAACAAGAGGGTATGCAAAAAATAATGAATGAGGAGGATTCAGAATCAAATTTCTTACAGTCATATTACCACTTTCTACAGATATTCATTTTTATGTAACTCTACATTCAATACCCTACAATAAAACCAATATTTAAAATAGACACAGGGAAAGAGCCATCAAAGTCCTATGGTATACATCTTTCCCCTAAAAGCCTTTCAGTGTCTTGTGAACACTTATTCATAGTTGGACTCATTCATAAACTTAATTCATTCTCTTCTTTTTACATTTAGTAGTAATAATTTTTTCAGTTATTTCTATAGCTTAGGAAGGTGTGAGGTGAAAAATAAACTTTGATGATTAATTTGGTGCTTGACAGTATAAATTGTGATGTTTAAAGATTACACTCATTAAAGTAAGACTGGGAAGCTAATTGTGGTCTATGTTGTCAACTTCCTGTGTTTTTGATATTATGCAGCTTCTATTTTGTAAATGTTGTGGAAGATAACAAAGCCCTAAGTAAATGACTATAAAAATTTTTTTTATGCTCTTTTTCAAATAACCAATTAGATGTCCCAATATTTTATACTGAGTAATTCTTTCTTTTACTGCTGTTTTGTGATAGAAATTTTTTTTTTTTTTTGCGGTATGTGGGCCTCTCACTGTTGTGGCCTCTCCCGTTGCGGAGCACAGGCTCCGGACGCGCAGGCTCAGCGGCCATGGCTCACAGGCCCAGCTGCTCCGCAACATGTGGGATCTTCCCAGACTGGGACACGAACCCATGTCCCCTGCATCAGCAGGCAGACTCTCAACCACTGCGCCACCAGGGAAGCCCTAGAAATTTTATTATACACTAAAGGTTTATATTTTATTCTAAGCTATATATATAAAATAATATTTCTATTTATAGAAATAATCTATAAATTATTAAAAATTATTTATAGAAATTATATTATTTTAAAAGATATCTGATGAATAATCCTTCACCGATACCCTTCATTTATAAATTGGTTAATCTTATGTTTTTATTCCTTCAGTTGAACTTGATGGTTTAAAATAATTTTTTAAAAGTGCATAATGGCTAGGGATTCTGATTAGAATTTTTTTTTTTTTTGTGGTACGCGGGCCTCTCACTGTTATGGCCTCTCTCGTTGCGGAGCACAGGCTCCGGACGCGCAGGCTCAGCGGCCATGGCTCACGGGCCTAGCTGCTCCGCGGCATGTGGGATCTTCCTGGACCGGGGCATGAACCCGTGTCCCCTGCATCGGCAGGCGGACTCTCAACCGCTGCGCCACCAGGGAAGCCCTCTGATTAGAATTTAATTAAACTTTAATTGTGGAAAAATAGTCATTTTTGCACATGTATGTATGGGTTTTCCCATATAAAACTTGGTAGATGTGTTTATTTACATTTGTCTTCACATAGGTCCTCTTCATTTCTTGTTAAACTTACATTCCTTGATATTTTGTAGTTTTTCTTCTAATGTAGAATATCGTTTTCCAGTCCATCTTCTAATTGGTATTTGCTACAATATCAAGAAACTATTGCTCCATTACTGAACTCTTTCATTATGTTAATAGAGGTTGTACAGTGTAGGGGCTTACAATACAGATTCTAGAACCCCACTTTAGTGTGACACTAAGAGAGTCACCTAACTTTGTGGTGCCCCAGTTTCCTTATTTGTAAAATGGGAATGATAATAATAGTATCTATTTCATAGTTTTATTATGAGGTTAAATAATTTATGTAAAGTTTTTAGAATGTCTTGCACGCTTTAGTGATTGTTACTTCTATTCTCAGAGAGTTTCTATGTACATAATCTACCTGTAAGTATTTTAACTTTATCTTTCCAGTAGTTCTACCTTTTATTTATTTAGTTTGCATCTTATCATATTGGACAGAATTTCCTAGCCAATATTAACTAACTTTTCTTGTTCCTAATGTAATACAGTTATCTTTATTGTTTCATAGAAAGTGTGGTGCTGTCCATTGACTTAAGAGCTATTACCTGTTATAGAATATTATAAGTATTCTTTCTTCAGTATTGGATATGGAATGGAATTTATCAACTACTTGTTAATTGTCTCTAATACTACCATACCAAATTTGACCTACTAACATGACACACTGAGAGATTTCTTTACATTAAGTCATCCTTAGATTTGTTAGGGGAAGCATTTTGATAAATTATATTTTCCAGAAATAAACATTCCTTAAATGAAATTGTCAAATTTGTGGCCTAAGGTGAAAGTATAACTCTGGAGTCAGATGCTTGTATTTTGTGGAGCTTTGTTTTCTTTTGTTTTTGTTTTTTTTTACTTTAGGGAAGGTACTTATCCTAGCTTTGCTTCCGTTGCCTAACATCTAAAATGTTGCCTATTTTATAGAATGCTTGTGAAGATTAAATGAGCTAAGGACATACCACAACACCTGGCACATAATAAAAAGTGTGTTCATGTTATCCAGTCCCGTCTCATATCTTCATTGTTCTATGTATGCTTAACCTGTATAAAATGAATCTGTTTTTCCCATTGAGTGATTTGTTGTTTTAAATTCATCTTCATCTAATATTAATATTTCTTCTGCTTTGAGTTTGAAAATTTCCAAAAATAATATTTTCTACTTTTATGCTTAGCTTTTTATATGTAGTCTTTACAAATAGTCTTCTGTATACTTGATGTCATTAAGTCTTATTTTCTACACTTCTATAAGACATACTTTCAGACTAAAGGCAAATGAAATGATTTATTCAATACATATTTTCTGGATTGTTCCAGACTGCCTCTGCCATCCTAGACTTTGAGACTAAGGGGTAATTAATACTATTGAAATATATAAATTCTGTCCTCAAGGAGCTTACACTTTGAAATATATTGAGCTTACATATATCTACTAACAGTATTTTTTTTGTTTAATCTGCCCAACATAAGGCAGCTGCTTTATGATATGAATATGTATAAAGTAAGAAAATAAGAACCCTTACTTAGTGTATATGTTCATAAATTGTATGCATTGAGAACATAAATACTTTCTGTATTAAGGAGTCTTCATTTAGTCATATCTAAAAGTTTTGCTGCTCTGCCAACTTTCGTGACTTATGTGTGGTGGTTGGAAAATATTATATCTTACTGTAACTACTCAAATGGAAGGTTAGTTAGATATTTCTGTATGAGTGTATATAAACATCCTAAGTTTAAAAAGAAAGACAATTTCTTTCTCAGTGACCCTGGAGATTCTGTAAATCTGCGCTCAAAAATTTTAAATGTTCTCACAGGTCCTAATGAATTAACAAGCTAGAATTTCAATTTTGACTACAATAACTGTCTTTGCTTAAGCCCCTACATCATTACTGAAATTTAGACATTAGCCACCTCCAGTTTCTTTAGAATAAATACATCTAGTCATTATTTTTTCCAAAGAAATATCACTTTCCCTCTAAAATATGACCTTTTACTCTCACTTTTCTGATTTCACACTAAAGAAATATGTACCCTCTTCAGGAAGGGAAAGACAATCATGACTTATTAAAAATATATAGAAAAAAGGGGAAGCAAGATTTCTAGCTTGTATTAACTAGTTTACTTATATTACTGTTACTTTATGCTCAACCTATCCTGCCATTTGGATAAGTTGTTAGTACAGGAAGTAAGTTAGGCAATTCATGCTTAAATTAAGTCTCAAGCACATGCAATTATAGGGTGGCATTTCAGAATGACAGAATTTCATTTTCTAAGTTTGTTATGCAAGTGGCTTTCTAGGGATGTTTTCCTCATTGCTTCTAAAAAATCAAGTTGAGGAGAAGGTAAAATTTTCCACTTTTTATTTTTCAGTATTACTTTGTTACATTCATTAAGTATAACAGTTCCCTAATTGCCTAGCAACTAAGCCTAATGAGATTTCTCTCTCCTTTATTTTCTCCCTTCCTTCTTTTCATCTGTCCATCCTCACTTCCTTCCTCTACTTATTTTGCTCTTTTTTATTCTTTTATTAGGATGATTTTGTATTAAAGTATACTGTTTTATTTTTCTTGCTTTTGTTTCTAAATTATATGTAAGATTTTGATATTCAGTTCATGAAATTTCATGACAGCCCACATTTCTCACCATCAACAGATAAAACGTTTTAGAATAAAACACAGGTAACTTGATATCCAAACAGCCAAGCTCTTCTTTCTTCTTTGGTGTCAAGGTAATACTGACTTCACGAGCTGGGAAATGTTTCCTCTTCATTCTTCTAGAAGAGTATGTGTAAAATTAGCATTATTTCTTCCTTAAAATTTTGGCAGAGTTACTAATAGTGCTATTTTCTCCAGGAGGTTTTCAGTTGTTTGGAAATTAAATAACACATTTTTAAATACCCATGGGCCAAAGAAGAAATAATAAAATAATTAGAAATCATTTTTATCTGGATGACAATGAAAACAGACTATATCTAGTTTTGTAGGCTGCAATTAAAGGAGTACTTACACGGAAATGTGTAGCACTAAATATTTACATTAGAAAGAAAGAAAGTTTCAAATCAACAACCTCAGAGTCCACCTTAAAAAATTAGAAAAGAACAAAATAATTAAATAGTACAAAATACTGCATTATGTCCTTCACCCAAATTCCTCAAATGCTGATTCTTTACCATACTTGCTTAGCCATTGGTTCTTTCTTCTCTCCTCTCTGCAACATTTTGGAGTAAATTGAATATATTATGCCCCTTTACCTTTAAATATTTCAGTGATAACTCCCTACTCCTCTCAGAGAGAGAGAGAGAGAGAGAGAAACAGAGAGAGAGAGAGGGAGAGAGAGAGAGAGGATTGTCTTCTATAACCATAGTACAATTATGAAAATCTGGAAATTACCATTCACCTTGTTCCGTTGTTGCCATTGTCCTCCTGATGTCCAGGAACCACACAAAGATTATACATTACATTTAGTTGCATATGTCTTTAGTTTCCTTTAATATGGAAAAGATTATTTCTGATTATTTTCTCATTTTTTTGTGAAGGCAGAAACTGAAAGCTCAGCAGAATGTTTAAGTGATTTGCCAAGGTCACAGTTGATAAGTGCTATGGCCAGGATTGAATTATCTTTTGACTCCTTTCTAGTACTATTTTTCTGCTGAGATATATTGGGATGTGTGTGTGTGTGTGTGTGTGTGTGTGTGTGTGTGTGTGTGTGTGTGTGTGTGATTGTGTTCCACAGGTTTCTCACCTATGTGCCCAATGTCAGCTACCGTATCTTACCAACCCCATCACCTAATGCAGTGCAGTAAAAACAGTAGTCACTCACTTGTCCACATTTGATTATAGGTTAACAATGTGACCTACATGCTTGCAATATGACCAGATTTTAATTAGAATTCTTCTCATGTGGCTGATGAGAGTTAGCTTCCTTTACTTTGAGTGTAATGAACTTTTAACAGAAAAGGTCCTTGGTAAAATAACTTCATATGTGTATCAAAACAGTTTGTTAACAAAGGGAACATTATGGTTGTGTGTCCAATGCCTTGTTCCCTGACTTAAAATAATTAGGCTTCATCGAAGAAAAATTATTTGCTTTAAGGAACTCTCCTGAGTGAGAAATTGTCCCTATGAGATTTAAGAGGTGTGATTTCATTGACATTTCAGGTGTTATTTTTTCAAATGAACTTGACTTTTCTATTATTGAAATGAAGATTTTTTTTCCCCCAGCTGAGCAATGCAATGGACAAAAGATGTTTGAAATTAAGCGGTAATAAGCAATTTATTATTGAGAAAGAAAAATAAGGTCCTTAAAGTGCTTCAATTCATTCTCCACACAAATACATGACCCATGCAAATTCAAACTTTCTTGCAATTCGAGTAAGTTCTACAATGGAGGAATAAGCCTCTTAACAAGATTGAATTTGCTATTGTGCATGTTACAAGCTGAACAAACAGAGATTGGGGAAGGCTCTGTTCATTCATGTGCCTCCTTTAAAAAACAAATACCAGTTTAATATAAATGGAAATGAGGGCAACATTAGTGTGAACACAAATCTTGATCCATTGTAACCTAATAATGAAAGCCATATTTTTTTGAGGTTGGATAAATGGATAACGTCATACATTTTAGAATCTGAATGATCACCGTTTTGTTAAGATTTTCTTTTCTGAATTTTACTTTGCATGCTGGGATAATGATAAGCTCTAGCACTAAAAGTCTTGAATGCTGATACGCAAAACTAAAATAGGATGATTAGAAATAATGATGAAAAAAGTACAAATATTACAAAACAAAACTTGAAAGCCAGCTTTGTAAAATTCTGTCTTTATAATCTTTATATTATCAAAACGCCATACCTAGTGGTTGTACTCAAACATTTGCCCTGCTTCAAAGGTATGATCATAGCAGAATTATTACAGAACTTTTCTTTTGTGAACAGGCAGAACTGAAATGTTTCCCTTAATTTGGGAGATGAGAATTTCGGAAGAGTACAGGGAGAAGGTGTGTTTCTAACTCCAAAAGAAGGACTTCATAGTACTCTGTGTCTTAATATCTTTTAAAAGTTATAAATCAAACTTAACTTCTCTGAATTGTAAAAAGTAAAACTTTCATTTCTAAAGGATACTTTCTTATCTTTTATAACCCATAAATAACTTCATTAAGTCGTTATTTAAAATATAGATGTGCCTCAACTTTCTGATCTGACTGTATAAGTAGTCTTTGGAAATGACTGGGGGTGGAACACGGGGATAATCTAAAATGTAACAAGGAGGATTTGCTAAATGAGTTTGGTCCTCTGTAAATGTGGGCAATAGACTTATCTCAAGGAATTATTTTGAAAATTAGATTAGATTATGTATGTAAAATACTCAATATAATGCTTGCAAAGCCAGAGCGAACATTTGGAAATAATAGCTGTCCTTGTTACTGCTATTTTGTTAAATGGGCAAATTTCTTCCTAATTTTCCTCTTCCCTAGACTTAAATTCAATAAATAATTTTGCATTATACAGGGTTGGTCAAAAGGTCCGTTCGGTTTTTTCTGTAAGATGGCTCTAGTAGCACTTAGTTGTCTTTAACTTCATTCAAAACGATTTTGTTAAATTGTGTGTGACAGCTGTCATATCAGCATGCATTTAAAAAAAGACATCAAAATTGGTGAATTTTTGTGTGGCCATTTTAATATTGAGGATGAAAGAAAAAAAGCAACATTTTCGGCATATTATGCTTTATTATTTCAAGAAAGGTAAAAACGCAACTGAAATGCAAAAAAAAGATTTGTGCAGTGTATGGAGAAGGTGCTGTGACTGATCGAACATGTCAAAAGTGGTTTGTGAAGGTTCGTGCTGGAGATTTCTCGCTGGACGATGCTCCATGGTCGGGTAGACCAATTGAAGTTGATAGCGATCAAATCGAGACATTGAGAACAATCAATGTGATACCACGCGGGAGAGAGCCAACATACTCAAAATATCCAAATCAAGTGTTGAAAATCATTTGCACCAGCTTGATTATGTGAATCGCTTTGATGTTTGGGTTCCACATAAGTTAAGAGAAAAAAACCTTGACTGTATTTCCGCATGCGATTCTCTACTTAAACATAATGAAAAAGTTTTGTTTTTAAAACAAATTGTGACAGGCGATAAGAAGTGGACACTGTACAATAATGTGGAATGGAAGAGATCGTGGGGCAAGCGAAATGAATCACCACCAACCACACCAAAGGCCGGTCTTCATCCAAAGGTGATGTTGTGTATATGGTGGGATTGGAGGGGAGTCCTCTATTATGAGCTCCTTCCAGAAAACCAAACGATTAATTCCAACAAGTACTGCTCCCAATTAGACCAACTGAAAGCAGCACTCGATGAAAAGCGTCTGGAATTAGTCAACAGAGAATGCATAATCTTCCATCAGGATAACGCAAGACCGCATATTTATTTGATGACCAGGCAAAAACAGTTACAGCTTGTCTGGGAAGTTCTGATTCATCCGCCATATTCATCAGACATTGCACCTTCAGATTTCCATTTATTTCGGTCTTTACAAAATTCTCTTAATGGAAAAAATTTTAATTCCTTGGAAGTCTGTAAAAGGCACCTGGAATAGTTCTTTGCTCAAAAAGATAAACAGTTTTGGGAAGATGGAATTATGAAGTTGCCTGAAAAATGGCAGAAGGTAGTGAAACAAAAGGGTGAATATGTTGTTCAATAAAGTTCTTGGTGAAAATGAAAAATATGTCTTTTATTTTTACTTAAAATACAGATTATTACTTTGAGTGTAATATTCTAGAGAAGGAGAAGCCAACTCAATATTTGGCCAACCCAATATTTGGAAACATACCATAATTCCTAATTTGAAAAACTAGAAAAAGATTTGAAGCAACTAAAATTATACTTGGGTTTTTAATTTTTTTATTGGTTTTTATAACATTATATGTTTCATATATACAGTACTATATTTTGACTTCTGTATACACTACAGTGTGCTCACCACCAAAATTTCAGTTTCCATCTGTCACCATAGTGTTGACCCTCTTGACCCATTTTGCCCTCCCCACCCCCTTCCCCTCTGGTAACTACTACTGTTCTCTGTATCTATGTGTTTGATTTTGTTTGGTTTGGTTTGTTGGTTTGTTTTTCCATATGAGTGAAATCATATGGTATTTATCTTTCTTTCTTTGACTTATTTCACTCAGCATAATACCCTCACGTTCCATCCATGTTGAAGCAAATGGCAAGATTTCATCTTTTTCATGGCTGAGTGTATACTTGGTTTTATAGAGACTGAGAAAGAGTCTCTTTTTTCCCTTATCTATATATACATCATTTAGTTTGTAGCACATTATGTATGCTAATATACACTGGAGAAATATTTAACAGTTTGGGGAAGCCATATTATTTAAGGTAGGATTTATTGCTCTAAATTAACATAGTAATTTATGAAATGATAACAGTCAATGAAAGAACTATATAATGAATGCTGAAGGGGAAAGGTTCTAATAGGATACTTAGTCAAAATGCTTGTCAAATACTGAATTTTTTTACTATATTTCCAAGTGTTACAAACATTGTATATTCTTATTTGTATGTACTATTTTATTTATTTTACCTTGTATCTTTCCTCAAAGCTCTGAGATAATTTGAAGATACTTGTAAATAATTTGGCCCATACTTCTCTTGGATTCAGACAGCCACATCCACAAAAGTGGCCCCTAGGGAAATGATCTTCTCAATATAATTTGTCTAAGAAAAGAATTTGGCAGATTCATTGTCCACCTTAGTGTTCACGTTTGTTATAATTTTGTCAGTGATTGGTTTATACAATATACAGAATTTTAAGTTTGTAAAATTAAGCTCAGAAAAATTCACGAGTTGGCTTCTCCTCTAGAATATTACACTCAAAGTAATATCTGTCTAATGACAATACATTTTCTAAATGTATTGATGAAGGTGCTAAAACAATTAACAATCTAATGGCTATGTAATGTTTCCTTCTGATCAAAAGAAATTTTCCAAAATAATTGAGAGAAAGTCCATTTTTGAAAATTTACTATTCTTGAAATAATTTTTATTATGGTTGAAAACAAAGATTTCCCTCAACTTTTATAATCCAGGGATAGACAGAGCTCCTAAGTTTTAGGTTTTTAGATTACCCTTCTCTTCCTTTTCTTCACCCCAAAACTTTGACACACTATTGATAAATACTGTTGAACACTTAAATGCAAAGAAAGACCTTGGCATTTAAAGAAATAACCTATTTATTTACCAAGTGGTATTTGAGAATTTTTACTTCTGACATCAAAGTGTTAACTTTTTGCAGGGTATAACTTCCTATACTTATTTGAGTTGAATGTTAGTTTACTCTAAAGATCTCAAGAAAGATCGTCAAGGAACTGATTAAGTCAAACTGTTTGGGGATTCCTGGCTGCTGTGTTGTTGCTTGCTAGGAACCATAATAAAACAATTAGGATTAATTAAAACTCTGCCTGATTGATTAGGATATATGAACTAGTACGTGATTGTCACAGCTAATATTTTGGGCCTGCCAGTGCTACCTCTGATCAGCACATGCCCTCATGATACAACTTGACAATTTCAAAGCATTGCTGAAGTTATGATACTACAGCATGCATTTCCTAATGGGCTTTTCTGACGCTCAGGTTCCCTGCTTTGCCTCAGGGGCTGAAATAGCGGTGCATTTCTGTGCTCCTTATTACCTGAGATAAATTTCAGTGCTACAACAAGGCACTCTGGTAACATGTTTTCATTAGGCTACAGAGAAATGTTCATGCACCAATACATTTGAACTTCATTTAAAATGTAGACTGGCTACCAAAGAGAACTTAAAAGTGAAACCCCAGTCGAACCAAACAAAAGAAAACAAGAAATCACATTAAACCATAAACATTAGCCACCGGCGATTTGGTAGTCTTTTTCACTCAGATCCTGACATTTTAAATGATTAATCCATATACATCTAGATCTAGGACAAGAAGCTGTAACTAACCTCATGGCTCTTATTTTTCCAACTTGATTTTCCAGGACCAATAAACAACAGTTATATTCTTAATAGTTTCTCTACTCATTCAGAGTTCTTTTCTGAGAACAAGCCAAGGGCCATTTTTGAAAAAAATGACACAGGAGTCAAAGTTTGACTTCAGGGGTTCTCCATTTCATTGGTAGTTAAGCTCTTCTTCTAACCTTCTTTCAGCAATTCCTTGTCCCAAGTCTCAACTTTTCTCAGTCCATTGTATCCTGGCCCCTAATGGTACCCTTAGTTGGGTACCCTCCAACTGTAACTGTAAATTTAACCTCTGACCTGATGTAGGAGTAATTAAAGGAACATAACGTTTTAGTCCTATAAAACTTGGCATTCAAGATAAATAGAAAAATAATAATGAAGAACACAAAATCCTAACACACCATTTTCACTCATGCAGATTGTCTTCCATGCTGACACAATTTTACGTCAATTAACTTGTAGTCTACATATCAGTTTCTGTGTTATATGATAATTATTTTCATACTTTCACAGTCTTGATGATTAGTATTTTAATGTACTTTGTCTTTTGACATGCTGATCTACCAAAATTTATTAAGTCATTTCACTAAAGATAAATAATTAATTATCACCTGTGTTTTCTTCTCTAGGTAAACATTTCAATGGAGGTATTAATGCAAACATTTTTTCTACTGTTTTTCTGAAAAGAATACATAGCTGTGGAATTACTGAGTCAAAGGATGTGTATATTTTGTGGTGCACAGCTCACATTGCTATATTTCTTTCTAAAAGGCTTATTCCAATTTGTAATGCCACTCCAGTTGAAATACAGTAACACCTTACCAATACTGTTTATTATTATTATGAATGTGTTTGTGCTTTCATAAAATACCAAGATGACTCCAGTTTGATTACACTTAGTGAGAATTCACATTTTCAAGCATGTTCAATCATTAATTTTCCATTATGGGAAATATCTATTCAATATTTTGGTCTCTTTTTCTATTGAGAACTTGATGTTGTTCCTATAAATCCGAATACATTCTTGATACATCATAAATGCAAACACCGTGTTGGAAGCAGTGCAAATATTTTCCAAAATTTCTAGCTGATTTATATATTATTTACTTTTTATTTTATAATTTAAAATTTTTATATTCAAACATGGCAGTTTTATCCTCTGTAATGTCTATCACTTCAAAGATAAAATAGTTTTCCACAAAAAGGATTAATATTCTAATCTAATTTCTGTTTGATTTTCTATAATTTGCTGGGTTGTGTCTAATCCATATAGGGTATATGTTGTTGCATTTACAAAGCATATTTACAATATCTAGTTACCTACTAGTAATTTTAAAAATCCTTAAAGATCACAAGTTTTACAATTGTATAGACTTGGTTTCAAATTCATGTTTTGTTACTTATAAGCTTTGCCATGTTGTCCAGGTTATTTAACCTCAGTGAACCACAACCTCCTTGTCTGTAAATTGTGGCCTTGTAATACTTGACTTACAGGGTCATGTTGAGGACTGAGAATTATATAAATAAAATGTCTGACATATGAAGGACACCTAATCAATGGTCATTTTTATTATGAGATGCATCACTATTATTTGGAATTGGGTCTATTTCTGGACTTTATGTTTTACATATCTGTGTTTTTGTGTCTATACTAGTAAAAAATTATTTTGCTTTAGATTTTCCACAGCCTCTCCCATTGTACTAATCTTTCTTTAAAAAATAAATTTATTATTTTTCAACAATTTTAGATTTACAGAAAAATTGCAAAGATAGTTCAGACAGGTCCTATATACACTTCATCCAGTTTCCCTTATTATTATCATCTAACATTAGCATTGTTCATTTGTCACAAGTAATTAAAATTAACTGGGGTCCATATTTTCTTTAGATTTTTTACCTAATGTGCTTCTCCCCCATAACTCTAATTAAATTTTTATGGATTATATATATAAATAAATATAATCCATAAAAATCTATATATCATCAAATTTGCCATTTTAGCCACTTTTAGTGTACAGTTCAGTGTCATTAATTATATTAATGTTGGTTCACCATCAACACTATCTATTTCCAAATATTCAATCACCACAAACAGAAACTCTGTAACTATTAAGCAATAACTTTCCATTCATCCTCCTCTGTAGCCGCTGATAACCACTAATCTACTTCTTGTCTCTATAAATTTGCCCATTCTAGATATTTCATATAAGTGAAATCATAAAATATTTGGCCTTTTTGTGTCTGGTTTATTTCGCTTAGCATGTTTTCAAGGTTCATCCATGTTGTTGCATGTATCAGAACTTCATTCCTTTTGATGGCTGAATAATATCCATTGTATGCATCTACTCAGTTTTGTTCTTCATCTGTTGATGGACTCCTGGGTTGTTTCCAACTTGTGGCTATTGTGAATAATGTTGCAATAAACATTGGTGTACAAGTATCAGATTCCTTGCTTAAGATTCTTTTGGGTATATACTAAAGAATGGAATTGCTGAATCATATGGTAATTGTATGTTTAGCTTTTCAAAGAACTGCCAAACTGTTTTCCACAACAGCTGCACCATTTTACATTCTCATCAGAAATGCACGAGAATTCCAATTTCTCCACATCCTCACTAACACTTAATTTTTTTTCTTTTTCATTTTTTTTATTGCTTTACAATGGTGTGTTACTTTCTGCTTTACAACAAAATGAATCAGTTATATATATATGTGTGTTCCCAGATCTCTTCCATCTTGCGTCTCCCTCCCTCCCACCCTCCCTATCCCACCCCTCCAGGCTGTCACAAAGCACCGAGCTGATCTCCCTGTGCTATGCGGCTGCTTCCCACTAGCTATCTGCCTTACGTTTGGTAGTGTATATATGTCCATGCCTCTCTCTTGCTTTGTCACACCTTACCCTTCCCCCTCACCATATCCTCAAGTCCGTTCTCTAGTAGGTCTGTGTCTTTATTCCTGTCTTACCCCTAGGTTCTTCATGACATTTTTTTCCCTTAAATTCCATATATATGTGTTAGCATACGGTATTTGCCTCTCTCTTTCTGACTTATTTCACTCTGTATAACAGAATCTAGGTCCATCCACCTCATCACAAATAGCTCAATTTCGTTTCTTTTTATGGCTGAGTAATATTCCATTGTATATATGTGCCACATCTTCTTTATCCATTCAGTTGTTGATGGACACTTAGGTTGTTTCCATCTCTGGGCTATTGTAAATAGAGCTGCAATGAACATTTTGGTACATGACTCTTTTTGAATTATGGTTTTCTCAGGGTATATGCCCAGTAGTGGGATTGCTGGGTCATATGGTAGATCTATTTGTAGTTTTTTAAGGAACCTCCATACTGTTCTCCACAGTGGCTGTATCAATTTACATTCCCACCAACAGTGCAAGAGGGTTCCCTTTTCTCCACACCCTCTCCAGCATTTATTGTTTCTACATTTTTTGATGATGGCCATTCTGACCACTGTGAGATGATATCGCATTATAGTTTTGATTTGCATTTCTCTAATGATGAATGATGTTGAGCATTCTTTCATGTGTTTGTTGGCAATCTGTATATCTTCTGTGGAGAAATGTCTATTTAGGTCTTCTGCCCATTTGTGGATTGGGTTGTTTGTTTTTTTGATATTGAGCTGCATGAGCTGCTTGTAACTTTTGGAGATTAATCCTTTGTCAGTTGCTTCATTTGCAAATATTTTCTCCCATTCTGAGGGCTGTCTTTTTGTCTTCTTTATGGTTTCCTTTGCTGTGCAAAAGCTTTTAACTTTCATTAGGTCCCATTTGTTTATTTTTATTTTTATCTCCATTTCTCTAGGAGGTGGGTCAAAAAGGATCTTGCTGTGATTTATGTCATAGAGTGTTCTGCCTATGTTTTCCTCTACGAGTTTGATAGTGTCTGGCCTTACATTTAGGTCTTTAATCCATTTTGAGTTTATTTTTGTATAGGGTGTTAGGGAGTGTTCTGATTTCATTCTTTTACATGTAGCTGTCCAGTTTTCCCAGCACCACTTATTGAAGAGGCTGTCTTTTCTCCACTGTATATTCTTGCCTTCTTTATCAAAGATAAGGTGACCATATGTGTGTGGGTTATTCTCTGGGCTTTCTATCCTGTTCCATTGATCTATATTTCTGTTTCTGTGCCAGTATCATACTGTCTTGATTACTGTAGCTTTGTAGTATAGTCTGAAGTCCAGGAGCCTGATTCCTCCAGCTCCGTATTTCTTTCTCAAGATTGCTTTGGCAATTTGGGATCTTTTGTGTTTCCATGCAAATTGTGAAATGTTTTGTTCTAGTTCTGTGAAAAATGCCAGTGGTAGTTTGATAGGGATTGCATTGAGTCTGTAGATTGCTTTGGGTAGTATAGTCATTTTCACAACGTTGATTCTTCCAATCCAAGAACATGGTATATCTCTCCATCTATTTGTATCATCTTTAATTTCTTTCATCAGTGTCTTATAATTTTCTGCATACAGGTCTTTTGTCTCCTTAGGTACGTTTATTCCTAGATATTTTATTCTTTTTGTTGTAATGGTAAATGGGAGTGTTTTCTTAATTTCACTTTCAGATTTTTCATCATTAGTGTATAGGAATGCAAGAGATTTCTGTGCATTAATTTTGTATCCTGCTACTTTACCACATTCCTTGATTAGCTCTAGTAGTTTTCTGGTAGCATCTTTAGGATTCTCTATGTATGGTATCATGGCATCTGCAAACAGTGACAGCTGTACTTCTTCTTTTCTGATTTGTATTCCCTTAATTTCTTTTTCTTCTCTGATTGCTGTGTCTAAAACTTCCAAAACTATGTTGAATAAGAGTGGTGAGCGTGGGCAACCTTGTCTTGTTCCTGATCTTAGTGGAAATGGTTTCAGTTTTTCACCATTGAGAACGATGTCGGCTGTGGGTTTGTCATATATGGCCTTTATTATGTTGAGGAAAGTTCCCTCTATGCCTACTTTCTGGAGGGTTTTTATTATAAATGGGTGTTGAATTTTTTCGAAAGCTTTCTCTGCATCTATTGAGATCACCATATGGTTTTTCTCCTTCAATTTGCTACTGTGGTGTATCACATTGATTGATTTGCGTATATTGAAGAATCCTTGCATTCCTCGGATAAACTCCACTTGATCATGGTGAATGATCCTTTTAATGTTTTGTTGGATTCTGTTTGCTAGTATTTTGTTGAGGATTTTTGCATCTGTGTTCATCAGTGATATTGGCCTGTACTTTTCTGTCTTTTTGACATCTTTGTCTGGTTTGGGTATCAGTGTGATTGTGTCCTCGTAGAATGAGTTTGGGAGTGTTCCTCCCTCTGCTATATTTTGGAAGAGTTTGAGAAGGATAGGTGTTAGCTCTTCTCTAAATGTTTGATAGAATTCTCCTGTGAAGCCATCTGGTCCTGGGCTTTTGTTTGTTGGAAGATTTTTAATCACAGTTTCAATTTCAGTGCTTGTGATTGGTCTGTTCATATTTTCTATTTCTTCCTGGTTCAGTCTGGGAAGGTTGTGCATTTCTAAGAATTTGTCCATTTCTTCCAGGTTGTCCATTTTCTTGGCATAGAGTTACTTGTAGTAGTCTCTTAGGATGTGTTGTATTTCTGCGGTGCCTGTTGTAACTTCTCCTTTCTCATTTCTAATTTTATTGAGTTGAGTCCTCTCCCTCTTTTTCTTGATGAGTCTGGCTAATGGTTTATCAATTTTGTTTATCTTCTCAAAGAACCAGCTTTTAGTTGTATTGATCTTTGCTATTGTTTTCTTTGTTTCTATTTCATTTATTTCTGCTCTGGTCTTTATGATTTCTTTCCTTCTGCTAACTTTGGGGTTTTTTTGTTCTTCTGACTTTCTTCTTTACGTCTTCTAATACTGTGTGTAATTTTTACTAGTTGTAGTGGATTCTGTGATAAAACATCCAGAGTCTCCCCCTCTTTAGGCCTGCAGCATTATTCACCCAGCTGCATTGTAGTCAGCTTAAAGGAGCTGCTTTTCCCAAGGTTACACTCTTTTTTTTCTGGAAGTAACCTGCATCCAATGACTAGTTGATGAAGGGGTTACCAAGGCTGGGCCGCCTTGCCTCCTTTTGGGATAATGTTAGGATCATCCCAGCTCCAGAGCTCCCTGTGAGGTCGGTTATTGCCTCTGGTGCAATTGCATGACAGTTCAACTACTCCCTCTGTCCAACCTCTTTCCTTCATTCACTCACAGGTGTTCTTCCTAATAATGATCTGCATGTAAATATCTATGTGAGTCAGTTTCCCAGAGTACAGCAAACCATGACTTTCTAATCTGAAAAACAATTAAAAAACAATGAATCCATTGTTATTTTAGACAATGAAGATGCTTAACACTGGATGAAAGAAACTGATTTTCTCAGTCACTATAAATAATAGCTACTTCTTATAAGTATCCCTTAAAAATGGTGGACAATTTGTCGAGACACTCTATAAGTGACAGAATATGCTTAAAATTGTTTGTAAATGAAGTGGGGTTTTGTACTGCCGTATGTGTCTAAATGCCTACTAAGATCTATGGGTAAATTTGCATGTATGTAAGAGTAAGGTTAGATTTCTCCAAATAGGCTAAAGATCATCATTTTCATTTATTACATATTGTCTATGGTAATTCACAACTGTTAGGCATAAGATTTATTAAAAATAATCATTATCCATGATACCATACAATGTCTCTACCTCTATTCACAATTCTTCATGCCTATTATTCATTACCCTTAAGCACATGGAGTAAAGGAATTTTGGAATAAACTTCCTTGTACTATAACAAAAGGCTCTTGAGGATGCACATTGCACATTTCCACTAATAAGGATTTAATCAACGCTTAAACTTTTTTTTCCCCTGCTTATTATAACATCAAGCAACCTGTGAGAATGCCAAAAAGAATAGGAGATGTTGGTTGAATTTCATCAGCTAGTCGGCCAATTCGAAAGTTGATAGCTTACCTCAAGTGACATCTGTAAAGTGAAAGCAAAATTAATTAGAAATCTTCACTTCTGGAAGGTAGACAAACATGTCTTATCTTGTCTCTTTGACAACCATTTTTGTTCTGTATATGAACACTGAATATAAGAGAATACTATTTAAAACTAAAATTATACACAGACATATATACACACCATGAAAAGACAAGTTAATTAGAATACACTTACTTTGTATATTTTAAGAATTTTTAATTAATGCCAGAAATGGAAAAAAAATCTTGTTACTGACAGAAAATAAATGGTAGAGAATACAGAAATTGTTGTTAATCTGTTTTTCTACATAATTAATCATTTCTTAATGGTATTTAATTACCTGGGAGAAGAAATTATGTATTTCTTCACATTAATTTCAAAAGAAATTACTTTTTAAAGTAACTTGCTTTCTATTTTCCAGAATGAAAATAGTTTTATATTTTCTTTGCTTATATAAATAACATAGTCTTATTATGAAATGTTTTGATATAGAAAATGTATAAATATTAAAGTAAGATTTACTTTGAATTCTAACTCCTAGAAATAAACAGTGTTAACTGTTTTGTGTCTGTCCTCTCATGAATATGTTCTATTTATGTATCTATCTGCCTACTTACCTATACACAAATAATATTTAGATGTAATTAGTAATACTACATTACTATTTTAAATACTTTTTGTACTCAAAAAAAAAATCATGGACATCTTTTCCTGTCAATAAACATAGATCTACAATCTAATTTGGAATGACTGTCTACTTTTCTATTATATGGCCATATCATATTTTATTCAAATGATCCCCAAATAAAAGACTTGAAGATTATTGTAATTTTTATAATGTATAAGAAACTTCATAAAAGTACAATATGATAACTGTATAGATGATAGACAGATAGATATATAAATATCTAGACAGATACATGTCTGAACATCTATTCACTCATCTCCTCAGAACACTTTGTTATGTGTGGAATTTTAGGGTCAAAGGATATACATTTTTTTTAACTAGAGCAGCTTGCATTCATCCATTCATTCATTCATTCATTCACTTATTTTGTTTATAGATCTGGTATTTTATGTAAAAATTACCTACAGTGAAATGTACAAATCCAAAGTGTACAATGCAGAGTTTTGACAAATACATATACCCACACAGCTCATATCCTTACAAAGACATAGAACATTTCCTCACCCCAGAAAGTTCCCACATGTCTCTTCCAAGTCAATCTTACCACACACAATGCAGGCAATAGCTTTTCTTTTTTTTACTATAGATTACTTTTGCCTCTTCTAGAACTTTATATAAACAAATCATATTATATGTTCTTTTTGTTCCCCGCTTCTTTCTTTCAGCATAATGTCAATGAGAGTCATGCTTATTGCTGTGTACATCAGTAGCTTTTCCTTTTCATTGTGGGATAGTATGCCATTGTGTGAACAAGTCAAAATTTGCTTATCCATCCTCCTAGTGACGGACATTTGGGATGTTTCCCTGAGATTTTGAAATAGATAATCTAAATATTTCTTTTAATTGCAGTATGGCATCTATATGAAGAAAAATTACTCAAATCATCAGGTTTTTAACTTAATGTAAATAGTTTCATGCATATTCTTTTGTTTCTGGTTTACTTTGCTAAACATAATTACTTGTGAGATTCATCCATGCTGCTGCGCAAAGTTGTAGTTTATACATTTTCTTTAGTGTTGGTCTTTTGATTTTATTTGCACTTTAATAAAAAAATTTTCCTCTGTGGATATTTGCTCCTAGGTTCTGCTTTTTAGTACTTTTCAGAAGGTCATATAAACATTCAGCCAATGTTAATAGACATCCTATATAATACCACTGGAAAAATTCCTGTCTAGTCTTTCTAAAAGAAATACCATCACCCTCATCTTCGCACACAAAACATAGTACACTTTATTTTATCTGGTATGTTCATAGAAGCCATTCTCTATGATAATTGTAGTTAACCAAGTATTTTGGTTAAAAGAAAGTTGCCATGTGTTTAATATGTGAATCATTAATTTTTTAATTTGTATTTTTATTGTGGTAAAATACATATAAAATTTAGCATTTTAACCATTTGTCAGTGTACAATTCAGTGACATTAAGTACATTCACATTGTTGTGCAACCATTGTTATCATCCACCTCCAGAACTTTTTTAATCTTCTCAAACTGGAACTCTGTACTTAATAAATAAGAACTCTCCACTCTCTTCTTTTCCTCCCAGCCCCTGGCAACCATTATTCTACTTTCTGTCTCTATGAATTTGACTGCTTTAGATACCTCATATAAGTAGAATCATACAGTATTTGTTCCTTTGTGACTGACTTATTTCATTTAGCATAATGTCCTCAAGGTTCATCCTATGTTGTAGCATTGCATATTTATGCCATATTTTATCCATTGATGGACTTTTGGGTTGTTTCCGCCTTTTATCTATTTGAACAAGGCTGCAATGAACATGGATATACAAATATCTGTTCAAATCCCTGATTTCAGTTCTTCTGGATATATACCCAGGAGTAGAATTGATGTGTCATGTGATAATTCTACTTTTCACTTTTTGGGGAGCCATGATAATCTTTTCCACAGTGGCTGAACCATTTTATATTCCCACCAACAATGAACAAGCGTTTCAGTTTCTCCACGTCCTGGCCAACACTTGTTACTTTCTGTTTATGTGTCAGGCAAACCCCTGATAAGTTGGAACTCCCTCTGTTCCCTTTGGTTCAAGAGGGAATTGAAAACTGGGCTGCTGCTGCTTCCAAATGAAGACCTTGCAGCACCAGGGAAGGAGTGGGGTAACGGTGAGTAAAAATGTCAGGACATTTCGTACCATTCGATTTCTACTTTTTCTTGATTGGGCATTTACCTGGTTGCTATAGATCTTTAATTGTTTTACAGAGTTCCTATAAAGTTACTTTAGCCAGTCTCTAGTTTTGTTTGCTTGTTTCTGTTTTGTTTTCTTTTATTTTGTTTTTAATGTTTCCAAGGGGAGTGGAGGACCTGGAGCTTCCTTGTCCACCATTTGGCTGATGTCACCTCTGAATCATTAATTTTTAGACAGATTCCATCTAAATTTGAAGTTTCACTACATTGATGACGATTTGATTATTCTTTAATTATTCAAAAGATGCTTCTGAATTTTGCTGAACCTGAAAGGCATCACTGTCAACATCAGCCCATTATCAACATCAACAGGCTCCTTGATAGGTCAGACTCATTTTAGCCTAATATGTCTTCCCTACCACTTTCATGCTTTTAAAGTAACTACAATAAAAACTTTAAGAAAGGATCTACTATAAGTCATTTGTATCTCTGTGTTAATTTAAGATCGTTTTCTAATTGTTGAATGCAAGGTTTTTATTCCCTGTTAAAAGAACATCAAATATTGGTGAGTCGGTGAGACAGGCAGATGAAATCACACCATTTAGGTGATTGTCCTCTTTCCTAAATACAAGGTATAGCTACAAACACTCACAGCTTACCAGCACATGAGCTGGTTCATGATTTATATGTTTTATCCATGTACAGAAGAAAAGAAAATTATTGATGAAATTATGGCTCTTTGAAAATTGATATTTCTCTCTTGATCAAGGTCAGGTGAATTACTGCTACAGTCCACATCATTCTACCAAATTCTTCCATATTTTCCAGTATCTATATTCATACAACCAAATAGACTAAGTCAATTTGCCACATGAACGGTACCATTTATTAACATGCCTGTGTTGGAAGTTCACCAACTGGGCCCAGAAATAAGAATGATGTGCATATAGCCTCTCTCCATATTTCACCCAACTTTATTCTAGAAATGACTTCTCCATATGCTATGTTCCTTCCTTTGGCAGGCCTCCAAGGACCTCACAATCTTATGCTATCTCCTAAATTCCATAGAGGATCTCATATGCCCAGCTCTCCAGTTCTATCAGCAGTCTTTCACCAGGGGTAATTTTCCCTAGAAATCAAACAGTACAATACAAATAAACATAAGAATTAAGTCATTTAAAATTAATTTGGAGCTATATCTTAAATACAGGTGCCACCTTAATAGTGTTCCTTTCTCAACCTATGGAATATGGCTAGCTAGCCTTTGTACAATCATAGTAATAGAGCTAATGTTCTGGATTACTTCTGAATTTTGGTATATTGATATGTTCTGAGAGCATTATGTTGTACCTTATTATTAATCTCACATCTAAAAATAAAGATTTTTCTGCAAGTTTCCTGGCCAATAGCATAATATTATCTAATTGAGATCCAGTACTCAGCTTGTCCAATCTAAGTATTTCAGGTCTGCTAGAGTGAGTTTTAGTTTGGGCTAAATTACAGTATCGATTTAGTAATTTGGTTTTAATTAGTTATATTCACCTAATTGTTTCTAGGTCTGTCATGACAGTTTAAAACGGGGCTGTGGAAATTTATTTCACACTTTGAAGGCTTTAGTATGTCTTTTTTTAAAATTCATCACTTCTACTCTGAAACTTTGTGTAGAAGCTTTAGTCAAATGAGTCTCTTGCAATTGATTTTTACATGCAAGTTTGTTTTAAAGAGTGAGTGCCCTCAACAAATTTCTTTAGCCACCAACATAAAAACTTTCATGTGCTGTAGTACAAGAATAGAGTCATGTCAACTGTGTACAGTGATCAGTTTTCTAGATTTTTAAAAGGCACCTATGATGAGTGTGATGGTTAATATTATGTGTCAACTTAACTGGATCATAGTAAGCTCAGAAGTTTGGTTAGGCATTATTTCTAGGTGTATTTGTGAGGGTGTTTCCTGAAGAGATGAGTATTTGAATTTGTAGGCTGTTTTGCATTGCTCTTCCCTGTGTGGGTGGGGTTGTGCAATCTCTTGAGTGTCTAAATAGAACAAAAAGGGGAAGAATGGGAGATTACCTCTTTTCCTGCCTGTGTACTTGAGCTAGAACATTAGTCTTTTTCCTGCCCTTGGACTGGGATTTACACCATCAGTTCTCCAGATCCTCAGGCCTTTGGGCTCAGATTGTAATTACACCACTGGCTTTCCTGGGGTTCCAGCTTACAGATGGCAGATGGTAGATCATGGGACTTCTCAGCCTTCAAAACCATGTGAGCCAATTCCTTGGTAATAAGTCCCTCTCTCTCTCCACACACACACACACACACACACACACACACACACACACACACTATTGGCTGTTTCTTGGGAGAACCCTGAATAATACAATGAGGTAGCAGTATTTCAATCAATTAGCCTTTGCCTCATATAATAATAATAATTTCTTATCACCAGCACCTTTATTATTCATCTATGCAAGATATTGAATATTAAACATATAAAATTTAGGTATGATACATAATACAGTTTCATACTGTCCCTGACATTTGTCTTTGCTTTTTTTTCATCTACTGGCAGGACCACAAATGTCATGCAATTAAGCTTTCTGCTTCTTTGTGTTCACTCCTGCTAGCCTTGTAACATGATGTGTTTTACTTAAATTCCCAAAATCTATGTTCATAATCTTACCCAGGAAGAATGTTGGAAGGCCAGACCATGACGGACAGAAACTAATATTTCTCAAACTGTGTTCTGTGGAAAAGTGTTTAATAAACAAGTTTGGAAAACACTGATTAAAGTAAAATAGATTTCTATTGTGCAAGACTTGTCAGGGACTTCACTCAGACGGCATGCATTGTGAATTTCTCCAAATTGAATATAGTGTATATCTACTTGCTGTAGATATACACTACAGCAATGTGTTTCACTATAGGACACATGTATACAGTTTGTTTACAAAGCATCTCACAAATGATTGTTCATAATACACTTTAGAAATTCTTGCACAGAAAAATTGAATGCTTTTTTTAGTGGACTGAATGTTTGTGTTCCCCCCAAATTTATATTTTGAAGACCTATCTCCTAATACAATGGTATTAGGAGGTGGGGAGGTGGAGCCTTTGGGAGGTAATTAGGTATAGATGAAATCCTGAGGGTGGAGCCCCCATGATGGAATTAGTGCCCTTATAAGGAGAGGAAGAGATAGGAGAGGTTCCTCTTCCTACCACATGATAACACAGAGAGAAAGCCACTGTCTGTGAGTCAGAAAGAGAGTCTACACCACAACCTGACAGTGCTGGTACCCTAATCTCATACTTGCAGACTCCAGAATGTGAGAAATAAATTTCTGTTGTTCAAGCCACCCAGGCTATGGTATTTTGCTATTTTGTTATGACAGCCTGAACTGACTGAGATAGTGCATTTGAGGGGATTGAGACAAAACTGAATTTTCAGTTCATCTCTGACCCTTACTGGTAGTCTTACACTATTTCTAAGTCTGTCACCTCATCTGTAGAGTAGGGACAAAAATATTCACCCTGCAGAATTGTTGTGAGGATTGTATATACATAGCTTATATCACGCTATAGATAAATGGCAGCCATAATTATGATTGTTATTCTTCCCTATTATTATGGGTTTCTCTTACTCAAAGTTTAAAGAGGATTGAAAATCTTGAAATTTATGAATTAGGCTACTCAAACTGGAAAATTCTGGTCAAAAGACCATATCCCTGTGGATCCTTTTGGAGAGGGTAATTACTCAAAATCTGTTGCTGTTAAAGATGGGTCCAGCATAGTTGGAGCATCCAGTGTGGTAATAGATCAGCTGTTTAAGTATGATCAACACCTAGTGATAAGCCTAGATTAGAGCTTGCTCTTCTGAGCTTACTGATTTTCAATTAACATTTGCTGCTTAGCAGGCCCAACTAGATCATGTGATGTGTTAGATGCATTAAGAAAGCACTCCATTGAGCTCTAACACTCCAAGAAAGTTTCTTGCACTGGACCGCAAGGACCATTTCTGAGCGATGAATATAATTTTTGTACTCATAATACCTCCAGATGGGCCTCACAGTATCCTACTTCTGGTCATTGTTGAAAATAATGCTCGTAATCCAACTAACCTTTTTTTTTTTGTTTTGTTTTTTTGCTGGAAAACTGTATTCATGTCTGGTTAGTCATTTTGTTTCATAAGAATTATGGAAAATGTTTTCAGATCTGGATAACTATGCCTCTTTGTCTAATTGCTTTGGTAGGTCTACCTGACAATTTAGCCTAGTACCTTAACTCTAAGAAATAAATATATCAATGTTAACTTTTTTGGACATTAAATAGAGTGATAAAACCATGATTTAAGCATTTATTCTACAACATACTTTCCTTCTAAAATATCATTTTTTGAAAACCTAGTCTTACAAGTTAAAAGCATTTGTGCTAGGCATGGTGAGAAAAAAATTTTAATGAGTAAATTGGGTAAGGATTCTGTCTTTGGAGAACCTGTAACTTACTACTTTCCATGTTTCCATATGTAGGCAACATTGCTATTGAAAGACACAGGGTATATATTGTGCCTGATATCTTTATTATGTTTTCCAGATTTGCATTCATTCTCTCCTAACGCCTTTTTGGATCACTATTTATATATATATGAAATTTGTGTGTGTGTGTGTGTGTGTGTGCGTGCGTGCGCGTGCGTGGAGAGAGAGATAGATGATAGATAGATAGATAGATTCATAGCCAGATAGATTCCTGTTTATTATTTTCAATTCATTTCTCCACAGGACAGCCTTTTGCTATGAAGGTAATTAGATGCTCTTAACTGCAAAGTTAATGTGAGAAAATACTACTGATTGGGTCTCCTTTCATTTTTCAGTGGAATAACAATGCTTAGAGGACATTTAGACAAGTGATGATGGGAAAATGTACATGTATTCACAAGAAAATAAAAGTGACTAAATTGAAACATACACTAAATGCCAGTCTGCTCCTCCAAAATATAATAGATTAAAGAATTTGGATATAAATGTATCAAGCTTTTAGAAAAAGTATAGTGACCAGGAGTTTCATTGTTCATTTCCCAATCAGCAATAGTCTGAGTTTCTTTGGGTACATTTATTGCAGTACACTGCAGTGTTACTTAATTCAACTCCATCTGCCACTTTTTCCCACAAATAAGGGTTTTCAAAATTCCATTCTAGACTAACTATAGTAAATGTTTATTAAGTTCATGGTAGTTGGTATTTATTACATAAAATTATTGAAACTGAGACTCTCATTGTCCCAGCTCATTCTCTGATCTGTAATACCCGTCTTTCTATGGATCGACTTATCCTCATCATTGTACCATGTATTGGTCCAATCAGCTGAGACCAGGAGTACAGGGTCATGTGATATAAAGCATGCTCAGCAAAAGGTTTCTTCTAGAACAAGAGCTATGGGTGAGGCAGGTTGCCATTAAAGGTGCTGTGGGAAGGCAGGGCCCATACACCATTTCGTACTCCTCTCTTCAGGATAATTAAGAGAACATTAACCAGGAATGAAAGGAATGGTCCCTCTGCTGATGTGTATGGTCCTATAATTCTATGAGGTAGGAATTAAGGAAAGTACAGTAGTCAGTAGTCCCCCACTTATCCACTGTTTTGCTTTCCACAGGTTCAGTTACCCATGGTCAACTGTGGTCCAAAAACATTAAATGGAAAATTCCAGAAATAATTCATAAATTTTAAATCACATGCCATTCTGAGTAGTGTAATGAAATCTTGTGCTATCTAGCCATATCCTGCCCTTTGTCTGTTATCCCATCTGTTGCTTAGTAGCCATCTAGGTTATCAGATCAGCTGTCACAGTACTGCCAGTGCTTGTGTTCAAGTAACCCTTATTTTACTTAATAATGGCCCCAAAGTGCAAGAGTAGTGATGCTGGCAATTCGGATATTCTCTTATTGTGCCTAATTTATAAATTAAACTTTATCATAGGTATGTATGTATAGGAAAACATAGTATATATAGAGTTCGGTACTATCGGTAGTTTCAGGCATCCACTGGGGACTCTTGGAATGTATCTCCTGTGCATAAGGGGAGACTGCTGTATAAGGAAAATAATGCTGAAATATTACATATTTCCTTTTGCTTCTTACATATTTGAAACTGTGCATTATTCTCTTTTAGATTTTTGAAATGACCGAGACTGATTTGACATGTCCGAAAAAACTCTCAGCAAGGGGAACCAGACACGTGGGTAAGAATTCAATATGTTTTAACTTTATCCTAACCGTTCTCAATAGTTGATTCAAGTTTTTTGGCTGAGTTGTACATTTAACATTTTATTCTTATGTTCTACCTTAAAAATAAAAGCGGTATTTCTTAATCTTCAAAGACATGAAACAAAACCTCACTGTATCACTTGTTTTTATAAACAAAAGTTCAATACAGAATACATACTATAGTCTATGCGTGGTCTTGCGAAGCAAGCCAAGATACATTTCAATCCAGGCTCTTTCACTTACTAGCTGTATGAATTTGCTGAGTTGTCTTAAATTTGCTATACCTTCACTCCTGATATGTTCAATGGGAGAAATAATCCAGGGCTCCAGTCGTTGTGGTAGGTATTAAATGAAATAATTGATGTAAAGCACTTAGCATAGTACCTGTCTTATTAATAAGCGCTCAATAAATAACAGTCCACTAGACGACATCTCCAAAGCAGTGAGTACAAGTCTACCCACTGAGGTACCGAAGAAAATATTAAACACTGAATTTGTCTATTATTTAAAAATTATGTTTATACATATACAAAATTTTAAATAAATGTAAACATGTAATCATGTCATATACGCTGAGTGTGGGGGGCATTTATACGTCTTTCCTTTTTGCTTGCCTCATCCCTATCTCTTTCTCTCTCTTTCCCCCAGATCATCTCCCCCTCCCCACCACAAGCAAACATACCCCACCTCTACCTCATGTTAGAATCCTGGTATGCATCTGCATTGCATTGCATTAATTCATTAAATCTCTTTTGTGTCTTCTCAAGAAAGTATAAAATACATGGGTATAGTATTTTGTGTATATCATATTTAAGTAAACAGACAAAAATCAAGAATGCCTTCTTGGATTTTTTGTTTTAACTCTGTGGAGTCTTCTGCCTACTCTTGGGAGTTCTGTGACAATGTGAAGGCACTCTTTTAAACACTTCATTTGGACCTACTAAAGAGGCAGCTGGCCAGTACAGTAAGTCCCCTACATACGAATCTTCAAGTTGAGAACTTTCAAAGATGTGAACGTGCGTTCCGTCAACGTCAGGCATGAGTGACATTGCAGCTTGCCCTCCGTCTCCTACTGCTGACGATCCTTCAGCTCTACCATCTCCCACCTCCTCTCCCTCCTCCAGTCAGTAACTCTTCTTGCCTGTTCACTCGATGCCAGCTGTTGTACTGCACTACCGTACTTTTCAAGGTACTGTACCTTGAAAAAGATTTAAAATGTTTTCTTTGTTTTTTTATGTTTGTTTGTTTTTTATGTATTATTTGTGTGAAAAGTATTATAAACCTATTACAGTACAGTACTATATAGCTGATAGTGTTAGTTGGGTACCTAGGCTAACTTTGTGGGACTTATGAACAAATTGGACTTATGAATGCACTCTCAGAATGGAACTTGTTCATATGTAGGGGACTTACTGTATATTAACCTCAATCCTCTAACCTGCACAGTTAGAAAGAAGTATGACCACTCTCTGCCTAATGAATCCTCATTCCAGGACCTCACTGAGGTTATTAGGTTGCAGCCTCCTTGGGTACACTTATGGGGTGGCTGCAATACTAATGTACTTTTTCTGCTCGATTCAGTTAGGTGCCTGACAGTTGTGTACAGTGGAGTGAGGGATGCCAAGGAGAGAAATTGGCACCTCACTATGTTTTTCCCTGCCCTAACCCTCAAGTGTTCCAGTGGCTTCTGTCAAGTCAAGAGGCAAGGCTGCACAATTAGAGGCGAGGAGTCCAATGTGTTAGTGTTAGACCTATTGACAGAAGGGTGCTTATGGTTTCTCTCATTTTAAAATTTTCTATCTTGACAGATTTTCAATGTCTTTATACGTTCCATGATTTTTTAAATTTTTATTTTGAGACAGTTGGAGATTCACATGCAATGGTACGAAATACTGCAGAGAGATCCAGTGTGCACTTTACCCAGTTTCCTCCAATGAAAAACTATAGTAAAGTATCGGGACCAGGATATTGGCATTGATTCAGTGACGATTTAGAACCTTTCCATCGCTACAGTGATACCTACTGTTGCCCTTTTACGGCCACAGCCACTTCCCTCCCAACTCCCACTCCCCTATTTAATTTTTTTTTTTTTGGTGGTACGCGGGCCTCTCACTGTTGTGGCCTCTCCTGTTGCGGAGCACAGGCTCCGGATGCGCGGGCTCAGTGGCCATAGCTCACAGGCCCAGCCACTCCGCGGCATGTGGGATCCTCCCGGACCGGGGCAGGAACCCGTGTCCCCTGCATCGGCAGGCGGACTCTCAACCACTGCGCCACCAGGGAAGCCCAGCAGTATTATTGAACATCTTTTTAAGTATTCATTTGCCATATGTGTATCCTCTTCAATTAAATGTCTAGTCATGTCTTTTGCCCATTTTCTAATTGGATTCTTATTTAACTGTTGAGTTTTGAGTGTTCTTTATGCATTCAAGATTCTAGTTCTTTGTTGGGTATACAGTTTTCAAATGTTTTCTCCCAGTCTGCAGTTTTTCTTTTATTCCTCTTAACAGAGGCTTTCACAGAGTAAAACCTTGTAATTTTGATGAAGTTGAATTTATCGATTTTTCCTTTTATGAATTGTGCTTTTGATGTTAATTCTAAGGATTCTTTGCTTAGCCCTAGATCTCAAAGATTTTCTTCTATTTTTTTCTAAAAGTTTTATAATTTTACGTTTTAAATTTAAGTCCATGATCCATTTTAAGATAATTGTTGTATAAGGAGTGAGATTTAGGTCAAGGTTCATTTCTTACCTATAGATGTCCAATTTCTCCAGCATCGTTTGTTGAAAAAGTCATCTTTCCTCTATTAAATTGTCTTTGTACCTGTCTCAAAACTCAGGTAGGCATATTTGGTGGGTCTATTTCTGGGTTCTTTATTCTGTTCTGTTTGCTAATGTATCTATCACTCTGCTAATACCACACTATCTTGATTACTGTAGATATATAGATTGATTCCTCCCTCTTTGCTCTTTATTCAAGATTGTTTTAGCTATTCTAGGGACTGTGCCTTTCTGTACAAATTTTAGAACAAGCTTATGTCTCCAAAAATACCTTGCTGATATTTTGATAGAAATTGCATTAAAACTACAGATCAACTTCCAGAGTATTGACATCTTTACTACGCTGTGTCTTCAAATACATGAATGTATCATGTACCTAGATCTTAACTGATTTCATGCATTAGTATTTTGTCCTTTTCACCGTACAGATCCTGTAAAAATTTTGGTAAGTTTATATGTAAATATTTCATTTTATTTGTATGATTTTAAATGGTATTGTGTTCTTGATTTTGGTTTCTGTAATGTTAGTTTGTGGTATATAGAAATGTAACTGATTGCTGAGCATCCTATGACCTTGCTTAATTAAACTATTAGTTCCAGGAATTTCTTCTTGTAGATTCCTTGGGATTTTCTACATAGACAATCATTTCATCTGCAAATAGGAACACACTTATTTACTTATTTCCAATTTTTAGGCCTTTTATTTCTTTATCTATCCGTATTAAACTGGGTAGAAATTCTAATACTACACTGGATTAAAGTGGTGAAACCAGAAACCCTTGCCTTGTTCCTTTTCTTAGAGGTAAAGCATCCAGTTTCTCACCTTTAAATAGGATGTTTGCTGTAGGCTTTTATAAATGTTCTTTACCAAGTTGAGGAAGTTCTCTATTCTGAGTTTTCTGAGAGTTTTTATGATGAATGGGGGTTGGATTTTGTCAACTGCTTTTTCTGTCAGTTGATATGATTATATGATTTCTTTCATTATACTTTTGACATGTTGGTTTACACTAATTTTCAAATGTTGAACCAGCCTTGCACACCTGGAGTAAATCCAACTTGATCATGCAGTCTCTCTTCTTTGGCACTTACAAATTTAGGATTGTAATGCCTTCTTTGTGGATTGATCCTTCTAGTTTTATGTAATGACTCTCTTTGTCTTTAGTAATTTTCTTCACTCTGAAGTTCACTTTTTCTGATATTAATATGGCTTCTCCTATTTTTTTATGACTAATGTTTGCATCATTTTTCTATCCTTTTACTTTCAATCTGTCGATGTCATATTTAAAGGGAGTTACTTGTAGAAAACATATTTTCGGATCATGTTTGCTTTTTAATCCACTCTGCCAATCTTTGTCTTTCGATTAACGTATTTACAACATTTATATTTAAGGTAATTATTGATATGTTTGGGCTTAAGTCTGCCACTTACCTGTTTTCTGTTGTTTCCTCTTTTTCTTGTTCCTCTGTTTCTTCTTTCCCACCTTCCCGTGGGTTATTTGAACGTTTTTCTTTTTGTAGGATTCCATCTTCATTTATTTATACTATCTTTGAATATATCAGTTTGTAAAGTTTCTTAGAAGTTAACTCTAGGTATTACAATATGCATATGTCATTTATCATAGTATACTGTTATCAATGTTTTACTACCTTGAATGAAGTATAAAACACCTCACTTCCTTTAAGTTCCCTTTACCTTACCTACTTTTATTTTATTTTATTTTTTTACATCTTTATTGGAGTATAATTGCTTTACAATGGTGTGTTAGTTTCTGCTTTATAACAAAGTGAATCAGTTATACATATACATATGTTCCTATATCTCTTCCCTCTTGCGTCTCCCTCCCTCCTACCCTCCCTATCCCACCCCTCTAGGTGGTCACAAAGCACCGAGCTGATTTCCCTGTGCTATGCGGCTGTTTCCCACTAGCTATCTATTTTACGTTTGGTAGTGTATATATGTCCAACCCACTCTCTCGCTTTGTCACAGCTTACCCTTCCCCCTCCCCATTTCCTTAAGTCCATTCTCTAGTAGGTCTGTGTCTTTATTCCTGTCTTACCCCTAGGTTCTTCATGACATCTTTTATTTCTTTTTTCTTGAATTCCATATATATGTGTTAGCATACGGTATTTGTCTTTCTCTTTCTGACTTACTTCACTCTGTATAACAGACTCTAGGTCCATCCAACTCACTACAAATAGCTCAATTTCGTTTCTTTTTATGGCTGAGTAATATTCCATTGTATATATGGGCCACCTCTTCTTTACCCATTCATCCGATGATGGACACTTAGGTTGTTTCCATCTCCGGGCTATTGTAAATAGAGCTGCAATGAACATTTTGCTACATGAATTTTTTTGAATTATGGTTTTCTCAGGGTATATGCCCAGTAGGGGGATAGCTGGGTCATATGGTAGGTCTATTTGTAGTTTTTTAAGGAACCTCCATACTGTTCTCCACAGTGGCTGTACCAATTCACATTCCCACCAGCAGCGCAAGAGTGTTCCCTTTTCTCCACACCCTCTCCAGAATTTTTTGTTTCTAGATTTTTTGATGATAGCCATTCTGACTGGTGTGAGATGATATCTCATTGTAGTTTTGATTTGCATTTCTCTAATGATTAATGATGTTGAGCCTTCTTTCATGTGTTTGCTGGTGGTCTGTATATCTTCTTTGGAGAAATGTCTATGTAGGTCTTCTGCCCATTTTGCGATTGGGTTGTTTGTTTTTCTGTTATTGAGCTGCATGAGCTGCTTATACATTTTGGAGATTAATCCTTTGTCACTTGCTTCATTTGTAAATATTTTCTCCCATTCTGAGGGTTGTCTTTTCTTCTTGTTTATGGTTTCCTTTGCTGTGCAAAAGCTTTGAAGTTTCATTAGGTCCCATTTGTTCATTTTTGTTTTTATTTCCATTTCTCTAGGAGGTGGGTCATAAAGGATCTTGCTGTGATTTATGTCATAGAGTGTTCTGCCTATGTTTTCCTCTAAGAGTTTGAGAGTTTCTGGCCTTACATTTAGGTCTTTAATCCATTTTGAGCTTATTTTTGTGTATGGTGTTAGGGAGTGATCTAATCTCATACTTTTACATGTACCTGTCCAGTTTTCCCAGCACAACTTATTGAAGAGGCTGTCCTTTCTCCACTGTACCTTCCTGCCTCCTTTATCAAAGATAAGGTGACCATATGTGCGTGGGTTTATCTCTGGGCTTTCTATCCTGTTCCATTGATCTATATTTCTGTTTCTGTGCCAGTACCATACTGTCTTGATTACTGTAGCTTTGTAGTATAGTCTGAAGTTAGGGAGCCTGATTCCTCCAGCTCCGTTTTTCATTCTCAGGATTGCTTTGGCTATTCGGGGTCTTTTGTGTTTCCATACAAATTGTGAAATTTTTTGTTCTGGTTCTGTGAAAAATGCCAGTGGTAGATTGATAGGGATTGCACTGAATCTGTATATTGCTTCGGGTAATAGAGTCATTTTCACAATGTTGATTCTTCCAATCCAAGAACATGGTATATCTCTCCATCTATTTGTATCATCTTTAATTTCTTTCATTAGTGTCTTATAATTTTCTGCATACAGGTCTTTTGTCTCCTTAGGTAGGTTTTTTTCTTAGATATTTTATTCTTTTTGTTGCAATGGAAAATGGGAGTGTTTTCTTGATTTCACTTTCAGATTTTTCATCATTAGTGTATAGGAATGCCAGAGATTTCTGTGCATTAATTTTGTATCCTGCTATTTTACCAAATTCATTGATTAGCTCTAGTAGTTTTCTGGTAGCAGCTTCAGGATTCTCTACGTATAGTATCATGTCATCTGCAAACAGTGACAGCTTTACTTCTTCTTTTCCGATTTGGATTCCTTTTATTTCCTTTTCTTTGATTGCTGTGGCTAAAACTTCCAAAACTATGTTGAATAAGAGTGGTGAGAGTGGGCAACCTTGTCTTGTTCCTGATCTTAGTGGAAATGCTTTCAGTTTTTCACCATTGAGGACGATGTTGGCTGTGGGTTTGTCATATATGGCCTTTATTATGTTGAGAAAAGTTCCCTGTATGCCTACTTTCTGCAGGGTTTTTATCATAAATGGGTGTGGAATTTTGTCGAATGCTTTCTCTGCATCTATTGAGATGATCATATGGTTTTTCTCCTTCAATTTGTTAATATGGTGTATCACGTTGATTGATTTGTGTATATTGAAGAATCCTTGCATTCCTGGAATAAACCCCACTTCATCATGGTGTATGATCCTTTTAATGTGCTGTTGGAATCTGTTTGCTAGTATTTTGTTGAGGATTTTTGCATCTATGTTCATCAGTGATATTGGCCTGTAGTTTTCTTTCTTTGTGACATCCTGTCTGGTTTTGGTATCAAGGTGATGGTGGCCTCGTAGAATGAGTTTGGAAGTGTTCCTCCCTCTGCTATATCCTGGAAGAGTTTGAGAAGGATAGGTGTTAGCTGTTCTCTAAATGTTTGATAGAATTTGCCTGTGAAGCCATCTGGTCCTGGACTTTTGTTTCTTAGAAGATTTTTAATCTCAGTTTCAATTTCAGTGCTTGTGATTGGTCTGTTCATATTTTCTATTTCTTCCTGATTCAGTCTTGGCAGGTTGTGCATTTCTAAGAACTTGTCCATTTCTTCCAGGTTGTCCATTTTATTGGCATAGAGTAGCTTGTAGTAATCTCTCATGATCTTTTGTATTTCTGCAGTGTCAGTTGTTACTTCTCCTTTTTCATTTCTAATTCTATTGATTTGAGTCTTCTCCCTTTTTTTCTTGATGCGTCTGACTAATGGTTTATCAATTTCTTTATCTTCTCAAAGAACCAGCTTTTAGTTTTATTGATCTTTGCTATCGTTTCCTTCATTTCGTTTTCATTTATTTCTGATCTGATTTTTATGATTTCTTTCTTTCTGCTAACTTTGGGAAGTTTCTGTTCTTCTTTCTCCAATTGCTTTAGGTGTAAGTTTAGATTGTTTATTTCAGATGTTTCTTGTTTCTTCAGGTAGGCTTATATTGCTGTAAAGTGCCACTTAGAACTGCTTTTGCTGCATCCCATAGGTTTTGGGTCATCGTGTCTCCATTGTCATTTGTTTCTAGGTATTTTTTGATTTCCTCTTTGATTTCTTCAGTGATCACTTCGTTATTAAGTAGTGTATTGTTTAGCCTCCATGTGTTTGTATTTTTTACAGATCTTTTCCTGTAATTGATATCTAGTCTCATAGCGTTGTGGATGGAAAAGATACTTGATACAATTTCTATTTTCTTAAATTTACCAAGGCTTGATTTGTGACCTAAGATATGATCTATCCTGGAGAATGTTCCATGAGCACTTGAGAAAAATGTGTATCCTGTTGTTTGTGGATGGAATGTCCTATAAATATCAATTAAGTTCATCTTGTTTAATGCATCATTTAAAGCTTGTGTTTCCTTATTTATTTTCATTTTGGATGATCTGTTCATTGGTGAAAGTGGGCTGTTAAAGTCCCCTACTCTGAATGTGTTACTGTCGATTTCCCCTTTTATGGCTGTTAGCATTTGCCTTATGTATTGAGTGCTCCTATGCTTTGTTAGCCACGGCTCGCACCCGTCTCTGGAGCTCCTTTAAGCAGCGCTCTTAATCCCCTGTCCTCGCGCACCAGGAAACAAAGAGGGAAGAAAAAGTCTCTTGCCTCTTTGGCAGCTCCAGACTTTTCCGCGGACTCCCTCCTGGCTAGCTGTGGTGCACTAACCCCTTCAGGCTGTGTTCACGTTGCCAACCCCAGTCCTCTCCCTGCGCTCCAACTGAAGCCCAAGCCTCAACTCCCAGCCCCGCCTGCCCCGGTGGGTGAGCAGACAAGCCTCTCGGGCAGGTGAGTGCCGGTCGGCACCGATCCCCTGTGTGGGAATCTCTCTGCTTTGCCCTCCGCACCCCTGTTGCTGCGTTCTCCTCCATGGCTCCGAAGCTTCCCCCCTCTGACACCCGCAGTCTCCGCCTGCGAAGGGGCTTCCTAGTGTGTGGAAACTTCTCCTCCTTCACAGCTCCCTCCCACTGGTGCAGGTGCCGTCCCTATCCTTTTGTCTCTTTTTATTCTTTTTTCTTTTGCCCTACCCGGGTAGTGGGGAGCTTCTTGCCTTTTGGGAGGTCTGAGGTCTTCTGCCAGTGTGTTCTGTAGGAGTTGTTCCATGTGTGGATGTATTTCTCGTGTATCTGTGGGGAGGAAGGTAATCTCCACGTCTTACTCTTCTGCCATCTTCCCCTCTAGGATCCTACCTTACCTATTTTTAAATATCATTGTCTTAAGTATTCCCCCTACATACATTGAATTCCACATCAGATAGTGTAATTTTTGCTTCAAACATCAAATTTTATTTAAGAAACTCCTTGGAATTGGGGTAGCCTATTATATATTTATCATATTTGTAGTCATTTTGATATTCTTTCTAAAATTCCAGGTCTTCTTTTATGATTACCAATCTGCCTAGAAAATTTTCTTTAGCTATCCTTCCAGGGTAGGTTTTCTCTACCAACAAATTCTCTTAGTTTTCCTTCACCTGAGAATATCTTTATTTCCCCTTCAGTCCTGAGTTGTTTTTGTTTTGTTTTGTTTTGTTTTGTTACTGGATATAGAATTTTCAGTCAACATATTTTTTCTTTCATCACTTCCTCTGGCCTCTTTTCAGATAAGAAGTCAGCTGTCGTTCAATTTGGTTTTCCCCTCCAAGTCATGTGTCACTTCTCTCTGCTTGCTTTGAAAATTTTTTCTTTGTTTTCCGTTTTCATAAGTTTAACTATCATGTGCCTTGGTGTGGACTTATTTGGACTTATGCTGTTTGGGTTCACAGTTTCTTGAATCTATAGGTGTACTTATTTCACTGTGTCTTGGGGAACAGAACTACCCTGTTTCCCAGTCCCTTGCTCTTTGCTGTTGGGTGGGTGTGGAGGTTCCACTCCCTGCTGATTCCAGGGGTGTGGGGAGTGCTAAGTCTTACTGATGTTGGGAGATGGAAGCTCAGCTCCTCACTGAGCCCTGCTGAGAACTGGTGAAGTGGAGGGGGGTGGGTGAAGCAGAGTGGTGATTAGCTTCTCATCGAATCATCTCACTAGGTCTCTGAGTTTGTGGATGCAGGTAGAGGCACAGCTCATCCCGGGACCACACTGACACTACTGCTGCAGGGAAATAAGGTATAGCACCTGCTTCTGCCATACTGAGAACGGAAGATCAGCTTCCCACTTGGCCGCACTGAAACAGTGAGGGTGGGGAGAGGTGGGGTGGTTTTTCTCTTGGTGTTTGGCTGAAATAGGGTGAGTATTGAGAGAAAGGTTTTCTGTTGTTTGGCCTCCCTTCTCCAGATCCTTTGCCTAGAGGGGACAGGCTTTTCTTGGAACTCTTATTTTCTGAGCTTATTGAAGGTTCCTTGTTAGAGCTTCTGCAGTTCCTTGTCTGGAATATATGGGACACAATAAGGAAACTCAGGGAACTCACCACCCTGTCTTTCCTCAAATTCTGAGAACCTTAGTCCTTCCAACTTCTCTCCATCTTTCAGAGACTTCCTTTACTTGTTTCCTGTGCTATGTTCGAGGGCTTTTTAGTTCTAAGAGTTGAGGGCCTGCAAGGAATAGGGGTGTTCTCTCTTTGCCAGAACTGAAAGTCTTCCTTCCTGTATCTCCATGATGTTTTGCAGTTACAATACTCATCCTCCACTACTGCAGACATAAGGGCATTGCGTTATGACTTGGGGGTGATAGTAAGTGATTACCACTCTACTGTCTGTGGTACCACTTTCCCCAGAGCATACAAAGCCCTCTCCTTGTTGTTGTGAGGTATGGGTAATGAGTGTTATCTTCTCACATGAAACGTAGGAGGAAGATATAGCACATGTCCTTGTTTTTCTAAACCAAATTGCATTTGAATCCAAACTGCATACACCTGGCTGGTAGAAAGCCCAACATCAGTAATTTCAAGGATTCTTTCCCCTTTCCATGAGATAGTATTAGATTTCAATGCATACTTGGTCCCAGGAAAAAAGAGATGGAGGTAGTCTCTAGCTTTTCTTTGCTATGGATACCCCCATTGTTCATTCTATGACAGGATGACATCAGGATGACCTACACTGGTCCTTGTTCATCTGTCTGGCTGTTGTGCCAGAAAAGCTATAGACCTGCCCCTTTCAGCAAGCCTTGCCACTGATCATAGGCTGAATTCTAGAATCTTTCACAGCTGCTCTTAGCATCTTTACCCATGGCGTCCAACTTCACAGATGTCCACAGCCGTGTCCCACCATTTTTGGTGATGCAAAGAAATAAGGCTTAAATCTCTATCACTAGCAGAACCTTTCACTCAATCCCTGACATATCCCTAATCTCTGAGAGGTGGATAAGAGCATGGAATATGGATTCAGACTATTTGGGTTCAAATCCTGCATCCATCACTTACTACTTCATTGACTTTAGACAAAATTATAACTCTCCAAGCCTTGTTTTCCCTCATCTACAAAATAGTAGCTACCCTATTATAACAGTGGATTAAACAAGATAATATTTGTAAAATTGCCGCAACGATGCTTGATAGTATAATAATATAAGTAAAGGTGTAAGCTTATATAGTAAAAGTTCTATACACTTACTAGGTACAATTTCTCTGCCTAGGCCATGCTGCTTTGGCATCGAGCTGATCATAGCCTCTTTAATTGCTAAGGCTTTCACAGTATTCGCCTGGATAGGGGTCCATTTTCAGGGTAACCCTGAAGTACACCAAAGATGTTACTCTCCTACCTGCAACACACCCTGCCCTGAGCTGGGTGAGAAGAGCCTAGACCAGTGCTTCTCAAAGAGTGGTCCCCAACCATCTGCATCAACTCTTTAGGATACAGCCAAGGTACATGTATATTTATTAAGTTGCCCCGTCATTTTAATATACACTAAAGTTTGCGAACCTCTTCTCTACACTCTCTGTGCCATTTCACACATCGTTGCCTCTTTCTGAACTGTCCATGCCCCCCACCCCAACTTGTGGGAGCAAAATGCAGCTGTCTCCATGAAGCCATCCCTAATTTCATTTTCATCACCACCAGCCCATGCAACCGTCTTCTGTTGCTATGAGATGAATGATATGGGGAAGAATCAGAACTGGGGTGCAGGGGAGTGTTGGGGAACACTGGAATGCAGCACCGGGACTAGAGTGGTGTAAATGACCCATGGTTTGTACTTGGAATTTGTGCAATTTGAGGTGACATTGCAAAAAGGGTGAGGGAAGCAGGAAGAAAAATCAGCAAACAGGGCAGGGGAAGGGAGGAGGAAGCAGCAACAAAGCAGCTCCCATGGGCTCCCCTGATTGGTCAGAAACGTAAATGCATTTTCCCATGCATCCACCCACCAAGCATCATGTATATTTTTGTTAGGAGGAGAGGTGTGTGTGCAGAATGGGTATCAACCACCAGCCTCATAGAGCCACATTATCACTGTGTAACTGAGCATGCCTGGCTACGAGCCTGCCACTGGACTGGCTGCCCTGACACAGCAGAGCAAAGCATGAAACACCCACTTCCGGAGATTAAGCCCTCCCTCTGAACGCTTGTACTTGTTCATCATTTGTCCTTGTGGTTGCCTCCTTCTGGAAGGTTCTTTATCTTCATGTCTGCTTGTGAAAGTCTTGTCCATCCCTCAGGACCTCTCCCTAAAGCCCCGGGGGACTATGCCCAAGCACATGAGACTCTGGGACTGAGAGTTGAGGACAGTACCTAGGAGCAGGGAGGAAGCTGCCCCTCCCCTTGACACTTCCTCTCCACCTTCTCAGGGCTCTGAGTTACAATGGAAGCGAGCACCTCCACGGAACACCCTTTCTCCCATGTCAGCTCAGCCTGCCATGTTCTCAAGGCAGTACCTGATCAAGGTGTCCCAGACATTTCCCTGACCAGAGTGTGGGGCCCCGGGGATCTGCATTCAGAAGGCATCCTTCAGGCCACTGCACTGCAGGAGATCAGAGACCTCAATTTGAGGAGAAAAAATATATGTACCTCTATTTGGTTGAAACTGTTTAGGTTCCAGCAGAGGGGCTGCCCGGCTGCTGTTCTAAGAGTGGCAAAATATCCCCAGTCATTTAGTGGGGAGCTAGGTCAGAAGCACATGGCCAGCTCGGGGTCCTAGAGCGAGGCCCCCAGCACATCCCAGGCCCAACAAATCCATCCACGCAGCCGGCGTGTCCTCCCTCCCACCAGCTCCCCCCCCCCCGCCGCCTCCGAACCCTCACCTTCGACCCCCGCGTCGTCCTCGTCCCACACCGACTTCGCTCCCGCCGCGCCAGCGGTGGCGCTTCCCGCCCTCGCTTCGATTCGCGCCGCCACCTAGCCGCCGCGCGCCGCCTGCGCTCCGCTCCCCCCGGCCACCTCTCCTCGCCCGGCCCGGCCGCCCTCGCCTTCGTCGCCGCCGCGCCCCGGACTCTGTTGGCTCCGCGCCGCGCGGCCGCCCCGGTCCCCCGCCGCCGCCACTCGCCCGCCGTCCACCATGGCGAGGCAAACAGGTAGCAGGAAGCGGAAAGCGCCGGCGCTCGCGGCGGGTGGGGACGGGCCGCTGCCTCCCAAGAAGCCCAAGCGGCCGGCGGCGCTGCGCTCGCTGCTGCACTACCTGAGGGGCCGCGAGGTGGGGGCGCGGGGCCGCGCCGGGCTCCCGGGCTTCGAGGGCAAGCTGCGCGGCTACGCGGTGCGGAAGCTGCCCGAGCTGCTGAGGGAGCGCGAGCTGGCGCTGGGCACCCTCAACAAGGTGTTCGCGTCGCAGTGGCTGAACGCCAGGCAGGTGGTGTGCGGCACCAAGTGCAACACGCTCTTCGTGGTGGACGTGCAGTCGGGCCACATCACGCGCATCCCCCTGATGCGGGACCGCGGGCCCGCGTCGGCCCGCGCCCAGCCGAGCTGCGGCATCCACGCCATCCAGCTGAATCCCTCCAAGACGCTTCTGGCCACCGGGGGCGAGAACCCCAACAGCCTGGCCGTCTACCAGCTGCCCACGCTGGACCCCGTGTGCCTGGGCGACCGCCACGGCCACAAGGACTGGATCTTCGCCATCGCCTGGATGAGCGACACGGTGGCCGTGAGTGGCTCCCGCGACGGCACCGTGGCGCTCTGGAAGATGGACCCCGACATGTTCCACGGCAGCATCGCCTGGCACAACGACGCGGGCCTCCCCCTGTACGCCCACATCCGTCCCAGGGACGTGGAGACCATCCCCAGGGCCAGCACCAACCCCAGTAACCGCAAGGTGCGGGCCCTGGCCTTCAGCGGCAAGAACCAGGAGCTGGGAGCCGTGTCCCTGGACGGCTACTTCCACCTGTGGAAAGCCCAGAGCAACCTGTCCAGGCTGCTGTCCATCAGGCTGCCCTACTGCCGAGAGAACGTGTGCCTGACCTACTGCGACGAGTTGTCCCTGTACGCGGTGGGCTCCCAGTCCCACGTCTCCTTCCTGGATCCGCGGCAGCGCCAGCAGAACATCCGGCCCCTGTGCTCCCGAGAGGGCGGCACGGGTGTGCGCTCCCTGAGCTTCTACCAGCACATCGTCACCGTGGGCACGGGCCACGGCTGCCTGCTCTTCTATGACATCCGCGCGCAGACGTTCCTGGAGGAGAGGGCCTCGGCCAGCCCGCACTTCTCTCCGGGGCCCGCAGGGAGGAAGCTCAAGCTCACCTGTGGCAGAGGCTGGCTCAACCACGATGACCTGTGGGTGAACTACTTCGGTGGCATCGGCGAGCTCCCCAACGCGCTCTACACGCACTGCTACAACTGGCCCGAGATGAAGCTCTTCGTCGCTGGGGGGCCTCTCCCTTCCGGCCTCCACGGGAACTATGCCGGCCTCTGGAGCTAAGGATGGCCTCCGTGTCCTCAAAGTGCCCAGATACACCTTCCGGTCCCCTCTCGATTTCCTCCTTCACTCTGTGTTTGTGCTTTTACTCTGTGTGGCTTTTATCTTCCAGGTGGAAAGGGCCCAACTTACCTCTGCTCAGTGTGTTAGGCAAAGAGAGAGAAAGAAAGAGGGCGGGCTAGAGAGTGAGGTGTCCTTCAGGCAGTCAAAACTTTGCTTTAATAATTTTCTACACCTGTCCAACACTATTGTTTTGAATTATACAAAAATTTTTGACATTCTTAGATCTGTTCACTCTGAGTCATTTACATATTCTCTCTTGAAGGCCAGGCAGTCATGGTTTTACAATTATGTATATTTTCTTTTTCTTTTATTATTTTTTTGTTACTAGTATCACAATAATGCTGTTTTGGTTATTTTTCAGTGCAGATAGATGGTATATTAAGAACACTCTTAAAAACAGTTTGTACATCTGTTCTGGAAAGCTAGCTGTCGTTTTATAGCATTGTTCCAGTGGGAGGATGCATTCCAAGTTCTAGATTACCGGCTTTTGGAAGCATTCCATTTGTAAACTGTAGTCTTCATGTTTGTAGTTTGTAAGTTGTTGGTGCTAAACACGCTTTTTAAAAACTTCATTCACTTTGAAAAAAAAGTTGTTATACAATCTTGTTTTTTGTACCAGAATCTCATTTGGTCAGAACACTTTAGGAACGCAGGGGCTCTGCTGATTGAATGTTTAGAGTTAATCTGAAAACCAAATCAATCTTTTTCTCCTTAAACCCTTATTTAAGTTTTCTCATTCCAAAACCCATAAGTGAATATGTATTTTTTCACTTCTTGCCTTAGTACTATTAAGACTTGTGAGTATATTTGAATGTTTGTTAAGGAACTTGCACAGAGTTTCAGTGCCATCATTCAAAACAGGGATTCCAAGTGTGAAAATGTAGAACGTATTGCAGGCTGGGCAGAATGTATACTGATGCAGGGTATAGACTGGATATTTTTGCTGTTGCTGTTTTCAATACCAAATATTATATTTGAACAGACTTAAATTTTCTAATTCTGCTTAACAGTTAAAGTCACAGGAAAAAACTGCAAAAAAGGAAAATGAGCCCGTCCCAACTCCTTCTGATAAGATTCTTAATTTGTAAAGTCCAATTTATTAAGATTTAATTTTGTCAATTCTTACCTAAAGTAGAATAAATATATTGTTAAAAAATAGTAGTGATGTTATGACCCTCAATATAATAATATACGATTATCAAGGACACAGGAAGTTTATTTCAAGAAGATGGGGTGGAAAATAAAAGTAAATGGGATTAGGTTGAAGAAAAGTATCGATACTTTGGAGCATAGACAAATACAAAGCATGGATTGTTAGGAAAACACGTTGTACTTCTCCATATATGAGAATATTGGAAGTGAGAGGGGAGACTGGCCCTTCCTCACAACTGGCCAGGTTGTGCTGACCTTGTATTAGTATTGTGGCATGTCTGTTTTTCCTTAAATGTTTTGGCACTCAGATGCTGGCTTGGTGTCCACTACATGCTGTTCAATTGCAAATCTGAACCAACTGAGTAATATACTGAGTGGTACTAAAAGGGAGTTAAGAAATACAGGGAAAAAAAGCAGTTTTTGTTTACAGAGATTGTTTTAACAGGTTTATAGAGTTGTTGTTATATAGCAGTAAAATGTATTTGTGTGCATGTATGTGTCTCCAAGTCAGTTATAAGTGTCTTAAGAGCAGAGAATGTAAGTGTCATCTTTATATTCTCACATTTCTCCACTAATGCCTAGCAAATCATAGGCAATCAGTAAATATTTACTGAATGAATGTATTTGCCTCTGGAGACCTGAAGTTCAAGGCTATGAAAAAATAAGTAAATGCATAAATAAGAGTAAAAATTTTACTCTTAAATAGTATAGAATATTGTTGTTTTCCTGCCTTTTTACCATAAAATTTGCCCTAATTCATTTCTAGGTCAGGCCATGGTGCTTATCCATTCATAAACTTTCCATATGTGATACCAGAAGATAAAGGAAAATGTATACATTTTAGATGGCACTGGAATTTAGTATTTCCACCTGCAAATACTTAAGTTTGAAGATTCCTTTAAAATATTTTGTTTTTTACAAAATTAGTTTTGAAAGATCTTTTTTGTAGGCAGTTTCTCTTTCTACTTTGTGTGTGTGTGTGTGTGTGTGTGTGTGTGTGTGTATTTGCTGAAAACTTTTTCAAACATTATCCAAGAACTTCACCAAAGTATTCACTGCCTGTCTTCTTGTAGGTTATAGGGTATTTTTATGGTACTTTGTCATCGTTTTGGGACATTGGGAGAACATTTTCAGAGGAAGTGACGCTTTCTACGTGACGTATTATCAAGAAATAGAAGGAACATCTCTACCCTGATTTGTTCTCTGGCTTAGCCCTTAACTTCATCACTCACTCACTGTTAACTTTCTCAATTTAGGGTGTATCTCCTTGATGCCAAATCACATGGCTAGCCTTTTAAAAAACTGGATAGCCTAAGTCTGTACGTATTTATATTAGTAAAGTTTAATTATTTTGAAATATTTTCTAGTTCTGGGTCAAAGTGATCTACAGAAGTACAATTAATTGTGTAACCTGTGAGTGTGAAATAATTGAAAATGTAATTGAAAAAGTAACCATGCCAGCATTTCAATGAACCCATGCATATAGTTCACTTAAAATAAACAATGGAATACATGTCTCTAAGTACAAATAACCTATCACTGTTCCCTGAAAAACGTTAGTTACTTATAACAATGCATAAAAAAAGATTAATTCCATTTATCCCTAACTACATATTCATATATTCCTCCCCAAGTTTGTTCCTCCCCTTTACTATAGGGATGAGATAATTTCTAAATTTTCTTTAAAGGGGGGAGAAAGAATTTACTAATCAAGGATATCCACTGAAATAAATTGAGATGACTGCTCTGGAAAAAATTTATCTGTTAAATGTACTCTAGCATTAATGATAAACAGTGTTGAATTCTCCAGAGGTTGATTTTTATCCGACTGTACTCCGTGTTGAACAAGTTGTCAAAATTTTTCCATTAATTGCTAATTTAGAGTGATTTTAGAAAGCAATTCACAAAGCCCTCCCGAATGTTTTACTGACAGCTGCCTAATCTCTGCAAGCCTTGGGTAACCCAGCTACATTAAACATGTCACCATATGAGCTGCTCAGGGATGCAGTTCAGTGAGAACGACATGTACTAAAGTCAAAGAAAGGCTTCATAGGCCATAGGTGTTTGCTTTAAGGGGTGTTATTTTAAGAGCTGCTGAAAGGGCTGCCTAAAAGTATTTCCCACTACTGGACTGCTGCAAACCCAGGAACATCTATCATTGGAGTGTGGTATCACTGAAAGGGCAGTGTGGCTACAGGACGTTGCCATGACCCTCAAGTCTCAGCTCAGACCTACTGAAACAGAATTTCCTTGTAAAAACACCATTTTATTTGAGTGTTTTTAAATTAATCCATTCAGACACAAAAATGAGACAGCAACAATGAAACAGTACATCTGCCATAAAGGTTTATGATGTAGCAAAGGCAAAAGATACCTAATTCATTAATTATAAAAATTCACTAATGACAAGAAAAAGTAAATATTGTATTAAGGGTATATAGTATGTACGACGAGAATATGGAGAGAGTAACAATTAATTCTGCTAGAAAGGTCATGGAGAGCTCCCAGAAGAGTCAATACTTGAGCTGGGTCTGGCAAGTAAAATAAGAGTGGGCAGAGTTAATATTGGTTTGAAAGTACATTGTGAGTGCCTGGCATGTATGAGCACGGACATGCATACATACAGGACTGTTACAATTTGACCTTGTGAAATTTGAAGTGCCTGTGGGATTTCTAGATAGAAATGTCTGGTTGGTAGTTAGAAATATGATTCTGAGGCTCATAAGAGAAGTTAGGGCTAGAGCTACAGATGTAGGAATCATCGCTATAGAAATGGTACTTGGGAGAGGCTGGGAGGGGTGTACTATCTCAGAAGCAAGGTCTTCTGGTTCTCATTCCAAAACCCACCTATATTTAATAGGTCTGCACATAGATATATACATATGCATTACTATATGTCTGGCACATAGTAGGAAATTAATGACTTGTAGGCGGATGACCAAATGAATGTTTGTTTAGTGAATATTAAACACTACTTAGTGGCCACCCAAAAGTAATATTTCATTTTTTCATTTGGTAATGATCAACTTTTATTATAAATTTTCCTAATGAGTCATATTAACCAAAAGAAGGTCAGGGAAATCTACCAAATGTTGCTGTTGTAAATAAAGAAAAATCTATATTTCTGTTAGATGTTGTTGTATCCTTTGTAGAATGTAGGTCATTCTGCAGTTGGGCAAGAAGAAAGCTAAGTATTGATGATAATTTCCTTACAAATGAATTTTTTGTTTTTCCATTTTGGAGGTACAGTTCACTGAAGCAAACACGTTGATGATGTCAATGAGAGTAATGGTGCTATTTTCACCCTTTCTAATGCCATTATTGTGCTATTCTCTGTTTCAACCTAAGGCATTAATGTTTCATGTTGATTAAATTTTAACATCTAAATTGCCCTTTTATGTTACACACAAATGATAAACTTGAATGTTCCAGTCAGAGGACAGCAACTTTAGTTTCCTCTAGGCTCCTAGTTAATTCATCAAATAACATCCTCCAGCACCTGAGATATGGCTCATTTTTGTTCCTCCTGCCTTACTAACCCAGAGATATAGGGTTGAGTGTGGTTTTTGTTTTTGAATTATGCCATATATGACTAAAACTAGATGCTGTTTTACACAATAGATGCATTCCTGGACATTTGTACATGAAGCACATTTTTGAAAATGGAATCATATATTCCCTCATTGATTTACATTATAATTTTAGAAGTGTCATCTTTGTTATGGATTGATTTCCAATGGACAGTGGTTTTTAACACGTTGCCACTGCCTCCACCTCTTGAGACAAGTACTTTAGTCTTCACATACAAGCTAAGTGATGTAATGGAATCCCTTATTTCAAAGAATATTAAAGGATACTTTCAGAATGTGATAAATTAAGCCCTATTTCATTTGTGTAGAAAATGGGATTTCTTAAAATAGGACATCCTGTAATTTGATTTGCTCTGTATATATTTATCACAAGCCAGAGCAAATTCTACGATATCCTCATATGTCATGTGTAAAGAGCTCTCTTCTTTCTTTTTCTCTGGTCTTTCTTTATGAATATTGCCCTAAGCAAAGGTGTTTGGCTTATGGATACTCCCAAGGGATGATAAATAATGCTTTGTTTTTCCTCACTAATTTAACCTTTTAAAAACTTGGGGTATTTGAATCAGTTTTTAAAAAGATAGTTTCAGCATAATCATGCTAGACGAACCGTGGCTCCAGAAATAATAAGAATGTAAAATGTTTCCTTAGTTGCCTTCTTAAAGATCGGGGACTTTTTTTAATTTAAATTTTTTTTCCATTGTGGTAAAACACACACACGCAATTTACCATCTTACGCATTTTTAAGTGTACAGTTCAGTAGTGTCAAGTATACTCACACTGTGGAACTAATCTCCATGACTTTGTCATCTCGCAAAACTGAAACTCTACACACATTAAACAAGAATTTTCCATTCCTCCCTCCCCATCAGCCCCTGGCAACCACCATTCTACTTTCTTTCTCTGAGTTTGACTACTCTAGGTACCTCATATAAATAGAATCATACAATATTTATCTTTTTTTAACTAGCTTAATTCACTTAGTGTAAGTTCCTCAAGGTTCATTCATGTTGTATCATGTCAAAACTTCTTCCTTTTAAATACTGAATAGTATTCCATTGTCTGTATATATGACATTTTTTATCCATCCATCTGTTGAGGGACACTTGGGTTGCTTTTACCTTTTGGCTATTGTGAATAATGCTGCTATGAACATATGTGTGCAATTATCTCTTCCAGACTCTGCTTTCAATTATTTTGGATATATACCCAGAAATGCAAATGCTGAATCTCATGGTAATTCTGTTTCTGATTTCTGTTTTCCATAGTGGCTATACCATTTTACATTCCCACCAACAGTACACAAGTGTTCCGATTTCTCTATATCTTCAACAACATTTGTTATTTTCTGTTTTTTTGACAGTGACATCCTCATGGGCTATGAGGTGTCAGGGGCTGTTTTTAAACTTGTTTCAATTTATAATTGATTGATACAAACATTCCAGCCCAATCCTTAAGTATTACTAGTACACTACATGTGGAACAGAACATATACTGTGGGGAGAAATCATGATGATTTAAGTATGGGCAAGGAAGTTTTGAAATATATCAAACATATAGAAAATCTGTTTTCTTTATATGTTTTTCTTGGATAATTTGAAAATTAGAGTTTGAACTATCATTTTTAAAAAATTCTCAATATATTTAACCTCTAATTTATTTATTTGAACACATCTAGTGTTCCTAACTAGATGTAAGGAAAAAGTTATATCTTAAATGCTATCCTTGGTGTATTTTGAGGGGAAATACCTACAGTAAAAAATTAATTCTAGAAATAACTAGTAATTATATTCTGCCCAAGGATATGTTTCTTACAACTGACCTTAGCCTGAAGTTTCTTAGGAGTGTCTTGGGAAATAAAGTGAGTTATAAATAGAGGATATGCCACTTTCAGTGGCAGTTGATGGAGCAAAACATCATAGAAAGTTTCAACACCTGAAACTAATTTTAAACTCAGTGTTAGAGTGTGCTGCTAGAAAATCTGTTTTAAATAATAGATGAAACAAACTACCTCTTGCTATCCAGTCTGTTTTACAGGTCAGATTACATAACCAAAAGAAGCTATTTAACCTCTCAGTAAATAACTGAATATTTCAGAAAGGAACTATTCTAAAATAGGCATGTTAAAAATCTGTGTATCTGGAAAGATCTAGTCTCATTCTAGACCCTTAAAATTTTTGGTGTGTTTATAATCAGAAAAAAAATACAGGAATGTATAAAGGTGGGATGCCAAGAAATTTTTAATCTCTTTGACTTACCATCTATATTTACAAATTTTGCAACATTTTATAATGGCTAGCATTTTTTCCTGTTTTAAAGATCTCTTTGAAGCCAATTATGAATGAAGTGCTAAATCCCCAAATTTTATATTTTTTCACACTTTACTGTCATTAGAGATTTACTTATATATTTCTAATATTGTAAGCATCTTGCAAGACCATGTTTTTTTGAATTTTTACTCCTCAATAAAGTGCATGGCATAATAAATGCCTAATATATTTTGAACAAATTGATTTTCTGATTTTTTAAGTAAAAATGAGATTTATTTGGCTTTCTTGATGGTTAGGAGCATCTCACTTCATTGTAAACGAGAACTGTAACATCTGTATATATATATTATGGAATTGGATATTTTTCATATACACTCTTCTAGATATTCTTGTTAACATTCTTTTTACCTTCAAGAGTTGGTATATTGGATTAAGAGAAGGGATACTCCTTAGTATATTCTAATTTATGGGTGCTAGTAACATGTTGTTTGCTCCAAAAATTCCAGAAGTTCACACACATCTCCACTCACCTTCAGTAATATTAGTTCAGTCAAATTCGATATTCGCCATATTAATTTCCCAATTTGTTGTTCAGCATCATATTGTGTAAAATACTGAGAGTAGCACTGACACCCTGGCCTAAAAAGATGCTTTGTTTTTTCCACTTTTATTGGCCCATTTTTGAGAAAATTTTGATTAGAAGTAACCCAGAGAACTAACATTCCATTGAGTTTCACCCTTTATAAATGCATGCTCGCATTCTGCAGAAAGTAGTTGCTATGGTTTTTTGTTTTGTTTTGGTTTTGGTTTAAATATGAGACAAACAGGAAGTGACTGAATCCCCAGAAGAAAAATCTATTTTAAACCCAAACTAGTGTGGCAATTGGGAAAGTGGTATTTTCACTAGCAACACTTGGTTTTGGTATTTCTACAAATTTAAAAACATTATGGGGAATTCCCTGGCGGTCCAGTGGTTAGGACTCCACGCTCTCACTGCTGAGGGCCCGGGTTCAATCCCACGTCCGGGAACTAAGATCCCACAAGCCGCGTGGCCCGGCAAATGAATGAATGACTGAATGCATGCATGCATGCATGCATAAATAAATAAATAAATAAATACATACATACATACATACATACATACATACATACATTATGAATCATTGTACCAGATCCTACCAGGTGATCAGTTTATTCCTTGAGTATTAGTTGTAACTGCTTTGAAATAAATGGGATCTTGTTTTGATTCAAGGCTCTAAATAGTATCTCAGTGGCAAGTTTGGGAAATGTTGGCTTAGACTAAGATTATCTTCAAGACTCTTCTATGTAGTGCAGCCACTACTAATCCATTTACAAATGTCCATACATTCATATAGCATCTCATCTCTCAAATTTCTATCATCACTCACTGTGACATCACTCAGGCTTTGAGATATGGCTTTACATAGGAATTCCCTGGGTATTTCTGTCCACCATGCTACAATGCATCACCAAACATCTGACATCTAGGAGTGGCTTACTCCCCCAAGTGAATTGAAAACATTTTTTCATATCCTACAACTCAGCATTAAATAGCCCCCATTGTGTAACTATTATCTACTAGGTTTGTTTTATATTAGCTATTAAATAAAGGTGTTATTCACTGTTCTATGTCAGTTGTACTTTCAACATCTTCCTGGAATCATATTTGCCAAAAAATAAGTTGACATTTTTTAATGAGATGTAGAGTTATTAAAATTGTAAAGCCCATTTTATTAATGGGAGCCGGAAGTTAGTGTAAAATAAGAATGCTTATGTATGTAACTGCATTTAGACTTGAGATGATTATGTAAAACTTTTTTTTGGTCTTATGTTGATCCTTATTTAGCCTGTCCAAAGTGGACATATTTTATAAACTATTAAAGGTATAAGAGTTGAATCCATATAGAAAATATTTACATACTCAACAGGGCAACAAAAATGATGTAGTACTTTACTGTTAAACTAGTTCTCTTCTCAACAACCTCAAAATTCAAAAGATGAGGACTGTAGCAAGAAAATAACAGTTGAAAAAGGAAGGATCATTCAAAGAACAAATATTATGATCATATCTAAGTAAAAACTTATTAAAATAATTTATTGAAGTATACTTTTGAAACATAAAATACCGGTCATGGTCCCATGGATTTGGAGATATAGAAAACTTGCTAAAACATGGTAGTAATTAAAAATGTTTCTCATTTTCCAACAGGTCATAGCTAGTCATGGCTTTTTTCCCAGACATTCCTTCTTTGTATGTGTCTTTAGTTTCTCTTAAGAGGGTAAATGAGGATGATTTTTTAAGTATCTTAAAAAAACATGCCTCAGGCAAATATACAAACTATATTTTATTTCTCTGTTTTATTTTTTGCAAATATCTTTAAAATATTGTCTCTGATCCTATCAGATGAGAAACTTATTTGTTCCCTGTGTGTTTTTAACTGCAAATGGAAATAAAAGCCACAATAAATTTTCAATCACTCATATTTTCCTACAAGTTAGAAGTAAAAATGGATGGAGATAATGGAGTTTAAGTTTGGTCAGTCTTTGGACACTTGCTTCCTTTGCAGAGGTCAGCATATCTTCAAATATGGTCCTGGAACTAGCTGCACTAAATTTATCCAGGATCTTACCAAACCAAACCAAACCAGAGAAAATGCAGATTCCTGGCTGGCCCCAGAGTACGCATTTACATAATGGTTGTCAGAGATTTGGATGCCGTCTAAAATTTGAGAAGAACTGCTTTTAGCTGTTGAGTTTTCAGTTATCTGGTCTCTCTCAGAGCTCACTTTGCTTATTGCTTTTTAACCTGAGCAAATTGCATGGAAGAAAGCCAGGTATGATTTAAATGCTTAACTTCATTTGAGACTCAGGCTTTAGCTATGATGTTTTTATTCCTACTTGCTAGTGAACGGTCTAGGGAATTTTTCTGAGCTAAAGTTGCTTATGCATCCTCAGAACCTGGAAAAGTACATGGAACATAGTATATGTTCAATCAATTTTAACTGAAAGAATAAGAAAACTCAGCATTTAAATAATAAATCTCATCTAAAATATAATGTAATATGGCTCCATCACACTGTATATTTCACTTCACTTACAAATGTTATTTGATTGGATGAGTATCAATTTTTATTCAATAATGTAAAATCTTAGCATCTCACATATATTTCTCTTTATGTGTATCAGGATTGATTTATAAAATGCTCTGCTATACATTTACACTTAGGGAGGTTTTAAAAAATTTTTGCTTTGTTTTCTTTGCATTTGAATTTCTTAAGGCAATTATGCTTCATTTAAAAGCCAGTTTTACATTTTAGGAGCTGTATAAAATTTTACACATTTATTTCTATCATCCCATGATACTCATTTTAAAATGTATATCTCCAGAAACATAATAGGTCCCTTGCAATTAGAAAAGCATCTGAACTTTGAAGAATGCTTTAGAAAAACTCTCCAACCCCTTTATACCTAGCAGTGGAGTAAGAGTATGTTCCCATAAGTAGTACTTCATGATTGACAAATTGGTATGCATTGACCTTTTATCTTCTTAACATGCTTCAAAGTCTATGGCTGGGATATATGACAACAGAAGGATTATTTTCAATACGGGGTACCTGTTTTATGCTGTTTTTCTTAGAATTATCTCAAAAATTTATATTTTCCCTTTAGCAATATAAGGTACTAAAAATGTTTTTTTTACTGAAATATAACACAGAAAAATGTTCACAAATCACAAGTCATAGCTCAAAGAATTCTCGCAAATTCAATGCATCCTGATAACCAACCAACAACCAGTTCATCAAGCAGAACATTACAGGCACATCGCTACCTGCTCATGCCTCCTCCCAGTCCTACCGCCTTCCTGTTACCAAAAGGGACTGTGATGATGACTTCTAACACCACCAGTTTTACCTGTTTTGAATCTGATAAAAATGGGATAGTGTGTGCTCTTTTGTGTCTGGCTTCTTTCACTCAGTGTTATGTCCTTGAGGTCTTGAATTTTATCAAATGTTACTGTCTGAATCTATTTTGAAATAATCATGTAATTCTGTCTTTTTTTACATTACATGAAATTATTTATTTTTTAGTACTAAACCAATTTTCCTTTCCTGAAATAATCCCCTCTTGGTCCTTTTGCATTATCTTTCCATATGTTACTGGTTTGGATGTATTACTATTTTATTTATAATATCTATGTTATCAAGAGATAAAAGTCAGTAATATTTTTGTTATTATTATTATCAGTTTGGGTATCAAGTCATGCTAACCTCATAAAAGTGAGGGAGTTGTTCCTTTTTTCCTATTCTCTGAGAGATACTGGGTAAATTTGTTTAAGTACTTGGAAGAGTTCACCAGCACGGCTCTCTGGCACAGAGTATATTTGTAGGAAGGTTTGTAACAACAGATTCAATTTATTTATGGAATCTAAGATGGTTAAGATTTTCTAGTTCTTCTTATGTCAATTTTACTTGACTGCAGCTTCCAAGTATAGTTTGTCCTTTTCATCTAAACTGAGAAATGTATAAAATGACTTATAATAGTCTCGTATATCTTAAATTGTATTTAAGGTGTAAATTATATACAGTAAAGTACTCCAAACAAAATAACAGTATACTAATAATACACTCAGACACACACATGTATGTGTGCGTGCATATATATGTGTATATGCATATATACACACATACACATGCACACACATTTATTATAATACAGATTATTTCCAACAGATTATTGCCAGAATGCTCCTTTCCCTGCTATTTGATTTTTATCATCACATGTTAGTTTTGCCTGTTTTTAAACTTCATGTAGATAGAATCATATGGAATGTATTCTTGCCTCTCACTTTTTTCACTCAACATTTGTGAGATCCATCCATATAGTTGCATGTATCACTAGGGTTTTTTTTTTAATTGCTTTGGTATTATTCCACTGTAGTAATATAGCACATTATCCTTATCCATTTACTGTTGATGGATATTTTTTCTAGTTTTTGACTATTTTGTATAAAGCTGCTGTGAACATCCTTGCACATATTTTATGGTGGACATCAACTCATTTATGTTGGATATATACTCAAGAATGGAATTGCTGTATTGTAAAGTAGGCTTATGATTAGCTACAATAGGTACTAACCTTTTTTTAGAAGTTGTACTATTTTACAGTTCCATCAATGGACTTGTAAGAGAGTTCTTGTTGCTCCAAATTCTTGCCAAGTGTTGGTACTGTTGGCCCTCTTTTCCATCTGGTATGTGCGCAGTGGTATGTCATCGTGGTTTTCATTTGCACTACCCCTAACAGTGAGGACGTTTATCACCTTTTCACCTGCTTATTGTCATTTTTATTTCCTCTTATGTCAAGTGTCTCTTCAATTCTTTACCCATTTTTAAAGTGGGGTTTCCCTTTTTCTCATTTATTTATATTTTTTCTAGACATGAGAACTTTGCAAATATTGTGTATTCTGAAAAGTCTCTTAGTTCATAGCTTGCCCTTTATTTTCTTAGTAGTGTTTTACAATAAACAGAAGTTCTAACTTCTAATGAAGCGAAATTTAGCAATTAAAAAATTTTATAATTAGTGATTTTGGTGTGCTGATAAAGAATTCTTTCCTTATTCCAAGTTCATTAAGATATTCTTCTATGTTTTCCTCTAGAAGTTTTATTCTTTCAGCTCTCATATTTAGATATATGATCAATCTCCAATTATGGTATCAAGTTTATTTTCTTCCATGTAGATATTAAATTTACAAAGTACATTTTCTTTCTTTTATTAATTGCAGTGAAGTCTTTGATGAAAATCATGTGTGGGGCTCCACAGTTTGTGGACTCTATTCCATAATTTATTAGCTACCTTTGCACCAATACCAAACTGTCTTTTTTTAAAAATTTTATTTATTTTTTATACAGCAGGTTCTAATTAGTTATCTATTTTATACATATTAGTGCATATATGTCAATCCCAATCTCCCAATTCATCCCACCACCACCATCGCCCCCACCACTTTCCCCCCTTGGTGTCCATACGTTTGTTCTCTACATCTGTGTCTCTATTTCTGCCCTGCAAACCAGTTCATCTATACCATTTTTCTAGGTTCCACATATATGCGTTAATATATGATATTTGTTTTTCTCTTTCTGACTTACTTCACTCTGTATGACAGTCTCTAGGTCCATCCATGTCTCTACAAATGACCCAATTTTGTTCCTTTTCATGGTTGAGTAATATTCCATTGTATATATGTACCATATCTTCTTTATCCATTCATCTGTTGATGGGCATTTAGGTTGCTTCCATGACCTGGCTATTGTAAATAGTGCTGCAATGAACATTGGGGTGCATGTGTCTTTTTGAATTATGGTTTTCTCTGGGTATATGCCCAGTAGTGGGATTGCTGGATCATATGGTCAAAATGTCTTAATTACTTTTTGCATCGTAAATCTTGAAATTTGATAGTGTAAATCCTCCAGGTTTATTCTTTTCTGCAATACAAACTTGGATATTCTTTGTACTTTTCATATCCATATTTTGAGAAACAATTTATCAATTTAAAAATAAATCTGGGGAGGGGGCTGGAATTCCCTGGTGGTCCAGTGGTTAGGACTCAGTGCTTTCACTGCCGAGGGCCTGGGTTTGATCCCTGGTCAGGGAACTAAGATCCCACAAGCCATACAGTGCAGCCTAAATAAATAAATAAATATTTTTAAAAAGAAGAAGAAAAAAAGAAATCTGGGGGTTAATTTGAATTGTGTTAAATCCATGAAATACTTGGAGAGATTTCACATATTTACAATTGTGAGCTTTTTATTCCAGGAGCATAGTATATTCCTCTATTTGTTTAAGACTTTATTTCAGTCAGTAATATTTTACAGTTTTTAGTGCAATGCACAACTTCCCTTAAATTTCTTCCTAGGTAATTGATATTTTAATAGTACTATAAATGACATTGTAAAACTTTTACCTTCCATTTCTTTAATGCTAGTATTTAGAAATACAGTCAAAAGCTGTTCATTGGCCTTGTATCCATTGAAATTGCCAATCTCTCTTCTCATTTCTAATATTTACTTTTTATGTAGGAGCTTGTGGATTATCTTCATACTCAATGATATCATCTGAGAATAAAGACAAGTTTCATTATTCTTTTCCAATCTCAATCAATACCTTTTATTTCTTTGTCTGGCTTATTTGCATTAGGTAATACCTCCAATACAATGTTGACTAGAATGGTGATAGTAAATACACTCCTCTTGTTCCCAAATTCAGAGGAAAGTTTACAATACTTCATTAAAGTATGATTCTTACTATATTTTTTGAAGATACCCCTTTTCCAATTAAGAAAATTCCCTTATATTCCTAGTTTGCTACGATTTTTTAAAAATCTTGGCTGAGTATTGAATTTTGTCAAATGTATTGTAGTCATCTATCTAGAATTATCATATGAGTTTTTGCAGTGAATTTTATTGGTTTTCAAACATTAAACTTACCTTGCATTTCTAAAAGAAATCATTGGGCTTGATTTGCTAATGTTTATTAGGATTTTTATTTTTCTGATACATATTTCAATTAGTTAATTTTGTTGTTCAGATTGTTCATATTCTTACTGATTTACTATCTGCTCATACTGTTGGTTATTGTGAAAGGTGTGTTCATATCTTACAGTGCAATACTAGATATATCTGGCTTTCCTTTTGAGCATTATCAATTTTTTTCTTTATAAGTATTTAAATTTGTGTTATCAGAGGCATATACATTTGAATTTTTATGGTGAATTGACCATTTTTAAAATTTCCTTTTTTTCCAGTTTTATTGAGAAATAATTGACAAACATCACTGTATAAGTTTGTCAGCATGATGCTTGGTTTAAATGTGGTACAAAATGATTATCACAATAGGTTTAGTTAACATCCATCATCTCATGTAGATACAATAAAAATAAAAGAAAAAATATTCTCCTCATGATGAGAACTCTAAAGACCTACTCTCTTAACATTTTTCCTATATATTGTACCATACAGCTATGTTGACTATAGTCTTCATGTTATACTTCGTCCCTCGTACTTATTTACCTTATAACTGGAAGTTTGTAGGTTTTTACCTCTTTTCTCCAATTCCCCAACCCCCCATCCCCCACCTCTGGTGACCACAAATCTGATCTTTTTCTGAGTTTAGTGGGGTTTTTTTGTTTTTTTGTTTTGTTTTCAGATTCTGCATGTAAGTGAGAGCATATAGTATTTGTCTTTCTCTGTCTTATTTCACTTAGCATAATGCCTTCAAGATCCATCCATGTTGTCACAAATGGTAGGATTGCATCGTTCTTTATGGGTGAATTATATGTGTATATATAATTTCTTTCTCTTTTCTTTCTCACAACTTTTTTATTCATTCTTCTATCAATGGACACAGGTCGTTTCCATATTTAGCTATTGTAAATAATGCTGCTATGAACATGGGGGTACAGATATCTTTTCAAGTTAGTGTTTTTGTTTCCTTCAGATATATTCTCAGAAGTGGAATTGCTGGATCATATGGTAGTTCTGTTTCTAATTTTTTGAGGAACCTCCATACCATTTTCCACAGTGGCTGCAGCCAATTTATATTCTCACCAACAGTGCACAAAGGTTCCCTTTTCTCCACATCCATGCCAGCATTTGTTATTACTTGTCTTTTTTATAAAAGCCATTCTAACAGGTGCGAGGTGACATCTCATTGTAGTTTTGATTTGCATTTCCCTGATTACTAGTGATATTGAGCACCTTTTCATGTACCTGTTAGCCATTGGAATATCTTCTTTGGAAAAATGTACGTTCAGGTCCTTTGCTCATTTTTGAATTGGATTCTTTGTTTTTTTGCTATTGAGTTGTATGAGTTCTTTGTATATTTTAGATAGTAACCCCTTATCATATAGATGATTTGCAAATATTTTTTCCCATTCTGTAGGTTGTTGCTTCACTTTGTTGATGGATTCTTTTGCTATGCAAAAGCTTTTAAATTTGATATAGTCCCACTTGTTTATTTTTTATTTTGCTGCTTGTACTTTAGGTGTGATTTCCAAAAAATTGTTACCAAGACCCATGTCAAGGAACTTTTTTCCTTCATTTTCTTCTAGGAGTTTCATGGGTTTCAAGTCTTACATTTAAGTCTTTAATCCATTTGAGTTAATTTTTTGTTAATGGTGCAAGAGAGGAGTCAAACTTCATTCTTTTACATGGAATATCTGATTTCTGTTTCCAGAAACACTAGAAAAGATATCTGTACCCCACAGCATCATTTTGAAATATCCCTTTTTTATCTCTAAAACTTCTTCTTGTCTTCTGTAATATTATTATGGACACACCAGATTTCTTTCAGTTAGCATATGCATGGCATATTATCTTCACTCTTCTATTTTTCTGCTTTAAAATTTATTAACAGCATATAATTGCTTTATATTTAACCTTCCACCTTTAGGTTTTTAATGGAGAATTTAATCCATTATATATAATGCAATTACTCATACCTTTTTATTTATACCCACCATCTTGCTATTTCTTTTTCATTATATCTTCCTGTTCTGTTTTTCTCTCCCTTCTTAACTTCTTTTGAATGACTCAAATAATTTTATAAGATATATATATCTTCCACTACTCCCCCAATAATACTAGAATCTTCCAATCTATTAATCCACTTTATTCCCTACCACATTTTCCAATATTGTTGTCATGTATTTTAATTCTATACAAATTTTAAATGGAAGACATCTGTATTATAATTCTATTCAGTTTTTAAATTTATGCACATATTTACCCTTTCATGTGTTCTTCATTCTATTACATATTTTTTTGTTTCCATCTAGAATAATTTTATTTCTACCCCAAGTACTTCATTGTGCATTTTTTTAGGATAAGTGTACTGGTGACAACATCTCTTACTTATTGTTCATCTGACAATACCTTTATTTCACTTGCATTTTTGAAAAGTATTTTCACTGAGTACGGAATTCAAGGTTGGCCAGTATTTTATTTCAGTTTCAATATGTCATCCATTTAGTTTTCATTTCCACTGAGAAACCAGTTGCCAAGTCATATTATTGTTCCTTTGGTTGTAATGTACCCTTTGCCCTCCAACCTGCTTTTAAGATTTTATTTTTTTGTCTCTGGTTTTTGTCAGTGTAATCTTGATATGTCTAGGTGTGATTTTTATTGAATGTATCTTTATTGGGGTTCTCAGAAATTCTTGAATCTGTGGGTTTATCAATTTTGAGAAATTCCAGATACAATCTCTTCAGATATTGTTTCTGTCTCATTTTCTCTTCTTTCCTTATAGATAACAAATTACTGGTATGTTAGAACTTTTTAATGTGCCCAATATGTCCCTTATCCCCTTTTCTATATTTTACATCTTTTTCATTCTCACTTTACACTGTTTAATTTACTGTTAAAGCCATGTATTTGACATTTTAAGGCAGTCATTTTATTTTTATTGTATATTCTATATTTTATATTTTGTATACTTTCTATATATTCTATTTTTATGGTAAAATTCTTAAACTATTATTTTATTGAACATATTACAGTGTCCCTCGGGATTGGTTCCAGGACCTGCCGAGGATACCAAAATACATGGATGCTCAAGTCCCATAATCAGCATTCCACATCCTGTGCTCCTCATCTGTGGATTCAGACAACTGCAAATCACGTAGTACTGTATTTACTGAAAAAAATCCCAGTGCAAACCCATGTTGTTCAAGGGTCAATAGTAGTTATATCAAAAAATTCCTTGTCTACTAATTGCAAAATTTTGATCACCTGTATGTCAGTTTCTAGTGTTTGATTTTCCCCTTGTTTTGGGGTCTCTGGTCCTAACCCTTAGGATGTTTAATAATTATCATCAAATTTTGGAACTTTTGTTTAAATTTGTACAGGCTCCAGATGACATTCTATTCAATCAGAAATGATTTAAACTTTCCTCTTTTGGACAGCATAATGCGAGCTGATCACCTTTATCCACTGAGAGACCAAGATGACACAAGTCTACGTTGCAGTTTGGTAAGGCTAAGATTCTACTCCTGAGTCATTCCTGTTCCTAGGGCATAACCCTCCAGAGATTTCACCTGACAACTTGCAGTGTTACCAGGGCCTCATCCCTTGGCAGGTCCTAACCTCTTACCTTTTTCTCCTAAGCACAGCAAGACCGCCAAAAACTCTGTTCTTATTAGAGGATTCCAGCTTCACACCTTTATCTCCTGACCTGTGCAGCTTCACAATTCAGCAAATGTTTTGAGAAGAAAACTGGTCACATGCTTGACTCTTCATGTCTCTAATTTTGTCACTCTAGCCTTGTGAGACTATCAAAAACTATGCTAGATTCTCTCCTTCCCCTCCTCCCTCTGCTCACAGCCATTCGTCCAGGATAAACTCAGATTATTAGCCTCTGGCTTATACTCAGAAATGACAAATTGGGGAAGGCAACTACGTAAGATCTGCTCACCTCTGCAAGATTCTACTGTCTAAAATATTTGCCCTTCTTCACCTTGTAGCTTCTACAAGCTCTAACATATTTAAACTGATGATTTATGTTGTTTCTTTTTTAAATCCTGCTTTTCTAGGTGTCCTTGGTAATACCACTGGTCTATTAAAACATACTCCATCTCACCTGGGAAGTAGGAGTCTCTGCATTTTACTTTTTTTTTTTTTTCCCCACAGCACGCGGGCCTCTCACTGTTGTGGCCTCTCCCATTGCGGAGCGCAGGCTCAGCGGCCATGGCTCACGGGCCCAGCCGCTCCGCGGCATGCGAAATCCTCCCGGACCGGGGCACGAACCCGTGTCCCCTACATCGGCAGGCGGACTCCCAACCACTGCACACCAGGGAAGCCCTGCATTTTACTTTTTTGATGTATTAGTAGTATCTAATATGCTTGTAATCCTCAGAACAGTCCTGAGACTTAGGTGCTATTATTATTCCCCTTTTTCAGATGAGAAAAATGATGAAAAGAGAGGTTAAGTAAATTCCCAAAGTCACACAGCTAGTAAGTAACATACATGTAGCCAGAATTTGAACTCAGGTAGCAACGTCTGAAGTCCATAGTCTTAACCACAGTGTTATTAAGAATATACCTTTGAGATCTCTTCAGAAAATGATGACATCATATGCAAGTATATGAATTTACTGTAATTCATATGGCAATTCTTTTATGAATAGATATTTATATTGCCTTTGGCTTCTGAAAGATAAATATTTGGTTTTAAACTAGCTTAATCTTTCTTAAGTTTTCCATTACGAGACACAATCTTAGTGTGCTTAGAAGCTTAGAGTATTAAAGAGAAGAACTACTGATGTTCTTTTGAACATTTTCATTACAATTATAATCATTTCCTATTCTCACAATTTCCCCACAGTTTACAAATAAGGTATAATTTACCAAGAGTAAAATCACTGTTGTGTTGTAACAAAGATATGTATACTTTTGTTTCCATATAGTATATATGCATACTGTAAATTCCTGCCAGTGGATCTTTTTGGTCAATCAATATACAGATTTTATCTTTTATTTTTTTATTTATTATTATTTTTAATTCCTGAAATATTTTTTTTATTGGAGTATAGTTGATTTACAATGTTGTGTTAGTTTCTGCTGTACAATGAAGTGAATCAGCTATATGTATACATATGTCCCCTCCCTCTTGGACCTCCCTCCCACCACCACCCCCAATCCCACCCATCTAGGTCATCACAGAGCACTGAGCTGAGCTCCATGTGCTATGTAGCAGGTTCCCACTAGCTATCAATTTTACACATGGTAGTGTGTATATGCAATATACACATTTTAAATGTTAATATATATAACTAAATTTCACTCTAAAAATATACCACTTTATACTTTCTCCTAATTGTATGAGAATTCTTATTTCCCACAATCTCACCAATACTCACTATAATTAAATTCAAACATTTTAATATGCATAGAATTTAATTTTAAATGGAAATAAAACTTTAGAGATTATATGCTTTCTTATCTTTCCACCATAAAGATATTTGCTGAACCTTATTAATTTGACTTTTTCAGTCTTATTGTGAATTAGCTTGAGAAAAATCATTTAGATCATATTTCATGTTTACACATGGATTTCAATCATTCTTCTAAAGTTCTTTTTTATTTCTAAGTACCTAAGAGATTCTTTATTATGTTATTGGGTTTCCTGATACATAATTTTACCATGATGTGTGTATTTCAGTACTAGTAAGATTTAATCAATATTTAATATCCTTCTGAGAATTTCTCAACCCAACATTCATTAATTTTTATCATGTTCCCTTGGGATGTAAATATTTATTCCATAAGAAATGGTTTTCTGGGGCTTCCCTGGTGGCACAGTGGTTGAGAGTCCGCCTGCCGATGCAGGGGACACAGGTTCGTGTCCCGGTCTGGGAGGATCCCGCATGCCACGGAGCGGCTAGGCCCGTGAGCCATGGCCGCTGAGCCTGCGCGTCCGGAGCCTGTGCTCCGCAACGGGAGAGGCCACAACAGTGTGAGGCCTGCGTACTGCAAAAAAAAAAAAAAAAAAAAGAAATGGTTTTCTGTGGACAAACTTATTTGTGAAATACTGGGTTAAACGATATTAAACTACTCCTTTCCTTTCAGAGCTTTTCACGTGGTCATGTGCACTGTAAGTCTCCAAGAGGTGGGTATGGTTTGTAGCATTTCTAAAACATACTTCACCAGAAAGCACTTTGTTTTTCTTCTTACAGAGAAACTCATTGAATCAGTATTCTAAGAAACATGCTTGAGGAAACATTGTCTAACAATTGTCTTGTACGTGGAAGAATTATGTACACATTGCAAATGCTAAGAGTGGCTCAAGAGGCATAAATGGAGATAATGGTCATCTATTTTTAGAGGAAAGGTCTCCAGATGAAAACTTTTGGATAGGTTAATGGTAATTGGCCATGTATTAATATGAACTGATATCAACCAGTCATGTGACTAGAAATCATCTGAAACTACTTACCACATTTCAAAAAGGGTTGTTGTCTAAAATTTTTATGTGAATAACAAATCATCTCTATTGAATTGTATCTCGATGTGATATTTCTCAAATCTTCATCCAGTGTATAATTTATGTTTCAACTGAAATCAGAACCCAGAGAAAGGAAATCAATACTGAATTGCTATCTGTTATCACTTAGCTGAGAATATTTTCAGTGTAATTGATAGGAAGACAGTGATTTTACTCTTGGTAAATCATACCTTATTTGCAAACTGTGCGGAAATTGTGAGAATAGGAAATGGTTATAATTATAATGAAAGTGTTCAAGAGAGCATCAGTAATTTTTCTCTATAACACTCTAAACTTCTAAGCACGTTGAGTCTCATCGTAATGGAAAACTTAAGAAAGATTAAGCCACTTTAAAACCAAATGGTTATCTTTCAAACCTATTTGATAGTATTTTACAAAGATATTGACAAACACAAACATGTTCACTTACCTGCAGTAATATTTGATATTATGACATTTTAGTTTCAGTGAAAGAATTTGGATAATCTTTTAATGGTGTGAAATCTGAAAATCTGGAATACCTTACTTTTTTTTTTTTTGCTTCCTCCTGAATAAACTGTCTTCATTCTCCTGCTGATCCATTTATGATAAATATATTTGGTTTTGTCAAAATAAGAATGTTTGTGTTTCCCCCCCATTCATATGTTGAAATTCTAACCCCCAAGGTGATATAGTATTTGGAGGTGATTATGTCCTGAGGGTGTAGCTCTCATGAATAGGATTAGTGCTCCTATAAAAGAGGCTCCAGAGAGATCCCCAGCCCCTTCATGTGAGGACACAGCCAAAATATGCCACTATCTATGAACTAATGTATTATCCCCACCAGACGTTGAATCTTCCAGTTCTTTGGTCTTGGACTTCCAACCTCTAGAACCATGAGAAATATGTTTATTGTTTATAAGCCATCCAGTTTATGGTATCTTGGTCATAGCAGCTCAAACAGACTAAGATGGAAAATTGGTACCAAGAGTGGTGTACTGCTAGGTGGAGCCACCTGAGAAAGAGTCCCAACTAGGGCAATGCCCAGATGAGCCCTGAGGGTAGGGCTATTCTCCTGACTCCAGACCAGAACCACAGGCACACTATTCCAACCCACTAGCTGCTGGTTGAGCTGCATCCAACAAAGTCATCATGGTGAGCCCAGGCTCCAATGTGTCCAGAAGGCGAGACATCAAGGCTTGGCATGTAGTGTTATTTGCCCCATTAGGTTTTGGACTTATCTTGGACCTCCTTTTTTCTTTCTTATTTCTCCCTTTTGAAATTGGAATGTGTACCCTATGCCTGTCCCACCATTTGTTTTGTAAGCCCATAACATCTTTGTTTTCACAGGTTCACGGAAAACAATTTGCCTCAGATGAATCATATTTTGACTCTTGCTCATATCTAATTTTGATGAAACTTAGATCGGACTTTGGACTTGGACTTTTGAGTTGATGACATGCGAGGACATGAATTTTGGACGCTCAGAGGTAGAATGCTATGGACCGAATGTATTGCCTAAAATTCATATGTTGAAACCTCATGCCCCAACTGATGGTATTATGAGGTGGGGCCTTTGAGAGGTGCTTAGGTCATGAATGTGGAACCCTCATGAATTATAAGGGATTAATGCCCTATAAAAGAGGCCTTATAAAGCTCCCTTGCCCCTTCTGCCATGTGAGGTTATAGTGAAAAGATGGGCATCTATGAGGAAACTGGCTCTCATCAGGCATTGAATCTGCTGGGGCCAAGATCCTGGACTTCTCAGCTTCCAGAACTGTGAGAAATAAGCCATGCAGTTTATAGTATTTTTGTTATAGGAGCCAAAATGGACTAAGACGATTACTATAAAAATATTTGTGAGATCTATAATTGTATGCATAGCTCAGAATTGCATGCCTATGGCAAGAACACAAGACACCAATGGGAAAGAACTAGCTACGATCCATTTGTTAGGATCTTGTTTACAGTTCCATCCAACGGTTTCTCACCTCTTAGCTTAAGTAAGTATTTGTACCTTGTAAGTACATACATTCCACGAATAAAAACATTATTAATAAAAACATTATTAAGAAGGTCTAAGCTAGGAAAGTAAGCCTGCATACTTAATATAAACTAGTGTAATGCATATATACATTACCAACCAACGGGTAGTATCGGCTGTAATAAAATAAGAGAACTTCTGTTTAAACAAATTTTTATTATGGTTTTATGATACACTCAGACACAAACTAATTTACCCATAGTTGAATAGATGTTCACTGTACATTTACATCGGCTCACATTTAGGGCTAAATCCTGCCTAATTCAGAATAACAATTTGCCTGAAGCTCTCTAAACGCTTTCTCAGAGCCACCCGTACAGAAGGAAATATAAAAATAGGGCAGAGAGAAAATAAATACTTGTATCCTAAAATCAGACATTATAACCTTGTTTCCTAAAGTAAATACTCGTAAATTTCTACCCTTTTTTTTTTCTGATCTGTCAGACTGCTTATATTTCTTTGTTTTAAACTACTTTCATGAGGCTGTAAAAAGCTAATATACAGAAACCACAATTAAATAGAGAGCTCCCAGAAGGGGGAGCTCTCGTGCCCTGTGAAGATAGCAGAGCCCAACAGGAGGAAGAATGACTCTTCTTTCCTGGCAAGAACTCAAGTCAGTGAAAAGCCATGGGCTCCTGGTTTACTCTAGCCCTGCCAACTTCCCTTTCCTCTCTAGAGAAGCCTTCTCCTTCCCTTGCCATGTGGGGGACTTGCAATTCTCTGCTGATCCCAAGTAAGCCAGTCTTTGCTGGAGAAATAACTGGCAGTCTGTTTGTTTCTGGTCAGCAAGGCACACCTCAACTCTGATTCCAACCCCTTGCTTGCTTAGATATCTGTTTGCCATCAGACCTATAGTTCATTTAGTAGCATTTCTAGTCAGATATTTGCTTGGCCCAGGTACATGTATGTCTCTAAGTAACAGAGGTGGACTTGAAGGCTTCCCTTCAAGTGTATGTGCGTGTATGATAATCTGCACACAAATTTCATAGAGTAACTCATGATATCATGGATAAATAAGAATGAGGGACTTTGGAACGTGGTTCCTGGTGGAGCTAGTTGATTTTCTTGCACCCATATGCTATCATTTATAAAATATTGTCCATATTAACTCTTTTTAAAAATGTCCAAGAAGAATTAATTTATATGCAGAGTACTTTAAGATAATATTTTAAGGTTTATAAGATATTTGCTTACATGTGCATAAAGATAAACCGAGAATTGTTTTTCTCTTTCAAGTAAAACTTGCACCTGAATATGTATACAATGTAATTTGCCTTACTCTTAAATACCTGTAATATCAGAAAGTCTTTCACTGCTAGGGAACAAAGAGAAACAAAGGGAACAAAAACCACTTTCTTAAGGAGACTTGCTGAGAGGAAGTGCTCTGTCCCTGTTTCTGGAGCATCATTTTCATCCAATTTTAGCTAAAACAAGGATAGTATTGTTCAATAATTGCCAATGTCAGGACATAACAATTTGACCTAAGACTTAAGAAAAGGTTAAGCTAAATAAAGGCAAAGTGTCATTTAAGACAGCAATAAATTGTAGTGGCGAGGAAAACAATTTGTTATACACTAAGATGAACATAAAGCATATTTTTTCTTCCAGAATTTCAGTATAAGTAGCAGTTTATAATGTTCACTTGTCATCACAGGAGTGCTTAATAAGTCTACGAAATGAGGCTGTATTTGAATTCAGGGTGAGTAAGAGTTCTTCAGTAAAATAGCCTTCTTTTAAATGAAAGCAGTGCATTTGTATTGAAAAGCAATTATTAGAATTTAAGTTTATCAGCAAGGAGGATTAATCACCTGCTTAAAATGATCATATTGGGTAATGAAGTTACTAAGAAAAATATTTCTTTTATAAAGTGCATTTCCTGATTTTATTATGATTTTAGTCAGGAGCTGTTGTTCTAACTTTGCTGGAATTATTAATCATTATTCATAACTTTAGTTTTGTCATTATCATTTATTTATTGACTGTTGAGAGAAAACCCAATCCTACAAATCCTGTAGTTCAAACTCATATAGGTATATTTACCATTTTATTCCACATAATTCAGTTAAAATGAATAACATGAAGTGAAATTTTTCTTTTAACATTAACTACATTCAGAATGCATCATTCATAGTTGAAACTAGACTTACCACTGCAAATGCAGGTTTTTCATTACTAGAGGTTAATCCAATCTGCCTATTACACATGTATTTGTGACCTAATTAAAATATGAAAGAAACATTTACCACAAGTACCTATAAGGGATGTGAAAATTAAATTGTAAAAGAATACCCACCGGTCTTAACATCTTATTTTTGATCACGTCGATTTTTGTGAAAAAAGTGTATTTAATAGCTAGAGTTGTAAATAAGAATATAACCGTATTTTTTAAATCTAACTTTTGTTGATAAATTTAAAATATGTACCATGGAGAAGCACATTATAATACTGCCATATAAAATCCAGTCTTTGCAGAAGTTCATTTTTACTCAATTAACGTGTATTTCATGCCTGCTAGATGATGATTGATTACTTCTTTGTATTTTGGTAATGTTCTTTAAAATTATCTTGCTAGCTGATATAACAAGGGTGAAGAATATGTTAAATTTAAGAGAAAGACATCTTTAAAACAATCTCATACAACTTTATATGATTGCTATGGTATCAGGTTGATATATAAACTTAGTAATAAATCTGCACAAGGAACAATATGACTTTGACAACAAAAAAAGCCATTATTAGTAGTAATTATATTTTAGTGTTTTATGAATATTACCAGATACATAAAAGCCACAAGATTTCTGAGTATTCAAGACAAAAGGCAGACCTCTTTACAGACTTTAAACTACCTGATACATTTGTGTGAAATTTAAATGTTTGTGGTATATTGTAGAAATGGAGGCACTCAATTGATTGCTAATAGATGTAAGAAAATCCCCTCAGTATTATAATTTAGCTCTGGAGTGACAATCTTATCAAAATGCATAGTCTAATTACCAAAATAATTTTACAGAATTTGTCTATTTGCAAGCAAATTTATCTCATTTTTGGTGAGAGAAGATAAAGAGAAATTTAAAACTGTGTCACAAGTTGAAGCAAAAACTTGAAAAGGTGAAGTGACCATTGTTTAAAATCTGAGAAGCAACCTACTGTTGAACGTTCATTCTCACGCTTGAATTCTGCCTATTACACATGTAGTTATACGTCAGATACAGTCTCTGCCTTCCTGCCTCCCAGACATTCATGATCTTGCAGAGAAACCCACCTGTAGACACATACTTACATTGTGGCTTTATAAGTGCTATTACAGAAGTATGTAAAAGCTATGGTGGTGGCACAAAACATGGAATAATCTCTTTGAGGGGTGTAGTAAGAAAGAATAATCAATTCTTCTGAGGCTTAGGGGATCACAGATATTAGAGAGGACTTTGATGAGGAGGAATTATCGAGATGGTTCTTGAAGAATGAGTGAGACTATCTTAGATGATGAGGAAGGGCATTCATTCTAGGCCTAAAGAGCAAAGTATACAAAGGCAGAGATGTGAGAAAAACCAGCATATGGCTATTCAGATAAAGCTGTAATGAGGAGACAACAGAGAGAGATGGAAATGGGGAAGATTATGGGGTGCTCACTATGGAGGGCTTGTACACCATCAAATGAGTTTCATACTATAGTAATGCAGAGCTAAGGATTAATATAACTTCCAGCCACAGTCCTAAAGAATGTTAAAATTCTAAGTTGGCAAATACCTTTTGTATAGGTTTCTGAAATTTTAGTGGATACCAAATAGCAAAACTTTATACATGTTTTATTGCATATTAAAATTCAACACTTCTCTTCAAGGATTGATCTGAAAAATTTTAAAAGAGCAACTTAAAACATTGTTTTTGGCTAGCATGGAAAGAGTGACATTAGAAGTTCTGGGGTGTTAAGATCTTCTAAACAAATACTTAATGACGTCTGACCTCCCTAGCTAAAATGGATAATCCAATTTAACTCGCAATTCTGAGAGAGTCTTCCCATCCTTAGTGATCATTGTACAATATCCTCCATCATATCAACTTCCTGCAGTCACAAAGTGAGTTAAATAATGAATGGGAGACATGATTGAAATAGTCTGTCAAATTCAAAAGCTTGCAAAGTCGAGAATGAGGATGGAGAATGAGGAAACCATTAAGTCTTCTCTTCAGACTCTAATATTCTCTTTTTTTCCAGCTTTATTGAGGTATAATTGGCAAATAAAAATTGTATCTATTTAAGATGTATAACTTGATGTTTGATATACATTGTGAAATAGTCATCACAATCAAGGTAATTAACATCCATCACCACACATAGTTACTCTGTGTGTGTGTGTGCGTGAACACTTATGACCTACCCTCTTAACAAATTTCAAGTATACAATACAGTATTGTTAACTATAGCTACATTGCTGTACGTCAGATCCCCAGAACTTATTTCATCTTGCACAACTGAAACTCTAATTCTTACAGGATTCAAGTCTAGAGTGCTGTCCATCTATGTTCTAATATTCTACGTTATTATGACATTTCCATATGCTCTTTTAAATTCATTCCCCAGTTAATAACCCACATATTGAAGCAATGTTACACATTACAGGATTTAGAAAAAGAGCCTTATTTGAAGGCTGTTAGTTTCATCTGTGATGGAAATGAAGGGTGATTTCTGGCAGTGAATTTCTGGGCCTACCCTACTTTCGTGTCAGTAGTGTAAAAGACACAATACAGTCACCCTTCCCAAATAAACATTCATTAGTAGACATTTGTTAGCTACCTGTCATATGCTCAGCTGTATATACTAGGGTTAGCAAAAAGCTCAGTGCAAGAAGAAAACACAGCACAAACCTTGATAAACAGGAGGAGATTATGCACTAGCTGTGAAAACAATAGGCATATTCATGAAAAGGCTGGACAACAGCACAAGATATTGTATGTGAGGTGATTTAATACAGATGATCTTATGGAAATTTATACAGCTTAATAATTTCATCCATGAACCATCACTTTTCCTCTATTGTTCATCCTTTCATGGAGATAGTGATAATAACCTACTACCTTCTTTAAGGAGACATTATAAAGATAAATGAACTAACCTTTGTAAAGGGGTTTGAACTCAGAGAGAAGAAGATATTAGAAAAGTACAATGAAAAGGAACTTATCATATATCAGGGCTGATTTGGTTATAATGGAAAGAATAATAAATCATTCCTTTGTTTACTTTCATCTTCTTCTGTATTTAACATTTAAGCCTTTTAAAATAACTGGTGTTTAAGCTGGCAAGAATAATAGTAAATTGCCTGAAACATCCTAATGCCTAAGCTTTTTAAACAAACACAGTGCCCATTTTTAGCCAGGCCTTTATTTTAAAAGGTTCTTTAAAAAATAGCTTTAGCACTAGTCTGAAATAATAGAGGAAAGCACTGAATGTATCTATTTGTCAGTAATTGCAAAGCATTATTTTGTGGGGGGAAGGAGAGGACGAAAATGGCTTGGTTTTAAATTTTTTGACATTTCTAAAATAACTTTTCCATCAGGATTCACTATAAGAGTATTTATCTCTATCTATTTTAAATTAATTATACACTGATTTTTTTTTCCCCAGAGTGATATTCATGGACCTAAGCCCAATATCTCTAACAGTTCTTTTGATTATTGAGGGAGAATGATTCATTTGAACAGGTATGGTGTTCTGAACTTGATTTTTTTTTGGGGGGGGGGGCAGTGTATGCTGTGTGTTCCACAGACATATCAACTTCAGGACTCTAAATGGTGTCTTTGAGCTGTATATTTTTAAACTCAAGGCTTCAATTTATGTATGTGGGCCTGAGCATCTCTTTCTTTAATCATTCCTTTCCTCCCTCCCTCCCTCCCATCCTTCCTTCCTTTCTTTTGCAACTCAGCTGAAGAATGTTGATTTATTCATACTCCTTTGTTCACAGCACATAATCAGTCACCAACCTGTGTAAGGCCCCCTTCCTGTCTGTTTGTACATTGATTCATTCATTCACTTATTCATTTCATTCATTCATTCTTACATTCCTTTTTAACTTCATTTTCCACTTCCCTTCCTCCTTATTTACAGATAAGCATTGTAATATATTTAATGTGTATTTTTTGTTTAGAGGTATGCCTTGAAAATGTGTGGTGTTATTTTGTATGCGTGTGTTTATAACTTATGTAAATGGCATTAATTCTAAATAATTTTGTTAACACTGACATAGCACTTTCCATGTGTCAGACACTGTTCCAAGCAGGTTTACATGTACTAAGTCATTTAATCATCACAACAACATTATGGTTTAAGTACTATTATTATCCTCATAAATAGAGGAGGAAACTAAGGCATAGAGAATTTAAGTATCTTGGCCAAGGTCATACACACAACTAGAAAGTAGACGCGCTGGGATAAAAACCCATATGTCTGGCTGTCAGATCCACATTCTTAACAACTGTGTCAAACTGCGTCTTGTCATGTAATATTATAGTATGTTTACACTGTTTTTTTTTTTAGAATTTCTATATGTAGCTATGTATACATCTAATCCATTGTGTCTAACTGCATTAGTCTAAGAGCCACTTTTCTAGGTTTAGGCAACTTTTTGCCTTAACTCTCATCCATGGTTCCAAGCTGACCTTGAGTACACTAGCGTGTATGGACCAGGACAGAGATGGCGGTCCAGATGGGTGTAGCAAAAGGGGCCCTGAGAAATAGTGTACAGGAATGTGTTAGTTCTTAGCTCAGTGATATTTCTTAAATTTACCTAAATATGATTATGCCTAATAACAAAGTCATTTTGAGCTATTCCAAAATAGGAAATTTCTGGTGATTTATGCACAACTGAAAAAATATTTGTATTAGTTTGCTAGGGCTGCCATAACAAAGTACCACAGACTAGGTAGCTTAATAACAGAAATTTATTTTCTCACAACTCTGGAGGCTAGAAGTCGAAGATCAGAGTTCCAGCAGGGGCTGGTATCTTCTGAGGGCCTCAAGGGAAGGATTTGTTCCAAGCCCCTCTTCTTGGCTTATAGACAACTGTCTTCTCTGTCTTCACATGGTCTTCACTCTGTACATGTCTGTGTCCAAATTTCATCTTTTTAGAAAGACTCCAGTCATATTGGATTATGGCCCAGTCTAATGACCTCATTTTAACTTAATTACCCCTTTAAAGATTCTGTCTTCAAATATGATCACATTGTTAAAGTACTTCCGGTTAAGACTTTCAACATATGAATTTTGGTGGGGACAGAGTTCAGCTCATAACAACATGTAAGGGACATAGCTAGACCATGGCTTGACTATGCATTAACGCTAATGTTGCTCTTATGAAAACATTATAAGATGATTCTTTCAACAAATGTACACCAGAAATCTGTTATGTGCCAAGAACTAGGGTAAGAAAGCACAGAATGAGAATTTGGTGAATAAGTAATTTCCAGATGATGAGGGTGCCGTTATTACCATTATTGCCTAGGAAGATTTCAGAATCACATTGGATAGCATTTTCAAGGCAGAATGGATTTTCATTCGGTTAGACATACTTATTGTAGATATCCTAAAACCAGGTTGTTTTTTCTCCATGATGCTATATTTCCTTGAAATCATGTTTTCTCTCTCCTCCTCGATCTTTTAAAACTTAAATTCCTCATGCACTCTGTTCACCACAATAATCCTGATCCTCAGTCAAATGTCACTCCTTTTTAAACCACTTACTCCTGCACTCTTCTTTCACCAGTAGACCTGGTGGTTGATTAATTCATAAACACCCAGATTATACTTAAGCTCTGTACCAACAGAAGCACATTGTGTCCAGCCTTGTAAGGTAAAGATGCAAACATGCACCTTAGATCCAAAAGAGCAAAGAGCAAGAGTAAAAGGTTAAACTTATTTAATATTCCAAGGCAATGAATTTTCACAGCATTTAAACTCTAATCTGTTTCATGATTCAGTATATCTGAGGTTAACCAGAGCCATAATCAAGAAAGAAGAGGCGGTTTGTGCGAGTTGGAGGAAGGTTTAGAAATAACGTAAACAAAGATAGAACCACATAATTGTATATCCCATAAATAACAGCCAACCTGCTACTGGCCTAGCTGATTGAGTGGCAAGGTGGTTCCAGAGTTACACTAGCAAATGCCTGGATTTAGAGACAAATTTATCCATTTCCCACAGGATGGACTCCCCATGGGTTTTACCTACCACAAATGGAATGATTGTTGAAAAGTCCATGGAGTATCCCAGGAATGCAAGGAATCTTCAATACATGCAAATCAATCAATGTGATACACCGTATTAACAAATTGAAGGGGAAAAACCATATGATCACCTCAATAGATGCAGAAAAAGCTTTGGACAAAATTCAACACCCATTTATGATAAAAACCCTCCAGAAAGTAGGCAGAGAGGGAACTTACCTCAGTATAATAAAGGCCATATATGACAAACCCACAGCCAACATCATTCTCAATGGTGAAAAACTGAAACCATTTCCACTAAGATCAGGAACAAGACAAGGTTGCCCACTCTCACCACTATTATTCACCATAGTTTTGGAGATTTTAGCCACAGCAATCAGAGAAGAAAAAGAAATAAAAGGAATCCAAATGAGAAAAGAAGAAGTAAAACTGTCACTGTTTGCAGATGACATGATACTATATGTAAAGAATCCTAAAGATGCTACCAGAAAACTACTAGAGCTAATCAATAAATTTGGTAAAGTAGCAGGATACAAAATTAATGCACAGAAATCTCTTGCATTCCTCTACACTAACGAAGAAAAATCTGAAAGGGAAATTAAGGAAACACTCCCATTTACCATTGAAATAAAAAGAATAAAATACCTAGGAATAAACCTACCTGAGGAGACAAAAGGCCTGTATGCAGAAAACTATAAGACACTGATGAAAGAAATTAAAGATGATGCAAACAGATGAAGAGATATACCACGTTCTTGGATTGGAAGAATCAACATTGTGAAAATGACTCTACTACCCAAAGCAATCTACAGATTCAATGCAATCCCTATCAAACTACCAATGGCATTTTTCACAGAACTAGAACAAAAAAATTTCACAATTTGTATGGAAACACAAAAGACCCCAAATAGCCAAAGCAATCCTGAGAAAGAAAAATGGAGCTAGAGGAATCAGGCTCCCTGACTTCAGACTATACTACAAAGCTACAGTTCAAGACAGTATGGTACTGGCACAAAAACAGAAATAAAGGTCAATGGAACAGGATAGAAAGCCCAGAGGTAAACCCACACACTTATGGTCACCTTATCCTTGATAAAGGAGATAGATAAGAATACACAGTGGAGAAAAGACAGCCTCTTCAATAAGTGGTGCTGGGCAAACTGGACAGCTACATGTAAAAGAATGAAATTAGAACACTCCCTAACACCATACCCAAAAATAAACTCCAAATGGATTAAAGACCTAAATGTAAGGCCAGACACTATCAAACTCTTAGAGGAAAACGTATGTAGAACACTGTAGTGGGATAACTGAGGACATGGAAAGGAGACGTGACCCATGAGCTCCCCCCCCCGCCCCAACAAACTGGGGGCTGGCAAATAAGCCAGAACTGCAAACAGTCCTGATTGCTTTGAGCCCCCCCAGCAAACCGGGGGCATGCGAATAAGCCAGAGTTGTGAACAGTTCTGAATGCTTCGAGCGCCACCCCCCCCGCCCCGCAAACCGGGGGCCTACAAAAGAAGCATTGAGTGCTTTGGGCACTGATCCATGAGATGTCCTCAGTATAATCAGAGTGGTGGGAACGCAAGGAAATGTCCTTGTGCTACTTCAGTATAATCAAAATAATGGTGGCAACTTTGTGCTGTTCTTGTGCTCAAGGACGAAGCATGGCAGGTGCTCACGAAAGCCAATTATTGCTTGTATAATTAATAAAAACGTAGGTTGCTGCTTTGGCACTTCTTCTGAAATGTTAAGAAAACAAGTCTTAAAGTGTAAACCTAAATAATGCTTTAATAAAAGTTACCAGAGCAAGACAGAAGGCGCTGTTTTGCCTGAGCGAGCGGCAGCCCTCTACTGCTGTGCTTTGGCACAATTCATCTCGTGTGATGAGCTTACTTTCGGCCCTGTCCTAAGAAACTACAACAAACACTCTATGACATCAATCACAGCAAGATCCTTTTTGACCCATCTCCTAGAGAAATGGAAATAAAAACAAAAATAAACAAATGGGACCTAATGAAACTTAAAAGCTTTTGCACAGCAAAGGAAACCATAAACAAGAAGAAAAGACAACACTCAGAATGGGAGAAAATATTTGCAAATGAAGTAACTGGCAAAGGATTAACCTCCAAAATTTACAAGCAGTTCATGCAGCTCAATATCAAAAAATCAAACAACCCAATCCAAAAATGGGCAGAAGACCTAAATAGACATTTCTCCAAAGAAGACATACAGATGGCCAAAAAGTACATGAAAAGATGTTCAACATCGCTAATCATTAGAGAAATGCAAATCAAAACTACAATGGGTGATCACCTCACACTGGTCAGAATGACAATCATCAAAAAATCGACAAACAATAAATGCCTGAGAGGGTGTGGAGAAAAAGGAACCCTCCTACACTGTTGGTCGGAATGTAAATTGATACAGCCACTATGGAGAACAGTATGGAGGGTCCTCAAAAAACTAAAAATAGAACTACCATATGACCTAGTGATCCCATTACTGGGCATATACCCTGAGAAAACCATAATTCAAAAAGAGTCATGTACCACAATGTTCATAGCAGCTCTATTTACCATAGCCAGGACGTGGAAGCAACCTAAGTGTCCATTGACAGAGGAATGGATAAAGAAGATGTGGCACATATATACAATGGAATATTACTCAGCCATAAAAAGAAACGAAATTGAGTTATTTGTAGTGAGGTGGAGGGACCTAGAGACTGTCATACAGAGTGAAGTAAGTCAGAAAGAGAAAAACAAATACCGTATGCTAACATATATATGGAAGCTAAAAAAAAAAAAAAAGGTTCTGAAGAACCTAGCAGTAGGACAGGAACAAAGACACAGACATAGAGAATGGACTTGAGGACACGGGGAGGGGGAAGGGTAAGCTGGGACGAAGTGAGAGAGTGACATGGACATATCTACACTACCAAATGTAAAATAGATAGCTAGTGGGAAGCAGCCGCATAGCACAGGGAAGCAGCCGCATAGCACAGGGAGGTCAGCTTGTGACCACCTAGAGGTGTAGGATAGGGAGGGTGGGAGGGAGACGCAAGACGGAGGGGATATGGTGATATATATGTATATACATATACGTAGCTATTACTATAACAAAGTAATAGCTGATTTACTTTGTTATACAGCAGAAACTAACACACCACTGTAAAACAATTATATTCCAATAAAGATGTTAAAAAAAAAGTCCATGGAGTCCAGATTTTTTTAATTGAAAATATATATATACCCATATATGACAATACCAATGCCAAGTTAAATCCTTGAGATTAAACCTATAAAACAGATTATTCTCAGCCAGAGTAGTGTACTTTTTTTTGGCTTCGATATTTCCTGTCAGCTTACAAAGAATCCATTGTGAATGTCCTGCTTCTAACTTCTCTCAGAGAGAATTTGCTGTTTGAGCTCTTTTAGCTGACACTTAGTGTAACTATGTTCCATTTAAAGAAAGGGGAATGGAAGAAAAGTTTTCTAGCTAAGCAATATTTATAATATGATACGATTTCAAATACACACAGTACACTATTTTTTTTAACTCCTTAAAAACTCCTTAGTTATTAACGTGTTATGCATCTCACGATTGGCTTGCTTTTAAACCCAACCATTTGCATACTGCCTTTCATGACACAAAAATGTTGATTATGTAATATAGGTATCCTTTGATTTCAAATAATTGTATGAAAAATATTTGAGCTATATGGAAGGATATTTTCAGACTCTAAGAAGAAAACTTATATTGGGCCAGAGCAGGGGGATGCTGTAATTAAAGGAGCATTTGAATAAAAATTAATTTTCTAGTCAGACTTGTTATACTTTATATTGCAATCTTTATCAGCAATACCTTATGGGTATGAGATAAGACAAAAATGATTTGCACTAGGAATATTAAACAGTATCAAAAATTATTTTAAATACCTGTATTTAGTAAAAAATATATTAAACTACATTTAAAAATATAAGAGCAATGCAGAAGTTTGTAAATATTCTCTTTCTAGCCTTTAACACTTATTTTAATATCTAGCATACCCACTCTCTAGAGTTGGTAATACCTGCTAGAATGGATTAACTTATGATTGTCTAAATTGATTTTGCTGTTTATCAGCTCTTATTCAGCAAATGGCAAGTTTGCTGACACAGCACTGTACCGTAGATTCTCCTCCCAGATTCTGTCAGTCCCTTAATTCAGTGCAGGTCTATCACAGGTGTTTTAATGGGAAGACCTTTAATGCAGCACTGTAAAACTTCTAGAAATTACATTAGGGACTTTCTGTTGTTTCGGGGGCTTTGAAAGAAACAACCAGATAAGAATAAAATGCAAATAGCCTCACTTAGTCTTTGAAGAACTTTTTACTTGATTTTCATCAGTGCACACAATATATGAGGAGTTGGAGTACTAAGGCACACTTACAGAACTTTAATACTTCTGAAGGATTTCCTTTTTTTACAAAGGTTAACTTCTGCATATAGTTTGTTTGTTATTCTAAGTTTCTTAATTCAAAGCAATCAATTCCTTGTCATCTCTTTTAAAAGCCTGCTCTCATTTCTAAAGGCTACTCATTTTTTCTACTCTATGGATTATTCTTCACCACTATTCTACCATAGCCATCTTCTCAGCCTTACAGTTTGATCAAGTGGAACACAGATCTTTTGTTTATGTTCAAATTGGGATTCGCCCTATTTCTGTCCTTTGTATGTTATAACAGAGAATTGAAAATTGGCAGTTAATAACATGATAGAGTGGACTAAGTGTAACAAAATTTTTAAATAGCCTTATTTTCATCCAGAGTATAAAGCTGTTGTCTTTTCTACAGCTAACTCTTCCTAATGTGTTCTTTTCCAATTCCCTCAAGCCTACTCCAGAACATTTACTGAATTGTTATGCCCTCTTATTTTCGATTTCTTCCTTTCCACTGATTTCCTCTCTTTGGCATGTAGGAATACATAGGATTGTCCGTTTTAAAAACACCTTCTCCAAGCTGGTAATTCCTCAAGCTAGTGCGCTGTTTTCCTCTTTTCTTTCAAACTTTTTGAAAGACTATTCAGTTCTGGAACATTCTCCACTTGCTTTCACTTTCCAATCCACCACAATAGTTTTTGTCTCAACTACTTTACTGAAACTGTTAGTTGTCATTGGCCTCCTTTTTAGTTTTAAACCAAAGACCCCCCTGATTGCTAAATCCAGTGGCCCCTTAAGTACCTCCCCTACTTGATCTATCTTCAGCACTTGATAAGAAAGTCCTCCAATGTATTTCTTTCAGAAATTCCTTCTCATATATTTTTTTCCAGGTTACTACTTTCAAACTCACTCTCCTACCATTCCATCTTATCAATTTTCTTTGCTGAATTCTTTTCCTCCAACTTCTAAATATCAATGTTTGCCAAAAGTTTTATCTTTAGCCATCCATTCTTGCTATATATGTTTTTCAAAAGAAATTATGCAACCAAATCACATTATATGCAATTTATGTACAGATAGCTTGAAAATCTATCTCTGCACACTTGATCTATATTTCAGACATACATGAACTTACTACAAGTATCCACCAGGTGCTTCAAATATAGCATATCCCAAATCAAACCCATATTTACAATCAAAACCCATTCTTACTCCTGTATTCCACATCTTATATACTGTCATCTATTTCTTCCCCTCTCAAGCTCTCAGATTTATCATTGACTCTTCACTCCCCTTTAATATCCACATCTAATATGTCATCTAACTCAACCAATTTTACCTCTTAAATACCCTTCAAATATTTTTATCCTCTCCATTCCTACTTTTACTATTGAAGGAATTCCTACGTTGGCCACCCCAAAATATGCTGCTTTGCCATATTGATTATTTTGAGTTGAAGGCATTTGAGAAAGGGTAGATGCAGAAAGGGGTCTTTGACCTCGCCCTTTTTACATAAAAGCAGGTCATAAAATACTTCATGAGAAAGGCACCCTCACCATACCAGGAAGAGAAGAATATCTTATCACCCAAGACTGGGAGTTGATGCCAAAATGGATCTGTACAAACAAAACTACTAAAATAATCTTTATCTTCTGTAAATTTCCCCCATACATTTTTTACTCACTGTCCCCAAATTTACTGCCCTTAGCTCAAACCACTGTCCCCAAACTTACTGCCCTTAGCACATGAGTAGGTAAACTAGAAGGTGGAGAAAAGATGTTTCTGGGACTCTGTGACATGGTTCCAAAATCTGTTGGATAAATCCTAATGCAGGCTACAATTAGACTGAGAGAATACAGAAATGCAAACATTGATAGGATTAAGGTGGAAGTTTGGACGAAAATTGGAATGTTTAAACAGACTCATGAAAAGGAATCTTGTCTCCTTTACTTGAATGTTTTATGGGAAAGGACATTGTGTCTGACTGGGGAGCACTTATTCTACCTAGTACTATAAAACCAAAACCTGTTGATGAAGTACAAACAGAGGCTACAGTTAGAAATATAAGGATGGATGGGATTAAAGTGAAAGTCTGGACAAAAATTGGTATGTTTGAATAGGCTTTATGTGAAGTGGTTGTGTTTCTTTCACCTGAATATAACATGTAATACAGGGATGGATACTGTGGCTGACTGGAGAACAGTTCCTCTACCTAGCATTGTAAAACAGAAGGCGTGCAAATCTGCCCTTCAAACAATATTAATTGGACATGCTAAATAAGAGCGAATAAAGTTACCTGAGCCCACAAAGTACAGAACAGAACTTGAAGTGCTGGGACAGACAAGTTCTCTGTACAAGAGCCATACATGGAGCCTAGCCTGGGGCTCATGGCAGAAGTGCCTCCCAGCAATGATTACTGGAACTTTGGACTGGAGAATCTCCATTTGAGGGGCAATTACTAGCTTGTAATCTGACATTAATTGAAACTGCCCTTATGATTGAAGGACACAATTTTGAAACTGGAAATATCCATAATGTCATGGGTGATATTGGAGAAATGCTTTTAATGGGAGGGCGGTGCCCAGAAAAATTCCATAATAAAATGGAAATGATTTATATAGGAACATACTACTGAGGAAACGCAGGGAGTTTACTCAGTGTATCAAGCAGGTAAACTCTTTTACCCCAAGACTGACTCTGGAACCATGTGAGGATCTGCCGGATTTTATTGTCAGTTGTAGGGGGCCTTTAAGCAGCTCTTAACTGAACAACAAAGAGCTGTTTGATTTATGGATGACAGTTCCAAAGTGAGTGAACAACAACCTGTTTGATATGCCACCACTGTGATCAAAGAAGAGAAAACCAAAACAGCTCAATGGGCTGAGTTTTATGCTGTTGTCATGATGTTTTGGATTTTAGTGACTCACAGGCAGTGGTCAGTGGCCTGGCTATTTGGTCAAGAAGAGCGCAATGGAAAACTGAGCTAGGAAAGCTATGCCTGTATGAGGCATGGCCCTATGGAAAGCACTATGAGAATTGGAGGGGTGCATTAAAATAGGATATGTCAATGCCCATCTGAAGAATCCTCTTCTAAGTTTGGAAGGTGATTGGAATCAACTAGTAGATATTTTGGTCTGCTTACCTAAGGTCTTATTTGAGTCCATGAAATGAATGGATATAAGGCAATTGCAGCAACGCAGAGATAGACTGAATCTAGACATGTTCCTCTTGCAGCCTTTGAGGCCGAAAATGCCAATAAGAGCTGTTCTGTTTGCCAGAAAGAGAGACACAATGCAGATTCTGGGGGTGGGGGGGGAGAGGGGGCTTAAAGTAGCTGTCAATTCAGGCAGGGTCCTGACAGAAATAGACCTCGAGTCCAGACTGGGCTTTGCTCACCCAGTATTAGATGCACATGCTGAGAGTACTATAAAGGAGCTGAAACAGAAGATACTGCAACAATTTGGACCTCTGAGTCACATTTCTTCAGGCAAGGAAAACACTTTACAGCCCATAATGTCCAAAAATGGGCATCTGTCTCCTGAGAGTAACAGTTTGATAAAGATTTGGAGCTGGCAACTGAAACATCGGTTCCCTAAAACAGGAGGAGATACAGGCATGAGAGGCTGGCTTATGTGCTTCATGAGTGTGTGTTCACCCTCAACATGAGGGGTGCTAAGGGAATGTCCCCATTAGATATTCATCTGTTTCTCTGGATCTGTGGAAGAAGGGAAAGGGGAGGATGCTGGTATGACTATACAATTCTTCTCAAGAGGGGAGGATGCTGGTGTGATGACTACACTTTTTCTTCCCCACATCAGTTCAACTCTCTTTTTCCTACCTGATACGGTGGTCACAGGGCCAGAGCTGAAACTGCAAGTGCCAGGAACAGGGATTATTTCCTAAGCAAAAAAAAAAAAAAAAATAAATATATATATATATATATATATATATAACTATATATTCAAACCTTCATGTCAAAATTCCTAAGCAGGTTATTCATTTACCCCATCTGGCAAAATTGGATTTTATAATTAATGCAGCTGTATTGCCTAGTGATATAAATAGCCCATTAGTTCTGTACCTTTGTAACCCTACCCTATATGAATGGGAATGGACTGAGGGGGAGGTACTTGCTAGACTAGTACTGCTGCCTGTAATCTAGACCAGCACAGCGGCTGAACTTAATGTCCCTTCGAAAAGTGGAAAACTTTGGGTATAAACAGAGATAAGTAGGAATAGTAGCTAAGGATAAAAGATTGAATAAATGTGTTAAGAGGGAGATTCAATATTAGATTAATACCTTGAAAGAGGCTCAGAGCAAGAGATGACATTGACTCTTAGCTCAAATATACCAGACGCTTGAAAAGGTAAAAATATATATTACTGAGTCTACGCTTGCGTTTGGAACTTGACAAAATCAAATGGAAGCCTGCAGATCTGACTGGCCCACCCTGGGAGACATTTTCATAGGATATAATGAACTGAATTAATTATTAATGAGTGAATGGACTCCAGTAAAGTGTCAGTATCTTTTGACTTTGATGATACTTTTACCATATGGGCACTGTGGGAAAAGATCAGCGGGTTGCCTGTGGTATGATAAAATATATATATATATTTGGTCTATTTATTGTCCCTGGCCCTTGAACAGAACTCCTCAAACACTTGGAATTTCCTGAGTGATCCAGTGTCTTTTGTTATTTATAACAAGCTGCCTTCCACCATACCGGAGGAGTTTATGCTAATGAAGTGACTCTTGGCAGCCCTTAGATAGTTTCAGGATGGGGGCTAGCTGCCAGAGAAATGAAGCACATGATTAGAGGTTAACCTTCAGCCCCACTCCTCAACCTCCACAGAAGATGAAGGACTAGAGATTGAGTTTAATCATTAACGGCCAATGAGTTCATTAAACATGCTTACATAATAAAACTTCATTAAATACTCTTGAACAATGAAGTTCAGGGAACTTCTGGGTTGGTGAGCATCTCAATGTTCTGGGAGGGTGGTGTGCCTGAAGAGGTCAAGGAAGCTATGTGCCCCTCATCCCCGTCTCTCCATACCTTACCCTGTGCATCTCTTCCATTTGTCTATTCCTCAGTCGTACCCTTTATAATAAAACTGTAATCATAAGTACAGTTGACCTTTGAACTGCATGGGTCAACTTATACATCCATCTTTTTTCAAAAGTAAAGCCTACAGTACTGCATGATCTACAGTTGGTTGAATCCACCGTTGGAGCCATGAATGTGGAAGAACCATGGATACAGAGGACTGACTATAAGTCATTCAAGGAATTTTGACTGTGCAAAGAGTTGGTGCCTCCAACCCTTGTGCTGTCAAGGGTCAACTGTATAGTACTTTCCTGAGTTCTGTGGGTTGTTGTAGTGAATTATTAAACCTGAGGGGTGGGTTGTAGGAATATCCAAATTTATGGCTGGTTGGCCATAAGTTAGGTGGCCCAAAGGATTTATGAGTGGCATCTGAAGTTAGGGCAGTATTCCGGAACTTGAGCCTTAATTTATGGGGTCTCCATTAACACTGGTTAAAGTCAGATTTCCACTGACTTCTGGGACACACAGATAGTGTTACAGAATTGAGAACTGTTGGAATGACAAGGTATTTGGTGTCAGATAAAAACAAATAATACTAAATGAGGGACCTCTATGTTGCACTGTGTCCTCAGTACAAAGAACACATATGGGTCCAGGAATGAAGGAGTAGAAGCAGGACTGGACCTGCGTATCATCATTGCCAATGACCCACTAGAGGACTTTGTGCTTTCTGTCCCTGCAACTCTGGGATCTTCAGAGATAGAGGTCCCAAAATGGGTGTATTTTTGCTCTGTGCCAATAAATTATAACCTACAACTGCCACCAGGGCACTTTGGACTCTGTGTTGAGGGAACAACGAGCCAGAAGAAGAGTTATTATTTGGGGCAGAAGTAATTGACACGATAACGAGAGAGGAAATAGGTTCACTCTTACACAATGGGGACAGGGAGGAATATATGTGGACTCCAGATGATCCACTTGGGTTCCTATTGGTATTTCCTTGCCCCATTGTAACTAAATGGACACATGCAGCAACTCCTACCAGGCAAGGATCTGATTACTAGGGCTTAGACTCTTCAGGCATGAAGTTTTGAGTTATACCACATTGACCCCAAGACCTTTGAGATGATAGCTAAGGATGAAGGCAATTTAGAAGGAATAGTGGAGGAGGGAGAAGATGAGAATCTGAGACCAAATACAACAATAGGAGCTCTAGTTTGTCCGACTAGTGTCTCTCTTCTAAGTATCTCATCAGGAATAGAGGTTCAAGACAACCGTGGAGGAGCTGTTTCCCTGAACTTGCATGGAGAAGTGCATCTGCGCAGTATAAGTGGTGGACTGTGGCCTCGTTGGAGGTGCAGTGGTCACACTGTCCCTTCAAGAGAACCTGCTGCAGGATAGTGACCTCAGCATCATGGCAGCATAAGATGCTCCCTCTTTTAATCTCTCCTTTTTAAACAACAAATCATACATCCATCCACAAACAAAACTGCCTTTGTGAAAGCTGTTGGATCTAGTACATATGCCAAGGGACCTACAAAGTGTCTCACCCACCTGTGCATCAGGTAATAGGCATACAGACATTGGTGAGGACTGTGGAACCAGCAGAGCCAATGAACCAGCCCAGACCCCTCTCAGGAAAAAAAAAAAAACCTCCACAGCAAAAGAAACAATCAAAAATTAAAATGGTAACCTATGGAATGGGAGAAAATATTTGCAAACCATATATTGAATGAGGGGTTAGAATCCACAATACATAAAGAACACATACAACTCAGTAACAAAGAACACAATCCTGGATGTGGAGAAAAGGGAACCCTTATACACTGTTGGTAATGCAAATCGGTTCAGCCACTATGGTGGACATTCCTCAAAATATTAGAAATAAAACTACCATATGATCCAGCAATTCCACTCTGGGGTATATCCCAAAGTATATACCCAAAGTAGGATATTGAAGAGATATATGCACTTCTATGTTTACTGCAGCCTTATTCACAACAGCCAAGATATAGAAACAACCTGTGTCTGTCAATGAACGAATGTATAAAGATGTGGTGTATATATATATATATATATATATATATATATATATATATATATATATATATAT
>NW_020838021.1:3126640-3161958 GCF_003676395.1 Aethalodelphis obliquidens
TATATATATATATATATATATATATATATATATATATATATATATATTCAATGGAATATTATTCAGCTACGAGAAAGAAGGAAATCCTGCCATTTGCAATAACATGGGTGGAACTTGAGGGCATAATGCTAAGTGAGATAAGTAAGACAGAGAAAGACAAATACTGTATGATATTTATATATAGAATCTTAAAAAGCTGAACTTGTAAAAACATAGAATGGTAGTTACCAGGGGCTGGTGGGTAGGAGAATTTGGGAGACGTAGTTAAAGGGTACAAATTTGCAACCAGTAGATAAATAAGTCCTGGAGATCTAATGCACAGCATAATGATTATAGATGACAATACTGCATCGTAAACTTCTAAGTTGCTAAGAGACTAGATCTTAATTATTCCCACCACCAAAAAGAAATGATAATTATATGACATGATGAAGGTTTTAGCTAACGCTATGGTGGTAATCATATTGCAATATATAAATGTATCAAATCAACATGATGGACACCTTAAACTTATTCAATGTTATATGGCAATTATAGCCAATACAAATTTTTAAAAAGAAACAAGCTAAGAAGCCATAAAAAACACAAATGAGGGGCTTCCCTGGTGGCACAGTGGTTGAGAGTCCGCCTGCCTGCGCATAAAGAGCCTGTGCTCCGCAACGGGAGAGACCACAACAGTGAGAGGCCCGCGTACCGCAAAAAAAAAAAAAAAAAAAAACCCAAGAAAACACAAATGATCTTAATGTATATTGTTAAGTGAAAGAAGCCAGTCACAAAAGGCTACATACTGTATGATTCCAATTACATGACATTCTAGAAAAGGCAAAGTTATAGAAATATTAAAAAAAACAGTGGTTGACATGAGTTGGGGTTGGGGGCGGGGATCTGAAAAAGTGAAGCACAAGAAATTGTTAGTACAGTGAAACTCTTCTGTATGATACAATAATGGCGAATACATATCACCATACATTTGTCAAAACCCGTAGAACGTTACAGTACAAAGTGCAAACCTTAACGTATGCACTCTTTAAAAAATAATTTAGGAGTTCATGAGGATGAAATGAAAAATGTGACAAATAATATTAGTTTATTACAAATGTATGAAACTAATTCACTGAAGGGGGTGGGGAAATAAGATACTGACCTAAGTAATTTTAGAAATGACTGGAATCTGTAAGATTAAAGGCAAAAGGAAATGTTCATAATCAGTGTACTCTAGTTGATAACGATTTCCCCCACAGGGGTATGGAATAACAATGATGTGTGTGTGTGTGTGTGTGTGTGTGTGTGTATGGGAATTAGACAAGTAAACTCATGGATGTTGAATGGTGGGAGCCAGGTTTCTCACAATTGAAATGGGAGGTTACAGATAAGCAAGGGGAGGAGGAATGATAGATATGGTAACAAACTAGAGTCAGAGACATCTGTATGAACCCATGTTTAGCATAGTATAGTTATAGATGGGTTACACACAGAAATATTTACAGTTATGTGTGTATATAAAATATAGTATACACACATATATTTCTTTTCTCTTTCAGCTAAGAAGGCCTAGAAGCAATGACAGCCTAGTAACAATGAGTACACCTAGTACCCAGATCTTGGTTTCTTGGAGAAAGGGCTGAAACTGGGACTCGGGCAGGAAATGTACAACATGAGTTGAAGCACCTTGTACTGCAAGAAATGAAGAAAGGAAGTTGTCAAAAAAATCTACGTCAATGAGTGTATATTAAATGGACAGAGGAGTCTCCTGAAATGGCTCCTGAAATGGTCAAACTGGATAAATTTGAGCAACAAAATAAATTAGTGTTGGGTTATAACCCAAAGCATAAAATTAATAGCCATGAGTTCATACTAATATAAATAAATGGGGGAAGACATCGATCTTCTCTGAAGTATTCCAAATAATTTATGCAGAAAGTATCCCCTCAAGGAGGTACAGAGGTCCCTACTCCTTAAGTATGGGCCACAGATAGTGACTTCCTTCCAAAGAGTACAGTATGGAAAGAGGTTTTATTTATGGTTTTTTTTTTGAAAGAGGTTTTAAAAAGAAACTTTACAGAGCAGAAATTGAGACACAGAAGTAGAGAACAAACATATGGACACCAAGGGGGGAAAGCGGTGGGGGTGGGGGTGGTGGTGTGATGGATTGGGAGATTGGGATTGACATGTATACACTGATGTGTATAAAATGGATGACTAATAAGAAAATAAATAAACATTAAAAAAATAATAATTAAAAAAAAAGTAACTTTACAGTGGAAAACTCTGATAAACACCACTCAGCTAGATAATCAAGACTACTGTAACAATTTACCATCAACTTAGCAGCTTCAAACAAGAGAAGTGTACTCTCTTTCAGTTCTTGGAACCAGAGTCCAAAATGAGTCTTATGGGGCTACAGTCAAGTGTTCAACAGTGTTGGTTCCTTCTGGAGGCTCCATGGGATAATTTGTTCCTTATCTTTTCCAGCTACCTGTGACTGCCAGCATTGCTTGACTTCTGTTTCTGTTGTCACATTGCCTTCTCTTCTTCTGTAGGCAAATCTCCCTCTGCCTCCCTCTTATAAGGGCATTTGTGGTTACATTGAGGGCTCACCAGGTAAGAGAGAGAATCTCCCCATTTCAAAATTAACTTAATGACATCTGCACATTACTTTTTTGCAATATAAGGTTAACTTCTCAGGTTCCAGGGACTAGGACATGGATATCATTGGGGCCATTATTCAACCCAGCACACTAACCATGAGAAAAGACATCAGATATGTCACAGCTGACAGATATTCTACAAAATATCTGGCCAGTACTCCTCAAAACTGTCAAGGTCATCAAAAACAAGCAAAGTCTGAGAAACACAGCCAAGAGGAGTCTTAAGAGATGATAACATGTAGTAAAATATCCTAGATGGGATCTCAAAGAGAAAAAAACCATTAGCTAAAAACTAACGAATCTGAATAAAGTGAGATTCTGTTAATAATAATGGTTGATACAGGCTTATTAATTACAAAAAATATACTATCAATAGATTAATGTAAAATGTTAATAATAAGGGAAATTGGATGTATTGTACATGAGAACTCTGTACCATCTTTGCCATTTTTTAATACATCTAAATATATTCTAAAATAAAAAGTTTACTTTAAAAGTTAAAAATGTTTTATTTATAGTCATTTCAATTATGCCAAAAACAATGTAAGTCTCAACGAAGTCCAGAAGGAAGCACATAAAACATCCAAGGTCAATTTTAATGACGGTTACTGGTCTGAGACATGATTTTCATATTAAAAGCAAACATAATTATTATTAATATAAATTAAAATTTGCTTGAATTTTCAAGCTAAAAATGAGATTCCAATATTGATGGTCATTGTGGATCTGTTTGTGATCATAAATGATATTGCAACTGGCCACCTTGTGCTTAAATCTTTGTTGCACTTCAAATTGTTTCTTTAGGATAGATTCTAAGAAGCAGATAGAATTACTAGTAGATATGATACTTTAAAAAAAGATTATATATATTTATTCTCCCATAAGCCAGTCCTTTGCAATTTATTCACCGTTTTTCTGTCTAGCAAGTTTTTCCAAATCTAGAGATTAGTTAAATATATGCCTATACTTTTTCTGATATTTAAGTCTTATATATTAAACTTTCCCATCTTGTACTCATACAGAAGAATTTAAAATTTCTGGTTGTTAAAAAGGATGGAATTTAGGAGAGTAAAATTATCTTTCCATAATGTTTTGGTTATTGATTCTTAAGTATATTTAATTGCATCGAAAATCTGAAATCACGAGTAGCTTATTTTTCTTGATCTTTAAACTGAAGAGAGATTCCCAAAAGAGTACTTGCAGAGATTAAAGGCTATTTCTGATTTAGGTAACCTCCTCCAGCTTCAGATTGAAGTACTCATCTGCTGGGAACTAAAGAAAATATGTCCTTACGGGAAGCGAGGTTAGGTTCTTATGATAGCTCTGGCAATACCTTGATTACGTCCCCAGTGAATAGATACCCAAGACACAGGAAAATATTCTTTTAAAAGAACAATATTTGATCTACTACAGTTTATGATATAAACATCTTATAACCTATTTATTTTCAATTTATATTTATTTAAGAAAAATTTAGATGTTTGACTAGATCTTTATTGTATTTATTAACAACTCTTGACCACATGAAATAATTATTTTAGTAAGTGGCCTTGCACAGCTAGAGGACTAGGTGATTACTCATGCTACTAGAAGAGATTGATTTGAATAACAACAGACCATCTCTAAATAACTTTTTTTGTTGTTGTCACTTCTTGCTCTGGTAACAGTAAGAGGTGAAGGTCTCAAGAATCTATTAAAAATGTTAGATTTTTTAAGGCTTAATGGAACACTTTTTTATCATGATACAAATAAGCAAATTACAGAATCATACAGTGAGAATGGGATTCTCCTTTGACAATGTTAATTACATCTGTTTTAAAAGACTTTATGCAGAAGTTTAAAAAATAATGCTATTTTGGAAAATTTATCTCGTATACTTGAGGGATAAGAGCAAAGATTATTTGCATGTAAAATAAAGGGTAGCTTAATGGCAGGTGAGAATTCTACCACTGAACCACCCAGGCACCAAAATGGTAGCTTAATGATCTATCATATAACAGTATCAAAATATTCCATTCCCACATTATCCTTATTCTTTTAATTTAAATCATAAAAGAATAGGTTCTGTTTTCTCAGGATGGAGAGTGGGGAAGGCATCATTTAAGAAGAAAACTCAATGTATTTTTAAAGTTATATTTAATTTTCAAGCATGCTAGCTCTCCTCAGTGTGAATAGGATCAAGCCCACTAATTCTGAACTAATTAGTGCCGGTATTTCAAGTAAGGTGGCACTGCATTAATATCCAGTGACTTTATTTTTTCATACAGATTATATGTTAAAAAAATTTTCCTTTTACTTTCTTTAAGTCTAAATCATTGAGTGTATTAAATATTTCTAGTAAGAGAACATTTTCTTTTTTAAAATATTTTAATTTAATGGGAGTATAGTTGATTTAAAATGTTGTGTTAGTTTCAGGTGTTCAGCAAAGCGATTTAGTTATACATATATATATATTCATTCTTTTTAAGATTCTTTTCTCATACAGGTTATCACAGAATATTGGGTAGAGTTCCGTGTGCTATACAGTAGGTCCTTTTTCGTTATCTATCTATGTATAGTAGTGTGCATGTGTTCATCCCAAGCTCCTGATTTACCCCTCCCCCCACCTTTCCCAGAGAACATTTTCTTTTCTGTATATTCTTAAAAACAATATGCCAACATATTACTGAACTCAGATTTTGTGTTCACTCCCAAAGGAACGGTTGTACTTTGTAAAGGGAATAAGAAACTGGGAGACAGAATTATTGTTATAAGAGTCAGGAGATCTGGACTTTAGTCTTATGTCTGCTACTAATTCTCTGGTTGACTTTGGGAAGGTCACTTATTCATCTGACTCTTGTGTCTTCTTTTGGAAAAAAAAATTACAAGAATTATTTTTTAAGTTTCGTTATACCTTAAATACTATATTAACCAGATGTTTAAGTTGTCGCTAAGACCAATACATCCTCATGTTTCATGTGGACTACAACAATGATCTAACTGGTCCCTGCTTGGTGTGCTGGTCCCTCCATTCCTTTATTTCCATATCGCAATAAAATGATGTTTCAAATATACATTGGATATATTTATATCTGCTTTCCATTGCATTTAGAATAAAATCCTAACTCTTTTATCATAGCCCATAAAACCCTATAGGAACTGTCCCCCAAACTTCGACTTGTATCCCACTCTCCGTTTCAGATACATATACCTCTGCCAGTTCCTCACACATAATAGGCTAAGTCCTGCTTATGGCCTTGGCAAATGCTCTTCCCTCAACCTGAAACACTTTCCTGAAATCTTCACATGATTGACTTGTAGTTAGTCACATCTCAGTTCAAATATCACCTACCCAGAGAGTCCTTCTCCAATGTCCCCTCAAGAAAATACCACCACCTGACCCTAAACCTCTTTATCACAGAACCCTGTTCACCTCCTTCTGAGTACTTTGCGACACTCTATAATTAAGGCGTTCATTTAATTACTTGAATTATGCCTGTCTTCCCCACGAAAATGTACAACCTGGCTTGTACACTAATGTATCAACAGTGCCTAGAAGGGTGCTTGGCACAGAGTTTTAAGTGCTCAATAAATGTTTGTTGAACTAATGGATTTAACCTTTTTAGTATTATCTTTTGTATAAAAAAGAATGTAAGTCAGATTTATTCCTAATTAAAAAAATACATTTCTTATCATTAAAAAATTCTACACTTCAAAATTAATATTCACAATGTTCACTCTTGATATTTTTACCGGCAAGTTCTATCACTTGAATGCTGCTTATTTCAAATTGCCATTCAGAAAATATGAATACTTTGCATTATAAACTAGTAGAGATTTAAATCATATACTAAAATGCTGTAAACTTTAGTATAGCAAATCTGTCATTTATTTATAGGAAATCACTGATGATATGCCACGTGTTTTTTCCCAACTGTACCCATAATTCACTGTTTGTAAAATATTTACACTTTGCTAATCTCTCAATAATATTTCATTTTGGCATGATAAGAAAAAATGTCATTGAAATTGAATACCTTCCCATAGTCAGTGTGCTCTGATGAACATGACAAAATATTTTAATCCTGCTTTTCAACTCCTTTAAAAATAAACTCTAGATATGCCTTAATTTCTAAGCATTTCTTATAACTATATTAAATATAACATAGAACCATATTATATACACAACAAAACTTAGATATATTTTATTATATATAATGCATAGCTATAAATATATACAATAAAACGTATGCAGTTCTAAAATAACATTTTTTAAACAATCTAAATTTATATTAACGTAAGAAACTTATTTTTTGTTGGAGTTTTATTGTTGTTATCTTTTAGTTATCTATTTCTAATTTATTGAGATGTGGTCAGAGAACATGATCTCGTGATATGGATTTTTGAAATCTATTGAAAATTGCATTTCTCAAATATTATATATATGTACTTGAAAATAATGGGTATCCTTTGCTTGCTGGAGTTTATCAATGCTTATTAGATTAAGCAGATTAAGCTTATTCGTTGTATTTTGAATTCTATATCTTTACTGATATTTTAAAGTTTTTTGATCTATCTTTTATTATCAAGGTTATATTATATTCATGCATTTTTCAGCCAATTTCTCCTTGAAGAAAGAAAGCATTTTACTTCAAAACACTCTAAAATAGTGGTTTTCAAATGTTAGTGTACACCAGCATCATCTGGGGCTTCTGGTAAGCCACGATTGGTGGTCCCACTCCCAGAGTTTCTGATTCAGTAGGTCTGGGGTGGGGCCCAAGAATGTGCGTTTCTTACAAATTCTCAGGTGATGCTGATGCGCTGATCCGAGACCACATTTTGAGAACCATTATCCTAAAAGTGGATTTTCATCCTGGCTGCTAATTATAATCAACTGACGGGACTAAAAAGTAAAAATACCAGTGTTTGGACACCAAATATGACCAGAAAATTTCAGGGTAGGACCCAGGCTCCAGAAACTTTTTAAGATTCCCCAGGTTAATTCATTATGTAGCAGGAGTTGAGAACCATTAATCTAAAACATGTTTGAATCAATCTGACTTCACAATGTGTGATTAATATTCATCAAAGAGTAGTTTCTCCACACTTGGTTACCTCTAATTTGTCTAGAAATGTCTCCTTACTAGGAGCCTTATACCACTTTCCAATCTCCTTAGATTTTTTCACTTACACAGACTTCACTGAATGACCATTACATGTAAAGCACTATACCAGCTTGCTTTGTTTATACCTATTTTTGTGTTCCTCTTTTGTGTAGTTCTTTATCCTTATTTCAATTCATTATCATCTGAATAATAATGATCATCACAACAACAATAATAATGATAGTATTAACTATGTATCAGGCACTGTTCTAAGTGCTTTCCATGTATTAACTCATTTACTCCTCATACAACCTTATGAGGTAGGAATTATTATTTCTATCAAACAAATGAGGAAATTGAGGCAAACAGAGTTTAAGCTAACCAAGGTCACCATAGTATTATAATAAGTGGCTGGAATATGAACTTAGATATGCAGTCTGCTTTGAGCTACTAACAATCAGAAATTAAAGTATCTGTAAAATTAGAGACATTGGAAAAATATTGTTTATCCAAAAATTGATTTGCTTAAAAATTGTATCTCCCATTGTTTGTTTTAGTATGAATGCCTAGTAGAGTTTTTCATTCCAAAAAAATTTTTTTACTCCAAAATGGAGACCATTCTCAATCATAAACTGCATAAATCATATTCTTTGATTCTATACATTTGAACAGGTGACATAATTTTTATATTAATCTGCAGAAATCAATGCAACACTATCATATATTTTTATACTGCAATTTTCAAAATTCTTTGTATGACAAATAATTACTGTACACATAGAACACAGGTTGTGCAGGAAACCTTTTAACTTAAGTCTTTGATTTATATAAAATGCCCAGAATATTGCTAATCAGTACCTGTATTAGTCAGCTTGGGATGTTGTAACAGAATACCACAGACTGGGTGGCTTAAACAACAGGAGTTTATTTTCTCACAGTTGTGGAGGCTAGAAGTCCAAGATCAATGTGTGGCAAATTCAGTTTCTGGTGACAGCTCTCTTCCTGACTTTCAGAAGGAAAGCCACTATGTGCTCACATGATCTTTCCCCTGATTTCTGCAGAGGGTAGAGGGGCTTGAGGTTGAAGCAATTGCCATTGGCCAATGATTTAATCAATTATGACTATGTAATGAAGCCTCCATAAAAACCCCACATGACAGCTTTTTGGCCCTTTTTGAAGAGCTTCCATGTGGGGGAACCAGAAGCTCCTTTGTTCCAGACCTCAGCTCTGTGTATCTCTTCATCTGACTATTGATTTGTATCTGGTAATCTAGTGAGTAAACTGGTTTTCCTGAGTTCTGTGAGCAGTTCTAGCAAATTAATCAAACCTAAGAAGGGAATCATGGGAACCTGTCTTATAATCAGTAGGTCAGGTAACAACCATTGGAATTGAGTCCAGGAATGCTTTTCAGGTATCTTTAAATTCTGATTTAACTAAATATAAATAATAGGCTGTAGTCATTAAGGATGTCATGTATTTTGATATTGCTAGAAACGTTTCATGTATAGATTGACAACGTGCAATAAATCCGTCGAAATAATTCCAAACCAAGCAATTATTTGTTGAATGAAATCTCTGTCAGGGTTGAAATTAGGAAGGTAAAGATAGAGAGAGGTGATATTCTAGTCACGATAGATTAACATTCTAAAATTCAAATGAAAACCTTCCATTCAGCTGAGAAATTTGAGCATTTTAATTCCTCCCATTCCAATCTCAAAATTTCCATTCAAATTACCAAAATAATATAGAATATATTAAAAAAGTATCTGTACTCTCTCTAGTACCAATGACATTCATATGTCAGAAGTGTCTGAGTCAAGAGAAGCTGGATTGAGAGAAAGGTCCACTTAATGTAAAGAATAAGATTCACTCTTTGCTCCCACATCTCTATACTTTGGAAATAATTGGAAGAGGCCTCTTAGCTCACAGTGACTAGATTTGGAAGCAGTTATAAGATGGCAGGCCAATCTTGATCATGTCAGCAATTCTGGGAAACAGACCAGGTGCACAGGAAATTCAGAGAAAGCACCCTGTAGCTCTATACACATTGGACCAACTCTGTGCTACGTAAAAGCAGGGGCACTGCAGACTGGTAAGATGACTCTATTCTGGCTGACCTTTTGCTGTCCTAAGATACACAGATAGCTATAAAGACTATTAGCTCATTTTATATCTGGCTGAGTTTTTACCTAATCCCTTTTTGTTTCTGACTTCTAATATTCCAATGAAAACAATGTTTGTAAGGCTCCATTTTGTGTGAAAAGAAAAACGAAACCAACTGCAGTGTGTGTGTGTGTGTGTGTGTGTCTCAAAATAATGAATCCCAAAACGTTCAAAAAAGTTCATTTCCAGGTGTTGGGGAATGGAGGACACAGGGATTGGTGGGGTATTAAGTTTCTATATTTTCTTTTTATATTCTTATATTATTACATTTTTAAAATTGTCTCTTAAAAGGAAAATAATAGATGAAAGTTTATATAAATTTGGAGTAGGGAAATCCTTTTTAAGCCTAACATCTAGGGTAACAATGGCATTGATATTTAGCATTTGAATAACTTGACATCAAAATATAAAATAATAAAAAAGGAAAGAAAAGTAAGGGAAAATAATTTTTAAAAATTAAAAGGCCAATAAAAAATTGGGGAAAAAATTTCCATGATATGATGAAGAAATATTTTCCTTAATACATACAGGGTTCTTAAAAATCAATAAAACAACAAATACCTCAAATCTAGCTCCTAGCACATAGTATGTATCTTAAAATACTCTTATAAGTGAATTTTTTTCACACAGAGAAAATGAGCTCATAAACAGATAAAATATTCAAGCTTAAAAATCAATTAAACAAAAATTCAAGAAATTATCCTTCTGCCTGGATTATCTATCCATCTTTTTGTGTACCTAGAAAATTCCTCAAGCCTCAAGATGTATACCAAGTATGATGTCATCTCTGAAGTCTTTCCTATTTCCCTATTCACATCATCTTCAGTGTTATCAGGTCACCGTTTATTTTATCCTGTCATTGAGTTTATTTTATTATAATTTGAGGGCATGTTTGTCTTCCCAGCTGGACTTAATTTTAAAAGACAAGGAAATTTTCTTTTTATTCCTTTTTTTAAAAATTGAGGTATAAGCAACATATAGCACTACATTAGTTTCAGATGTACAACATAGCGATACGATATTTGTATATACTGTGAAAAGATCAGAAAATTTCTCATTGCTAGAGGCATTTATAATATCTAACAGTTCCTAGATTGTGGTAGGTGCTCAATATTCATTGTACTGAATGAAATTGTTATACGAAAATAAAGTGGAAAACAATATTCATTTACATAGAAAAACAAAGTGAATTAATTTTTCTTTATCATAGTATGCAAGTTTACTTTAAAAGTATATTTTCGTCTTTGTGATTCTGTTAGTCTTAAAGTTAAGGTTTTAAAATTTATTTTTAATTCAGTTTTAAATTTGCCAAACCACTTTCAATAGTGTCATATTAATTACACTAAATCTTCTATTCTCACTGTAGTCAATGTAGATTGATCCTATCCCAGAATCCTCTCTGTGGTTTCACTAGAGAGAGTGGTAATGGTAGTGGTACTGGCAAGTTTTATATTTGTACTGACTCACTATGTATATCTGGGACTATTTGTTACAAATTAACACGAGGAAGTCCCCAGTAAAACATTTAAAATTCTTCCGAAAGAATGTCAATAGGGTTTTCCCATCAATAATCAATAATGATATGGGGGATAGCTCTGTGAGTTATCACACACTTGTAAGGAGGTCAAGGTTCTGAATTATGGTCCTTTTATTACAGCAGTTAACATTTTTCCCCACAGTCTCAGTCTGTACCCCTAACCTCAGTCTTTTAAAAATGTCTATGGGGCTTCCCTGGTGGCACAGTGGTTGGGAGTCCGCCTGACAATGCAGGGGACACGGGTTCGTGCCCCGGTCCAGGAGGATCCCACATGCCGCGGAGCGGCTGCGCCCATGGGCCGTGGCCGCTGGGCCTGCGCGTCCGGAGCCTGTGCTCCACAGTGGGAGAGGTCACAGCAGTGAGAGGCCCGCGTACCGCAAAAAAATAAAAAATAAAATAATAAAAAAAAAATTTTTTTTAAGTCTATGATTTTATTGAAAACATGAGAAAAGATCTGTCCTTTGATAATGAATAAAAATAGAAGGTATACATAAACTGAAGATCCAATTCTATTTCTTTTCTACAGAGTATCAGGCATATTTTCTGTAAAATAAACTTTGCTTAATATTTACATAATTTTATATGTAAAATGCCTATTAAAGTAGGTTATAGATAGTAAAGAATAAAGTAGACACATAGCTCTGTGAGATTTTTTTTCTGGTTACTCATCAGACTTTGGGTTCTTCCATGATTTAGTTGTGGCTTTTGGCTTTTCCTTCACATTTCAGATTAAAGTAGATTTTATATTGGTGTAACTATAGCATATTTTCAAATCTTCTGTTTATTTCCTCTGCTATTTTTGAATTTTTCTCATCTTTTAAAAACAGAACTTGGCTTTCATCTGGTGCATTAGAAGACTTATTTAAATGTTATTAAGTCATTAATATAAATAGTATATTTTAGCCGCTCCAAATAAGAAATTTTCTGCTCAATGTCCATTTAGTGAATTAATGTATGACCTGACAGGGAACTAAAAATAGATGCAACTCATATTTACCTCAAATCATTTTGGTTTTAACTCAATTTATTAAGCCTTAGAAATGTAAATTATGCATATTTATTAAGTACTTAAATCAATATACCAAGATGATGGGGAAAATGTGTATTTATATTATAGTACAGCTTTCAGCTGTTTGGATGAATTCATGGAAACTTACTCAAACCTGCCTCTCACATTTTCCTTTAAAAAACCACAAGTTTAATTTTAGAGGGAAAGAGTGCCTCGGTCAAATGTAAGTTGAATTTGGCCAGAGTGAAAACTCTCGATTACTTCATAGAGGACACTGTTGATTGCAAAACATCCCTAATATCTGAAGCATCAGAGAATAAAATTTAATCATAATGCCATGTATTTGTCCATCTTTTCTCTTGTCACACTGTGGTTCACATTATGTACAATTGGAATGATTTTCTTGGGAAATTTTGCATTTTGTAAAATGAAACTAATGATTATTCCAGCCCAAATCAATTTATGGAACAACTGTGAAGCAAAAATGACATGTGCATGAATGCACCTTGAACATTGCTCCATGATTAAAAAGTATTATCAAAGATCAGTTAAAAAAATAAAAATAAAAAAATAAAATAAAAAATAAAAATACAGTAAAGTATCAATCCATTACTTTTTCCTCTTTTGTATCTTAACATTTTTTTAATTTTTAATTTCTTTATTTTTTTAATTGGCATGATTATATACTTATATATGAAATTCATTTAAAGAAAACTTTTACTTTCTGCAAAAAAAAGATCAATCAGTATGTATAACATAAATTATATTTTGAAATAAGAATGGTTTTATTTTTATGAAAGTAATATATAATCATTGTTAGAATCAGTTAATAAAGAAGAAAGGCAATCTAACCATAAAACACCTTCCAGAAATAAGCACTGTTAACATCTTGTCACATTCTCTTCTCTCACTATGTTTCTGTGTATGTGTGTGTCTGTGTGTGTGTGTATGCATGTTAAGATGTGTGTGTGTGTGTGTGTGTATGCATGTTAAGAACAGAGAACTGCATAAGCATTTTGGATATTCAAACTGTATAATCTTTGATTTAGGATTATCTAATAAATGCAGAATAATTAGGTTAAATATGTATGTAACTAAATTACCCTACCTAAATTTTTTACCAGCTTACTTTCTTACCAACAATGAATTTCTACTTCCTGCCATCCTTGCTAATATATTAAAAAATTTTTTTGATAGTCTAACAGATTTTTTAAGGTATCTTGTTGTTTTAATTTAATTTACAGTGAGGTGAATTTTTTTTCAAATATTTATTGATCATTTGCATTTTTATTTGCAATATTTACTAATTTTTGGTCCATTTTTTTCTCATTGTTTTGTAGGCTTTCACATACATTTAAAAGATGTTTTCAAACTCTTCCAAAAAATTAAAGAGGAGGGGACACTCCTAAACTCATTTTACAAGGCCAGCATCATCCTGATACCAAAGCCAGACAAGGACATTACAAGAAAAGAAAATTATAGGCCAATATCTCCGATGAATATAGATGCAAAAATCCTGAAAATCTATTAAAAAACTGAATTCAACAGCACATTAAAAGGATCATACACCATGATCAACTGGAATTATCCCTGATATGCAAGGATGGTTTAACATAAACAAATCAACAAATATGATACACATTAGCAGAATGAAGGATAAAAACAGAGGATCATCTCAATAGATGCAGAAAAATCATTTGACAAAATTCAACATCCTTTTATGATAAAAAAAACTCTCAACAAATTAGTTATAGAAGGAATGAACCTCAACATAATGAAGGCCATATGTGACAAGCCATAACTAACATTATACTCAACAGTGAAAAGCTGAAAGCTTTTTCTTTAAGATCTGGAACCAGACAAAAGTGCCCCCTCTGGACATTTCTATTCAACCTAATATTGGAAGCCTTAACCAGAGGAACTAGGCAAGAAAAAGAAATAAAAAGCATCCAAATGGGAAAGGAATGAATTATATTATCTCTGTTTGCAGGGTACATCATATTATATAAAGGAAACCTAAAGACTCCACCAAAAAACTGTTAGAATAATAAACAAATTCAGTAAAGTTGCAGGATACAAAATCAATATACAAAAATCGCTTGTGTTTCTATACACTGACAAAAAATTGAAAAATAAATAAAGAAAACAAACCCATTTACAATGGCATAAAAAAGAAAACAATACTTACTAATAAATTTAACCAAAAGGTAAAAGATATGAAGTTGAAAGTTATGACATTGATGAAAGAAGCTGAAGAAGACACAAATAAATAGACAGATGTCCCATGATCCTGGACTGGAAGAATTAATATTGTTAAAATGTCCATAGTACCCCAATGTAATCTACAGATTTAATCCCTATCAAAATTGCAATGGAAATTTTCATGGAAATAGAAAAAACAGTGGTAAAATTCATATGGAACCACAAAAAACCGTGAATAGTCAAAGCAATCTTGAGAAAAAAGAATAAAGTTGGAGGCATCACACTTCCTGATTTCAAACTATACTACAAAGCTAAGTAGTCAAAACAGTATAGTACTGGAATAAAAAGAGACACATAGACCAATGGAAAGAATTGATAGCCCAGAAATAAACTCATGCATTTACAGTAAACTAGTATCTGATAAGGGCACCAAGAACACACAATGGGGAAAGGATAGTTTCTTCAATAAATGGTACTGGGAAAACTTGGTATCCACATACAAAAGAATAAAATTGGACCCCTATCTTATACCATATGCAAAAAAAATAATGCCAAATTCCTTAAAGGCTTAAGATTTGAAACCTAAAATTCCTGGAAAAAAAGTCCTTTAAATTGGTTTTGACAATGATTCTTTGGATAAGACACCAAAAGCACAGAAAACAAAAGCTAAAATAAACAAATGGGACTACATCAAACTAAAAAGCTTCTGCACAGCAAAAGAAACAATCAGTAAAATGAAAAGGCAATCTATGGAAACAGAGAAAATATGTGCAAACCAAATATCAGGTAAAGGGTTAATAACCACAATATGTAAAGAACTCATCACTCATTGCCAAAACAAATGAATAAACAAACAAATAACCCAATTAAAAATGAGCAAAGGATCTAAATACACATTTTTCAAAGAAGACATACAGATAGTCAACAGGTACATGAAATTATGCTCAACATCACTAATCATCACAGAAGTGCAAATGAAGACCATGAGACATCACCTCACTCATTTTAGGATGGCTATTATCAAAAAGACAGGAGATAAGTGTTGGGGAGGATGTGGAGAAAAGGGAACCCTTGCACACTGTTGTTGGTATTGTAAGTTGGTATAGATATTATGGAAAACAGTGTAAAGTTCCCTCAAAACATAGAAAATAGACCTACCAGATGATCCAGAAATTTCACTCCGGTATATATCCAAAGGAAATTAAATGAGTATCTCTAAGAGATATCTGCAATCCCATGTTCATTGTAGCATTATTCACAGTAGCCAAGATATGGATACAATCTTAGTGTCCATGGAGAGACAAATGGTTAAAGAAAATGTGGTATATGTATACGATGGAATAATATTCTGCCATACAAAAAAGGAGATCTTGCCATTTGCAACGACATGGATGAACATGGAGGACATTAGACTAAGTGAGATAAGCCAGACACAAGAAAGATAAATACTGTGTGATCTCACACATATTAAAAAAGTTGAACTCACTGAAGCAGAGAGTAGAATGATGGTTGTCATGGGCTGGATGGAGGGAAAATGGGGAGATGCTGGTAAAAGGGTGTAAATTTTCAGTTGCAAAATGAATAAGGTCTGGGGCTCTAATAATAGCATGGTGATTATAGTTAACAATAGTGTACTCTATACTTGAAATTTCCTAAGAGAGTAGATCTTAAGTGTTCTCACCACACACAAAGAAAAGGTAACAGTGACGTGATGGATGTGTAAAAAATTAACTTGATTGTGCTAATCATATCACAATGCATACATACATTAAATTATCATGTTGCAAACTTTTTAAAAAGTCACATTGTACAACCTAAATATATGCAATTTTATTTGTCAATCATGTTTCAATAAATCTGGAAAAAAATGATTTTCCCTCTGTCATAGGTATGTATTTTTCCAGTTGTTCGTTTTAAACCTTGTTTTTAAACTTTGTTCTTGGTTGTTTTTAGACATATAGAAGTGTTTTTAAGTTTGTTATATGGTCAATTAATCTATAGCTTAATCATTTTTGGTTTTGTTGTCAAGTTTAGGAAGGCCTGTCTCATTCCAATTGAATAAAATACATTCAATATTCTAGTACTTCTTTGGTTTGAATCAACAAAAATTTATTTTTGTTTGAAGAAGGATTTAAGGGTTTTTTTGAATATATCATTAAGTAACATCACTAGTATCATTTATTTAATATTTTTTTTCCTAACTGACCTTAAATGCCAGCTAAAGCTAAATTATTGTTTATATACTTGGGTTTCTTTCCAGATTTTCTATTCCATTCTATGAGTCTCTTTGTTCTGGCAACAATACCATATTGTTGTAATTATAGTAGCTTCATAAAAATGAAGACAAATTTCTCCTCACTACTTTCCTTTGTGCAGATTTTTTTAACTTGGAGAGCCTCATACATTTATTTATTTTTTTGATGTACATGGATGAACTTTGAAATTACATTATCATATTCCAAAGTTTTCCATTTTTGCTAATTTATCTTTTCCTAGAAATTTTCATCCAAATTTTCAACTTTATTTGCATAATTATGTTCTTAATTTTTAAGTTCCTCTGTATTTGTGATTATATACTGATCTTGCTCTTTCCCTCTGTAGGATGTTGAATATTGATCTTATAATATAAACACATGACCTGGGTATGATGGGTTCAGGGGATGGATTTTTTGATATGAGCACTTTCAGTTATGTAGCATTTTCTCTTTCTCCTGTCCTTCTTTCCTTTCCCTCTCTCTCATGGTAGGTGCTGTATGGGGGATCGTCTTTTATATCTGATTATATGTTCCACCTGATCTGTATTCCAGGTATAGACTAGCTCTGCTTGATCTCCTTCTTTTAGTTTTTACCTTGTGAGTTGAAGGAGTGTCCTCTTGTTTCATTGTCTCATTGTGACAGATGCCCCAGAGAATCAAGATTACACCCTTGGTATACGGTCGCCTAGCAATGTTGGTAAACACAAAGATATAACAAATGAAGAACAAACACAACTCACAGTCTTTTTCATTTGTAACTGAAATTGCCCATCCCTATCCCCCAACACCACAACCACCAATTTTTTTATCTAAGTGATAATTTTAGTCAGTTCCTTGGAGGTAGGTAAACATCAGCTCTTACACTCTCATCTTTGCCTTATCTATTTGTAGAGATCATAAAATATTTATTGGATGAGTTAATGAGTGAATCACTTTCTCTTTGGTCTCTGTTATGCTCACTTCTCTTAAGTTTGAAAATGTTCAAGTTAACATAATAACATTTCATAATATTTCCTAATGTTTTCGTTTATATGTGATGTTAATTTCTGGTGTCATTTCCTACCACCTGTTTTCCTCCCTCTCTTCAACCCCACAACACACACAACACACACATTCACACACACACTCTTCCTGCTGGTTCCTTCCTGTTGCAGTGAGTACTTACCTTCCCCAAATTTATACTAGTTACATAATAGGAAGAACATTCAAGCACCCATCCCTCCCTCCAGGTTTGTTTTTGAACGGTAACTGTGAATAACAGAATAAAATATACAGGAAATTTTAAAAATAGAAGGAAGCAAATCAGTATAATCTCAGCCTCCTAACACATCAGCTATTAGGTTTGTGAGTTTTCTCCATACATATGTTTACATCATAGTAAAAATACCATTTTTATTAAGCATTAACTATATTTTTAGCAGGTTGTTAATTGTTACCATAATCGTTTTGATTTCTGCTTAATGGTCAATCAAGTGAAGATACTATAATTTGCTCAATTGCCTCTTTATCATTGCACCATTTGAAGGCTATTTTCACATGTTCACTACTATTAAAAAATCCAATGGTGATTAACTTTGTGTATTTATCTATATCTAACTTTTGAATTATTTTCTCAACATAATTCCATCTTTTTATTCTAAAATAGCAGTGCTGTCTTTAATAGTGATTGGACCAGTTTAAAATATTATTATGGGGTTAATATTTTCATAATTTATCTCTACAAGTACCATCGAGTTATTATCTCACATGATTTAATATATTTCGCAGTGAAAATAGATCTCTAAGTTTTCTTCCAGATTTACATATCCATGAGTCTACTGAGTTCCCCTGGTTCTAAGGCAAAACCATTTTTAGACTAAAATTGTAAATTACTACAGTAGGGAACCTTTTAATTATATGAGTTACATCAACAAGAATAAATGGAGGGCTTCCCTGGTGGAACAGTGGTTGAGAGTCCGCCTGCCGATGCAGGGGACACGGGTTCGTGTCCGTGGCCATGGCCACTGAGCCTGCGCCTACGGAGCCTGTGCTCCGCAACGGGAGAGGCCGCAACGGTGAGAGGCCCGCGTACCGCAAAAAAAAAAAAAAAAAAAAAGAGTAAATGGAATTCACCTTACATAAATTCACTACCCATGCTAGAATGTCTTTAAAATGTAAGGCAGCTATATTTTGCAAACAACTTGTGGCAACATGTCCAAATAATTTCCATCTGAAGGAATAATTATAGGGTGTCTCTAGAAACACTGATAGGAAAACAGAATTTTAAAATTTACTTGTTTCAAAGTAGGATTAGTGGTAATAGCTAAACATGAGGGATGGGACAGGTAGTCGAGCTATCTGAAATATTTCCGATAATAATAATACACCTGCTGTTTACAGCTTAAATTTGGTGCAATTTTAAAATACTGAGAAATTATAAATATTATAATGCATTTTAGAACTATATATTGTAACATATATCCGCACTAACACTTCTTTCTACCTACTCGTCTGCAAATAGATACAAAAAATGTTCATATGCCATGTAAGATAACCTAATTAATCACTAAATGAATTTTTAAAGTTAAAGCATTTATTTTACCTGAAAACTTGATCTTATATATCCATTAGTGTTTATAGAATAAGCAGCTATTGGTCCACCCAAGTAATTTTTGATGGAACATGTCTAAGTAGTTACCCCTCAAAAAAAGGAAATAACACCATGAATTTCGCTTTGGCAATCAGCAATGTAAATTATGCTTATTGAAGGGCACATACTGGGTTCAGTTGTAGACCTTGTTTCCAAGTCTATAGGAGAAGTGCTACTAAAATATTGTATAAGATTAGCCTGATAAAACCCAAATTTATGGTGCTGTTCTATTATTTAAGTGATTTTGTATTTAGTAAGAATTTTTTAAAAAGAATTGGGGCTGAATGAAGTTGAATCTATTTGCTCTTCCACCACTGAAATGTGACTACACTGTTTTCATGTGTTCATTCATTCATTCAGTAACAACAGCCACAACAAATATATATTTGGAGAGAGAGACAGAAACACAGAGACAGGGAAAGAAATAGAAATTCTGAGGATACACTGGTGAAAAGTGAGGCACAGCCTCTCCTTACACGGAGTTTACAATCTAGTTAGATGAAATAAGTTAAAAATGAGAAAGTTTCTCTTTGTTATGAGTGCTACAAGGAAGATAAAGCAAGGCAATATGACAGTGATTATGGCGAGGGTTGACACAGGTAACATAGAATGTTCAGGAATGGCTTGGGGTCTTGGAATTTTATGAGAGGCTGAGTGAAGAGAATAATTCAAGATGAGAACATCTGGAGGGAAAGTGTGCCATAGGAAACATCTAGTGAAAAGATCCTGGGGGCAGAAATGAGCATAGAGTGTGCAAAGAATAGAAAGAAACCTAGTGTCACTAGAGCATAAAGAAGGCGAAGCAGAATGGTAAAAGTAGGGCATCAGATTATGCCGGCCTTTGCATGCTATAATGAGCATTTTGCTTGACCTTCCAAGCATATCAAGGGATACTGCATATCATATTATGTAATTATACATATTATATAAGTGGTTTCCTAACAGATGTATAGTACTACCTTGTAGTTATTGCAGTGAAGCTTATTATTCTGGTACATTTTTATTATTATATGTTAATATTATATTACAAGATGACTGAATTAAGATTGCACATATAACTTTTTATTCATTGAGGTCTTACATTGTGCCAGTTACAACACTAAGCATTATGTAAAATATTTTATTAAATCCTCACAACAGCCTTTCTGTGTAGGAATTTATTATTACTCCCTCCCATTTTTTCCCCCACAGATGAAGAAACTGTGGAAATTTAATGGCTTGCTCAAGTTCATACTAATAAGAATTGGATCCTGGATTCTAAGAGTTTTTTACTCCAAGGAACCCACACAATCTGTAGGAGATTTTGCCTCCTGAACATGTCGAGGTCTGGGTAGCTTGCAAGTCAGGGTGTTCAGCTGATACATGGGTAGTGGTAATATCGATAACTCAAATTCAATATTACAAGCCTTGTTCTAAATGCTGTAAATGTATTAACTCATTGAATCCTTACAACTTTATGAAGTAGGTGTTACTGTAATTTCCATTTTATAGATGAGGATACTGAAGCACAGAGAGGTTAAATGATTCACCTTACATTACAAAACTAGTAGAGGGGCAGTGCCAGAGTTTGAAGCCAGGAGTCTGACTCCGGAACTTATGCTCTTAACAATTATTCTTTAAATGCCTTTCAAATGTAAAATTTAAGAAAGGTAAAATTCAAGGCAGCAACTGAGGACAACAGACCAAGAACTGCTTTGGTCTTTTGCATCAGTTTTCAGACCAAAGCAAGTAGTGCCTGGAAGCTTCTTGCAGGGAATGAAATCTTTCTGAGGGTCACTGCCCTCAGCTCACCAGAGCTAAACAAATGCGCCCTCATTGTTTTTCCACAGGCGCATATTTGGCATTTTAGGAGGGTCATTTTCTTTTCTTTTTTCTTTTCTATCTTTCCTTCCTTCCTTCCTCTCTCCCTCCCTCCCTCCCTCTCTTCTTTTTTTCAGCTCTTTCTGATATATTGTAGAGTGGCCTCTGGCCACTAAATGACAATAGCACTGCCCCTCTCTGACCCCTCCACTCATCAGGACAACTAAAAAGAGTTCCAGGAAAAGTCCTTAGGTCCACCAAAGTGCTTTTGCATATCTACATCTATAGCTGATGGCAGGCCTTTTTATCTACTAGAGTAGAAGGGAAGTACCAATCCTTGAATGTCAGCTATGTGCCAGACATACATTGTGCAAGACTATATTTGTACGAGTGTGAATACACATCTTTTAAAATTTTACAGTAATTTTATAAACTTGTGAGGTAGGGATATTATCTCCAACTTGCATATAAGGAATGTGAGAATCAGAGAGCTAATTTACCTAGGGTCTTACAGTGGTAGGGAGGGAAATTTAATTGAGGTCTGAATAACAAAGGCACTGCATAAAAATGCCAGAACACTTGGGATGTTTACCACACTGCTTCAGCTGTCTTGGTCTTTTGATATTTACCCTAGGCATGGTTTTCCCTTTCAGATGAGTTCCAAGAATGGAGAATATGGGGTCTACCTTCTTAACTCATGATAAAGAGTTTCATCTGAGAGATATGTCTTTAGAAGTTCCCAGCTGGTCAGGGATTATCTTTTCTTCTTTAGTATGTGACTGATTCTTAAAGTTCCCATCTCTTCCAGAGCAAGAATTCAATTTAGGACTAAGGGCTCTGAAATGCTAGTCTCAAAAAAGGCTGTGAAACATAATCTCTAGAAATTTTAGATAATAGGATTGTTTGCTATTTTTCCAGACGGAGTGACATTCTGAAGCAAGGCATGGAACTAGATTAACTACAAAGAAATAATCTTTTGACCGTGTGATTAGCTAAAAAATGTATAGAGAAAGTAAATTGCTATGTGTTAATAAAATTGTCATTAATTTTTTTATCCTATACATTTCCCCGATAACAACCTTTCTGTTAATTTAAATGTCAATTGAACATATTTTCAACTTCATTAATTAGGAGCTAGGAATAGACTATGCTACAAGAAGAAATTTATTTTCAAAAGTAGAGTACTGACTAACATGATTTGAAGATTATTGGGGCAATAAAATGATTTTTTTGAGAAGGTCTAAAAGTGGAAAGCCAAAAGGCTAGCATTTCAAAAACAATCAATTACAGAAAACAATCTAATTTTGTTTGCAACTTCCTTCCATACTGACATCATAGTATGAGTTTGAAAATAAGAATTTTTTAATATCAATATTGTTTTTATGTTGGTTAAGAACCAGTTATTAGTTAGTCCTCTACATTTTGAAGTGGGTACTATTTCATATATTTCTCATTGATAAGTTTGCTCCTTTAATGTTCTGCCCATGATACTCAGTCTTATTTGAGCAACAGTGATAATGATGTCAGGATAATTATGACAATGCTGTAGGTTATTTATGTTGCATAACTCTTTTATAATGTTTATAAAATACTTCCAGATTGAATTCCAGAAAAGTACCAATTTATCCTCCATTTCTCCTCACTCTTGCTAACATTACTATTATATATTTTTAAAAATAACCTCTGCCAGGGTGTGGAGAAAAGGGAGCCCTCTTGCACTGTGGGTGGGAATGTAAATTGATACAGCCACTATGGAGAACAGTATGGAGGTTCCTTAAAAAACTAAAAATAGAATTACCATATGACCCAGCAATCCCACTACTGGGCATATACCCTGAGAAAACCATAATTCAAAAAGAGTCATGTACCAAAATGTTCATTGCAGCTCTATTTACAATAGCCAGGACATGGAAGCAACCTAAGTGTCCATCGACAGATGAATGAATAAAGAAGATGTGGCACATATATACAATGGAATATTACTCAGTCATAAAAAGAAACAAAATCGAACTCTTTGTAGTGAGGTGGGTGGACCTAGAGTCTGTCATACAGAGTGAAGTAAGTCAGAAAGTGCAAAACAAATACTGTATGTTAACACATATATATGGAACCTAAAAAAAAAAAAAGGTTCTGAAGAACCTAGGGGCAGGACAGGAATAAAGATGCAGACGTAGTGAATGGACTTGAGGACACAGGGGTGGGAAGGGTAAGCTGGGACGAAGTGAGAGAGTGGCATGGACATACATACACTACCAAATGTAAAATAGATAGCTAGTGGGAAGCAGCTGCATAGCACAGGGATATCAACTCTGTGCTTTGTGACCACCTAGAGGTGTCGGATAGGGAGGGTGGGAGGGAGACGCAAGAGCGAGGAGATACGGGGAAATATGTATATGTATAGCTGATTCACTTTGTTATAAAGCAGAAACTAACACACCATTGTAAAGCAATTATACTCCAATAAAGATGTTAAAAAAATTTTTAATAAAAAATAAAAAAAACCCTCTGCCAATGCACTAGAGAAAATCGTATTTTATATAAATATTTGCATTTCTTTGATTCTTTGTCATCCTTGTATAGTGGAATATTTTAAGTATGCTGAATAGTCATTTATTTTAGGAATTGCATTTTCCCCTCTCTTGCCCGTTTTTGTCCTATTTTTGATTTTTTTTCTAATTCAGTATAAAACTTTTATTTATAGTAAATGTATTAACTTATTGTCCATCATATGCAATGCAAATTATTTCCTAATTTAGTTCTTTGACTTTATTTTTGTTAATAGTGGGTGTTTAAAACAATTTGCATGTAGTTAAATATATCAACATTTCACATGTTGATATCCTTCTATCTTTACATCGTTTCATTTTAATTATTGTAGCTGAATTTTATTAACTGAAGGTAAAATCTGATCATAACCCTACTTTCTGGCTAAATGTACTTATGTTTTCTTGCTTATTGATTCCTCTATCTAAATTACGGCATTGCTTTGCCATTTTTTTTTACAGGGAAGAAGGGAGGGAAGAGATTTTTGACTTGAATTTTATTATATGTGTAATTTTGAGGAGAGTTTGTGTAACTACAACGTCCACTCTTACCACTTTTCTCTCAATTTATTTACATCACTTTTTAAATCTATTCCATTATTAAAACTATTTTTAAGGTCATGCAAATATAGGTACTTTACATTTTCAGTTACAATTATTCCAAGATATTTTACATTTATAGTAATGTTGCTATTGTCAATAAAATATATATGTGTGGTTGTTTACTTCCCACTTTTTTTTTTGTTTGTTTTTGTTTTTGTTTTGCGGTACGTGGGCCTCTCACTGCTGTGGCCTCTCCCGCTGCGGAGCACAGGCTCCGGACGCGCAGGCTCAGCGGCCATGGCTCACGGGCCCAGCTGCTCCGCAGCATGTGGGATCCTCCCGGCCCGGGGCACGAACCTGTGTCCCCTGCATCGGCAGGCGGACTCTCAACCACTGCGCCACCAGGGAAGCCCTACTTCCCACTTTTTACACCTTTTTAAAATTGTATTGTCATGCAAGTAGGTCTACAGTGTTGTGCTGACAAAAAGTGTTGATAGTGGCCTTACATGTCTTGTTAATTTTAATGAAAACATTTTTAACATTTGACCACTATGTACTATATTATATTTGTTATAGTTTTTTTTAAACTGTGTTTTGAGGTATAATTTACATATCATACAAGTTACTTATTTCAATTGTATAAGTCAATGCTATTTAGTAAGTTTACTGATTTGTGCAACCAATCACCCCAATCTGTTTTTAAAATGTTTCAATCACCCCACAAAGATCCCTCGTGCCCATTTTCAGTCATTCACTGAACACTATTCAGCCATGAGAAAAAGGTAATCCTGCCGTTTACAGAAATATGGATTAAATTTTAAATTATAAGGTGGTATATTAAGTGAAACTAGCAAAACTACTATATGATCTCATTTATATGTGGAATCTTAAAAATAGTCAAACTTGTAAAAACAGAAAGTAGAATGGTGGTTACTAGGTGGCATTTGGTGGGAAAGATAGGGAGATTCTGTTCAATGAATACATGTCTTCAGTTATAAAATTAATAAGCTCCGGGGACCTAATGGTGACCATAGTTAATAATACTGTATTGTGTTGTTGAAATTTGCTGAGAGTAGACCTTAAGCATTCTCGTCAGAAAAATTAACAAGATAAGTATCTGAGGTGATGGATGTGTGAATTAATCAGATTTTGGTAATCATTTCACTAAATATATTTATATCTAATTGCCGCTTTAAATATATACAATTTTATTTGTCAATTATACCTCCATAAAGCTGGGGGAAAAGAAAGATTGCAACATAGAAACGCTGCCTTGACTTTCCGGCCTGCTAGCCTGCCCTGTGGATTTCGGACTCAAGACTGTGTCATCAGCTCTTCCCTGAATTTCCAGCTTCTCAGGCAGCTCTACAAATTTCAGACTTGCTAGATCCCATAACTGTGTGAACAAAGTCATCAAAATCATTGCCTCACTCCCTTTGTCTCTATATCTGTCTCTCTTATACATATATATGTGTATTTTTATATATGATATTTTTGAGTAAACTTGTCTTATTGTTGCCCTTTGGGTGTATTTTTCTGTCTAAATATTTCATATTTAAAACCTTTTTAAATATACTTCTTTATTTTTAAATGTTTTTATTAAGCCATTTTCTCTGCATTCCTGTTATTTTTCTAAGTTTTTAGTTAAATAATCCATTTGTTTCTTTAAAAGTAATTTAATATTTGCTTGATTTTAAACTTAATATATATGTTTAAAATGTATAGAATCCCATGTTGAGTTGGCTGCTACTCTTTCAGGCTTTCATTAAGCTCTAAATCTTTCCCCCTTGGCCACAATTAAGAAATTACTGGTGAATTTTTACCAAAAGGTTGACATGCTTTGATTTGTAATTTATACTGTTTATATCTGTCTAACATCAGTATGGGGTATGTACCGTCTGGGAGTAATGTTGGAGTTAGGGAAGTCTGTCAGAGAGTAACGAGATAACCATCTGTTTAGATAGTAGAAAGAAGAAGAGATTCAAGTGAATGCAGGAGATAGAGTCAAGTATGGTGAATGAGAAAATATCAGGTACAAGTAGGTTGTAAGTAAGAAAAGAAAATTTGAATTTACAGGATCTGTATGATAGCTATATGGCTATTAAGCCATTAAACCAATTTGTAAGAAAGGTTTAGGTTTAAAGATACAGACTTAGGAAGAAAATCATCAGCTCTGAGAATCAATTAAATGACGTAGAAAATTAAGGAGAAAAAACAGACAGCTATGGTTGGAATCCTAGGGAACACCTAAATCTGAGCCACAGAGAAAGGAAGAGTAACCCTTAGAGGAGTGTCTTCATCAGTATGGGCTGCTATAACAAAAATATAGACTGGGTGGCTCAAACAACAAATATTTATTTCTCACAGTTCTGGAGGCTAGAATTCTGAGATCAAGGAGCTGGCAGATTGTGTGTCTGAGGAAAGCCTGCTTCTTGGTTGCACACTACCAACTTCTTGCTGCATCCTCATGTGGTAGAAAGAGAGCTAGAAATATCTCTGGGATAACTTTTATAAGGGCACTAACCCCATCCGTGAGGATTCCATCATCATGACCTAATTATCTTCCAAAGTCCCAAAAGGCATTAAGTTTTCAACATGTGAATTTTGGGGAGACACAAACATTCAGTCCATAACAAGGAACTTGAGAAGACAAAAGTTGAGTAAGGGGAAAATCAGGAAATTATGGTGTCACGAAGTCCAAAGGTAGAGAGCATTTCCAGGTTTGCCCTTTAACTTTGAGTGTTTTTTAAGTAGCATCTTGATGTAGTGTGAGAGAAGCAGTTTATGAATGCCTTCATTTGGCACCATTGATCATTAAATATCATCTTTGTAAGATCTGATTCACACAGAGTTGGTCTGTGTTATGAACTTTGTGTCCCCCCTATTCGTTATAGGCCTTACTTGTCTCTCATACACAGAATTTGATGCAACAGGGAACTAGTCTGCAGAGGAAAAACGTTTAGCAATGAATTTGGTAATGGAGTCTGTTCTAGTCATAGAATTTTTATAGGTTCTCTTGGAAAAGTTAATGGGACAATAGCACATTACATCTGTAGTACTTTTATTTCACTGCTGAATGAGTTGCACTGTATTTATTCTTTCCATGCCTTAAAATTCAACTATTACTGAGTTCTTTGCTGTCATGAGCTATGACCAAACATTAATAATATTTCATATTCTAAATATTTTGTTCACTAAAATTGCACATGAAGAAAAAAATTGGTTTTGAAGTATTATTTTGGTCCTAACTCAAATGCCAGTGCAGTGGTATGAAAACTATAGACACGACAAAGAAAATATAGTCAATGTAATTGCCCTCCTCTCATTTACCATTTTCCACCCCCCCCCCCGGATTTAATTTACTCATCATTTTCATTTTAATTGTTTTTATACCTCACTTGCAAACTGTAATAGTTATAAAGGAAATAAAAGACTTACATATTTCCAGGAGCTTTAATTTTGGAGTGTCTGCACAAAAATTCCTTTTGACAGTTCTAGAAAACAGTGGAATATTCAACTGATCTAGTTGAGCTTTCTCCTAAAATCTATTAATACCAAATGTCAAAAGATTTAAAGACACTAGGTTGTGTATGCCCTTGGGTATGTAGGGGAGAAAAAAATCTTTTACCTCTACATATCTTGTATTTCTGGTTGGGGCCCTATAACTTTAATAAAAGACCAATGAACAAGAGAAAAACAAACAGAAATTTATTAACGTGTGCATTGTGCATATGCATGGATAACTCAAAGAGGTAGTTAGAACTTGGGTTTGTCTAACAACAAAAGAACAATAAATTTTTAGAGATGTGACAAGACAAAGGAAAAGGACTTTGAACTTCTAGGGGTAGCAAATTATAGGAAGGCAAGTATTTGGGGAAATTAATAGTAGATAAGGGTAGCTTTAGCAAGGTTTGTTATGTAGATTCCTCTGGTATGCTCTCTGGGGCTGATAAGGGTCTAGAGTTTTCTCTAGTGATTAACTTTTGTCCCTCCTGGTAGAGAGGAGAGTGCAGAGACTTTTACAAATTTATGTCCTGGTTTCAGGCAAATAGGAGGAGAGCAGAGAACTTTTCTTGTATCTGCTTCTTCTCAATTGCTTTTGACTCAAATAATCCTTATGCCAAAGTGGCACATTTTGGGGTGGCATGTTTTGCTACCTTTCACTCATGTCCATCAAAGAGAATCTGGGTGGCATGGGAGGATCTTATCTTTTAGGAACTGCCTTTCTGATGAAGAATTTTTTTCACCTCCAGATGTAATTCTTCTCTTTGCCATACATGATGCTGTATAGTGTATATGGCATAGGACTTCTGGGTTTTCTGAGGAAGGATGAAACTCTAGATTAACTTTAAGGCTTCTAGCTTTAAAGCAAATGGGTAGATGGTGATTATACAAATTACAGAAGAAGCAGATTGTGTGAGGAATGTGATGAGTTCAGACTCACACACATTCACGTTTTCAGTTTGAGTTTAGTATGGGATGTTCAAGTGGCAATATTGAGTATGCAGCTGAAGTTTGTAGTTCAAGGAAAAAACTTGGAGATGCAGCATTGGGAAAGATTAGCTTATAGGTAGAAATTGAAGCCATGAATATAAAAGATATTTTTCCAGGAAGACGGTGTAGAAGATGTGCAAAATAGTACATGAGAAAAATTCACATTTACTGGTTAGGTGTTATTTAGTAATTCAATTAAAAATAGTTAATATTTCTTGAATGCTCATTATGTCCAAATTTTGCTGCTAAGTATTAAACAATGAAAATCTCATTTAATCTTCATAAGAATCGTACGAGATAGATACTATTATTATTATAATTTTCATTTAACAGGTGAAGAACAGAAGTTAAGTGACTTGACCAAATCACACATTCAGTAAGTGGTACAACCAGGAATTTGACTTAGTCCATGCTCTTGACCATTGTCATATTCTTTTCAAATACTTATTTAACAGCCAAGCACAATACAAGGCAGTTGAAATACAGCAGTGAAAAGGACAGATAATCCTGCTTTCATGGGGCTTACTTCCTTGTGGTGAGAAAAGCCTTAAACTTATAAAACCATAAGTAAAAACATAAGCTAAAATTGTGTTAAGGGATATAAAGAAATAATTGGAGTAATATGACGATGGGTGTAGAGATGGGGCGAGAGCCATTAGATAAGTTATTTGAGGAAGACAGCTTTAAACAGTATTTAATCTGAGACTTGAATAATGAAGCCAGGGAAAGAGCTTTACAGGAATAGAGAACAGCAAGTGAAAAGACCTTGAGATGAGATAGGATGAACAAAGGGAAAAGTGGCATCAGAGGAGACTGGAGCAGGCAGGAGTCAAACCACATAAAGCCTTGCAGGCTGCAGGGAATAGTTTAGACTTTATTCTAAGAATAATGGGAAGGCAATAAGGGGTTTTAAGGAGAGGGGTCATATGATCTAATTTTTACATAAAAATAGCACCTTAGCTGCTCTCTGAATAATATATTGGAGGGAGATAAAAGTGAAAGCCTCAGGAAGACCAAGAGGAAGCTATTACAATAGCCCATGCAAGACATGATGGTGTCTCAATTTAAGGTAGTATCAGTGCAGATGAAAGGTAGACATGTTTGAGATATATTCTGGATATAGATACTATAGAACATGCTGATTGATATGGAAGGTAAGAAAAAGGGAGAAATAAGTTATTTGCAGTTTTTGGATCTGAACAGCTATGAGGATGGTGATTCCATTTACTGAGATGGAGAACATTGGGCAAGGAACATGTTGGTGGCTGGGAAATCAGTAATGTTGTTTTGGCAATGGCTGAATTAGACTTGTCCAACTCAGTGGAGAGGTCAAGTAGAAAGTTGTAAATATGTCTGTAGCTCTGGAGTAAGTTCTAGATTATAGTTTTAAATTTAGAAGTCATCAACAGACACATAAAGTCATGGATAAATAAGGTCACTTAAAAGGAAGAGAGATTTAAAATGAGAAGAGAAGAAGGTACTGAAGTCCCTGGAACTCAAGGTTAGGGTACATCATTGGGGATTGGATACATAGGAAGAGCTAGCAAAGAAAACCGTAAAGGAGTAACAAGTGCAATAAAAATACTTGACAATTTAACAACTCTCTTCTTCTTGGGATACACCTCTCTATTGGCTTTAATGATGATGTACATTTCTGGTTTTCCTTCATTGCACAAAGTAAGTGATTGGCTTTCAATACGAAAAGGTGAACTTCTTCCATGATAAGAAGAAGAAAATAGAAATATGAATACTGACACAGGTAAGTTTGTAGATTTGGTTGTGAGAAGATGATGCAGTTCTCTTCTGATGACTCTTATGATCTCACTGAAGCATAAGGTGATGCAATAAACTAAGGGTAAAGATGGAACAGGCTGGGGGAGAGAATCACTGAATACTATCAAGCAGGAATGATATGAGAAGGAGAGTAAGAATCAAGACAGAATGATATTATGGAAACTTGAGGAAAGAAGAGTTTCAGATAGATGGGAAAAATCTGTGTTATCAAATTTTTTCTGTAAGTTTATTAAGGTAAAGAAAAGGCTTTACATCAGAAATTTATTCTTAATGAAAGCAGATTCAGCAGAGTGGTAAAGTTAGAAGCCAGAGTACAGTGCCTGGGGAAGTGTGCAACATGAGGGTATAGAAAATGCGAGGGAGGACAGATTTTTAAAGATCAGTCAAGAAAAGAAGGAAAGTAAAAATAGCAAGAAAAAGTGACTTCTTTGAAGGAGGGCTTTATTTCATATTATTGTTTAGATTTAGCTTTTTTTCTAGTTTTATTGGAAAACAATTGACATGTTTGAGTATGTGAGTATAGGTCATAGGAAAGTATCCAGTAAAGAAGAAGAAACTGAAGAGAGAGAAAGGAGAGCGGATAATTGATGGGAGAGAAGTCCTGGGGGAAACTACCTGGGACGAGGTCAAGAGCACAGGTGGAAGTGACTGTAAATTTGACAGTGTGGTTACAGACTATTCTAAGAACATTTATGAAAGACGGTTGACCTCTTGACATTTTCTGACATTCCCCACTGAACAGAACCATAATGTATTTTGTATGCTTAAAGGTGTTCATTAATATTTCAATGCAACTGAATGCTTTTTATGTTTTAGGTTGTCCTACAGAAAATTACTTAAGTAGCTCCTTATCCCCCCCAAATTTATTCATAAAGGCATATATGTGACTCTTCTTTAAAGATCTCTCCTTTAATTAGTATTTCTTTCTTATTCCTTATTTATGTCATGATGAATTAAATATTAACATATTGTCTTTGATTTAACCTAGAGTGAATATAAATGGTATTCTGGAAAAAGAAAAAAAAAACTGACTTCAATTTTACACGCTACGCCTCTGCTGAATACCTCATTAGTGCTTTAATTCATGCAGAAAAGGTTAAAATGTACTGAAAGTGACAATTCCTAAATGGAAAACACTGTGCTTCTGGTTCACTCTCGCAGTAAAGTACAATCATTCTGGGGAAAGGAAAGTGCTAGAGAAGAGTTGTCAGAGTTGGTAGCTGAGTTGAGTTACCATGTGACCCTCTGAGAGGCAGGGACATTAGAAGCAAAGGGCCCTGAATGAATATGATCACATCACTTCTTTGGGAAATAGATGAACCGGGCAGGAGAGGATATTGTAATGTCCACTTTCACAGGCTCCTTTAGAACTTCCGTACAACTGAAATATCACTTCTGGAGAGACTGTAATATGGTATGGGCTTATGAATGCAAAGTAAAATGAAAAATTGAGAGGGTAGCTGTTTTCATTCCTCACATGATTTGTTCTTTGGTTAGTTGCCTATGTTGGCAACAGAGGATCCTCTGAAGAGATAATCAGAACAACTGATGATGTGTGAATAACCCCATTTGTATATTTAAGAAACCAAAACCCTTCCCTTTACAGTCACATTTTTGCAGCTGTCATATGAGGATTATACACATATATATGGAAACAAGAGAATCCAATCCTCCAAAATATTTTCAAGTTCAATTATCTCTACCTGGCCCATGTACATGGAGCCATTGTATTTCTCTCTTAGAATTGTTTGTCATTGACTCCTCACTATAAATGAACTAATTCAGTTAAATGTCAGTGTTAAAATAAATTTCATATTATTATACATTTCAAATCGCAAAGGAGTATCCCTTCTCCAGGTAGTTTCTCCAAATATTTTATTTTCTCTAGTATTTGCGTAACTGGAAATTTACCTTTCAAGCCCTAGACTATGGGTCCAAATGAGTTTTCTTGGCTGCCTTGAGGTGGAACAAGCAATGAGACAGATGAGCAGAGGCCTTGGGAAGTTACATTGGGAACACTTGTCTTCCTGACTGCTGTTTATAGTGTTTGGCCAAGCTGATAATATTCTGTTTTAGGCAGCTCAATTGATGTGAATTATACACTGATTTTTACCATATGGACAGCTACGCCATGAAATGATTACATTATTTCAACAACAGTATCATAATATGTTTTAATAAGAAAATCATGCTAGCTTCTGGATAAAAAGAAATTATGCAGATGCAGTCACTGTCCTCATGTGCAAAGACTTCATTTAATTAACAAAAGTCTATGTTATATTGAAAGAGAACTTTGCAGTTTTCAAAGCACTTCACATACATCTATTTGATGTTTACCACAACTGTATGCTGTAGAGATATGGGCATTACAAAATAGTAAGCCAAGTCAGAATCTAGAAAGTAAAGTGAATGTCCAGTAGAGATGGTCCATATCCAAGTAAGAAAGCTGAGGTAATTAAGTACAAATTCCTTGGTTCAAGCAATTTTACTTCTAGGAATTTCTCTTATGGAAATAGTTATTGTTTTGGGGAGATCATTGACCAAAGTTGAAGTAAGAGCCTTCTTTTTTTTTTTGCCAGGCCACAAATTAAGTAGTAGGTTATGTTTATAAGACAGTGAGTCAAAGATTCAAAACTTGAAGAAGCAGACTTTAGTTGGATATTTTCCCCAAATGAGTAATTTTAATATACATTCAGGATAACCTTAAGTAATAACCAGATATTATCCTCAATGTTTTTCAGACCTCTGCTGATGTGATTTTTTTTTTTCTTCTTGAACAGTTTCAAATGTCCAAGCCCAAATGTAATCATTGTATATTTACATTCTCAGTCTTATGAGAAGCAGACAAAAAGATGTTTTTCCATATGTGAGCAATGGGTCACAACTTGCTCAGTGTGTCCCCTTCTTTCAATGCCCTGAAAAACTTTCTTATATGCAGAATGATTAAGAAAACATTCAATGAAAACTTCATTCTATCAGTGGGAGCACTGAGGGACAAACTTCTTATGTTTGATAACAGAAATATTACAAAGTTTTAAGGATGTGAAAAATTTCAAACATCTAGTGCTGTCTTTCCTTCTCTTTCTATAAATTATCTCATAGGACATATAAACATCTAAATTTTGCTATACTAAGCTCTACTGACAATTTACTAAGTCTGTATGTTCACAGATAAAAGAACCATTGTCACATGGGTAAGAGCCAAGGTTTGGCCTACAGAGGCAGTATTGTCCAGTTTGATCCCCTTGACGCTTATACAGCTACGCAAGGATTACACACATACACACGTGCACGCACGTGCGTGCACACACACACACACACACACACACAATTACAAACACTGCAATTAATATCCTTATATCCTTATTTATCCAGATGCCAAATTCAGTCTGATTTGTAATAATAAACATTGATATCACTCTAAATATTTGTAAATAGGGAATTCAATAAATGTGATAGGGCATATAGGTAAATGGAACACTATGACCACCCCCTCCAAAATAAAAGAGATCTACATTTACTGAAATGAAAAGATGTCCACAATGAGCTAAATATGGTATTTTATAAGAAAAATATATACATACGCATCCATATATTTATGGAAAGAAGTAAAATATGCTGTTAAAAGGAGTTATCTTGAGATTGTGGGACAAATTTCAAAGTCATGTAATAAAATTTTTACAAATGTTTTATAACACATGAATTATTTACTTAACGAGAAAAAAGTAAATATATAAAATAAATGAGTAAACTGAAGAACAGCTATGCATGGTATAATTTTACCTACATAAAACATATACATATATGTTTATACATGAATGAAAATGCTAGGAGGATACATAGATAATTCTTAATAGTGATTCTCTATCGCTATTAAGTGATGGAGTTATGGTAGAAATTCCACTTTCTTCATACCATTTGAATGTTTTACAACCATTATATATTACAGATTAATCTGTACATAGTGATGCTAGCTATAACATGGATTCAGCCATTTTTATTATATAGTAGTATTCTCTAGGCAATGGCAACTCTTTCCCCCATCAATTTATAATCATTAGAGAAATATGATGCTCTAATATTCTAAGGACTTGATAACCTTCTAAAATGATACAATTACTAATTAAAATGTATTACCACTTCTGAGGAATAGTAAAGCAGTGTTCATTATTTTGAAATTTGCTTCAGAGTGTATAATTTGTCCTTTAACAGTTAATATAATTTTTATTTTTTTATTATTTTGGTCATAAAAGTGATTCAGAGAGAACGATTAAAATAATGTGCTTCGGTAAATAATCAAGAAGACATTGGATGAATGAATATAATGTATTTTAATGGGAGTCACTTCTGATAACTAAAATCCTGATTCTCACATTTAAAATAAACTTGATAAAACACTACCCTTACAAATTTCAGTATCTTAATTCTATTCACTTTAATTTCATATTTACTCTAAAAACTGAAATGTTTGATAAACAGCAAGAACCTACTTTATAGTACAGGGAACTATATACAATATCTTGTAATAACCTATAATGGAAAGAATCTGAAAAAGATTTTATATATATATACACACACACACACACACACACACACACACACACACACACACACACA
>NW_020838021.1:3161968-3247556 GCF_003676395.1 Aethalodelphis obliquidens
ACACACACACACACACACACACACACACACACACACACACACACACACACACGACTGAATCACTTTGCCATACACCTGAAACGTGAATCAACTATACTTCAATAAAAAATAAAAATTAAAAAAACTAACATTTGATTTAGATTGGAAAAACTGTAAAAGAATGATTGAATAGGCAATATAGTTAAATACTTCACTTTATGCAATCCTTGGAAGCAATTATGGAATATTAAACTTGTACAAACAGGTGAAACAAAACAAGTGCATCTCATTTTTAGGGCAAGTAAGAAATAATCAGCTCTTTTTTTTGCTTTTTAACTCTTTGTTTTGTGTTCTGTGGTCATTTTGAACAGCCCACTGATGCTACCTAGGACTATAAGGGGGAAAAAATGACTATGGAAAGATAAATCCTACTTTATACCTGCAAAAAATAAAAGGATATTTTTGATTTACCAAAAAGGAAAATGCATTTTCTTCATGATATCTTTATTTAAACTTTGTCACATGAGCACATATCATCACAGTTCTAATGAATGAAACCACGTTAAAGCTTAGTTGATTAACTAAAGAAAGAAATATATATCATATAATTCCTTGTTGTGTAATTAAATAGGCATTTCCATATAAATAACGTGAAGGGTGCCCTTTAGGTAAAGTTTAATTATCTGAAAAATAACTGCAGTTACTGTCATTAGATTTTTTTAAGTAAAAAAGAAATTTATGGTAAATCATAAGACTACAGTCATTAAGACTACAGTCATGATCAACCTATCAGAAAATGTTTTCAAAATGATACCTAAGATTAGTGACGTTGGGCATCTCTTCATGTGTTTGTAGTGGGAAGATGCTGATTAACACAGGGAGATCAGCTTGAGGCTTTGTGATGACCTAGAGTGGTGGGATATGGAGGATGGGAGGGAGGCTCAAGAAGGATGGGATATGAGGATATATGTATACTTACAGATGATACACTTTTTTTTTTAACATCTTTATTGGAGTATAATCGCTTTACATTGCTGTGTTAGTTTCTGCTATATAACAAAGTGAATCAGCTATATGTATACATATATCCCCATATCCCCTCCCTCTTGCGTCTCCCTCCAACACTCCCTATCCTGCCCATCTGGGTGGTCACAAAGTACCGAGCTGATCTCCCTGTGTGATGCAGCTGCTTCCCACTAGTTATATATTTTACATTTGGTAGCATATATATGTCAATGCTGCTCTCTCACTTCGTCCTAGCTTACCCTTCCCTCTCCCAGTATCCTCAAGTCAATTCTCTATGTCTGTGTCTTTATTCCTGTCCTGCCCCTAGGTTCTTCAGAACCATATATATGTGTTAGCATACGGTATTTTTTCTTGTCTTTCTGACTTACATCACTCTGTATGACAGTCTCTAGGTCCATCCACCTCAAAACAAATAACTCAATTTCATTTCTTTTTATGGCTGAGTAATATTCCATTGTATATATGTGCCACATCTTCTTTATCCATTCATCTGGTGATGGACACTTAGGTTGCTTTCATGTCCTGGGTATTGTAAATAGAGCTGGAATGAATATTGTGGTACAAGACTCTTTTTGAATTATGGTTTTCTCAGGGTAGATGCCCAGTAGTGGGATTGCTGGGTCGTATGGTAGTTCTATTTTTTGTTTTTAAGGAACCTCCATACTGTTCTCCATAGTGGCTGTATCAATTTATATTCCCACCAACAGTGCAAGAGGGTTCCCATTTCTCCACACCCACTCCAGCATTTATTGTCTGTAGATTTTGTGATGATGGCCATTCTGACCAGTGTGAGTTGATACCTCACTGTAGTTTTGATTTGCATTTCTCTAATGATTAGTGATGTTGAGCATCCTTTAATATGTGTGTTGGCACTCTGTATACCTTATTTGGAGAAATGTCTATTTAGGTCTTCTGCCCATTTTTGGATTGGGTTGTTTGTTTTTTTGATATTGAGCTGCATGAGCTGCTTGTATGTTTTGGAGATTAATCCTTTGTCAGTTGCTTCATTTGCAAATATTTTCTCCCAATTCTAAGAGTTGTCTTTTTGTCTTGTTTATGGTTCCCTTTGCTGTGCAAAAGCTTCTAAGCTTCATTAGGTCCCATTTTTTTGTATTTGTTTTTATTTCCAGTTATCTAGGAGGTGGGCCATAAAGGATCTTGTTGTGATTCATGTCATAGGGTGTTCTGCCTATGTTCTCCTCTAAGAGTATTATAGTGTCTGGCCTTACATTTAGGTCTTTAATCCATTTTGAGCTTATTTTTATATACAGTGTTAGGGAGAGTTCTATTTTCATTCTTTTACATGTAGCTGTCCAGTTTTCCCAGCACCACTTATTGAAGAGGCTGTCTTTTCTCCATTGTATAGTCTTGCCTCCTTTATCAAAGATAAGGAGACCATATGTGCGTGGGTTTATCTATGGGCTTTCTATCCTGTTCCATTGATTGATATTTCTAATTTTGTGCCAGTACCATACTGTCTTGATTACTGTAGCTTTGTAGTATAGTCTGAAGTCAGGGAGCCTGATTCCTCCAGCTCCGTTTTTCTTTCTCAGGATTGCTTTAGCTATTGGAGGTCTTTTGTGCTTCCATAAAAATTGTGAAATTGTTGTTCTAGTTCTGTGAAAAATGCCATTGGTAGCTTGATAGTGATTGCACTGAATCTGTAGATTGCTTTGGGTAGTATAGTTATTTTCACAATGTTGATTCTTCCCATCCAAGAATATGGTATATCTCTCCATCTGTTTGTATTGTCTTTAATTTCTCCCATCAGTGTCTTATAGTTTTCTGCATACAGGATTTTTGTCTCCTTAGATAGGTTTATTCCCAGCTATTTTATTCTTTTTGTTGCAATAGTAAATGGGAGTGTTTCCTTAATTTCTCCTTCAGATTTTTCATCATTAGTGTAGAGGAATGCAAGAGATTTCTGTGCATTAAATTTGTATCCTGTTACTTTACCAAATTCATTGATTAGCTCTAGCAGTTTTCTGGTAGCATCTTTAGGATTCTCTATGTATAGTATCATGCCATCTGCAAAAAGTGACAGTTTTACTTCTTCTTTTCCAATTTGGATTCCTTTTATTTCTTTTTCTTTTCTCATTGCTGTGGCTAAAACGTCCAAATCAATGTTGAATAATAGTGGTGAGAGTGGACAACCTTGTCTTGTTCCTAATGTTGAAGTAAATGATTTCAGTTTTTCAGCACCAAGAATGATGTTGGCTGTGGTTTTGTCATATATGGCCTTTATTATGTTGAGGTAAGTTCCCTCTATCCCTACTTTCTGGAGAGTTTTTATCATAAATGCATGTTGAATTTTGTCAAAAGCTTTTTCTACCTCTATTGAGATGATCATATGGTTTTTCTCCTTCAATTTGTTAATATGGTGTATCACATTGATTGATATGTGTATATTGAAGAATGCTTGCATTCCTGGGATAAACCCCACTTGATCATGGTGAATGATCCTTTTAATGTGCTCTTGGATTCTGTTTGCTAGTATTTTGTTGAGGATTTTTGCATCTATGTTCATCACTGATATTGCCCTGTAGTTTTCTTTCTTTGTGACATCCTTGTCTGGTTTTGGTATCAGGGTGATGGTGGCCTCGTAGAATGAGTTTGGGAGTGTTCCTCCCTCTGCTATATTTTGGAAGAGTTTGAGAAGGATAGGTGTTAGCTCTTCTCTCAATGTTTGATAGAATTCGCCTGTGAAGCCATCTGGTCCTGGGCTTTTGTTTGTTGGAAGATTTTTAATCACAGTCTCAATTTCAGTGCTTGTGATTGGTCTATTTATATTTTCTATTTCTTCCTGGTTCAGTCTCAGAAGGTTGTGCTCTTCCAAGAATTTGTCCATTTCTTCCAGCTTGTCCATTTTACTGGCATAGAGTTGCTTGTAGTAATCTCTCATGATCCTTTGTATTTCTGCAGTGTCAGTTGTTACTTCTTTTTCATTTCTAATTCTATTGATTTGAGTCCTCTCCATTTTTGTCTTGATAAGTTTGGATAATGGTTTATCAATTTTGTTTATCTTCTCAAAAAACCAGATTTTAGTTACTGATCTTTTGTTTTCTTCATTCCTTTTTCATTTATTTCTGATCTTATCTTTATGGTTTCTTTCCTTCTGCTAAGTTGGCGTATTTTTTTGTTCTTCTTTCTCTAATTGCTTTAGGTGTAAGCTTAGGTTGTTTATTTGAGATGTTTCTTGTTTCTTGAGGTAGGATCGTATTGGTATAAACTTCCCTCTTAGAACTGCTTTTCCTGCATCCCATAGGTTTTGTGTCATCATGTTTTTATTGTCATTTGTTTCTCCGTATTTTTTGATTTCCTCTTTGATTTCTTCAGTGATCTCTTATTGTTTAGTACTGTATCGTTTAGCTTCCATGTATTTGTATTTTTTACAGTTTTGTTTTCCTGTAATTGTTATCTAGTCTCATAGCATTGTGGTCGGAAAAGGTACTTGATACTAATCAAGATATTCCACCTCACAGATAAAAGCAATTGGTCCACGAGTTGGTCATGTTGCCCAGAGTCCTTCCCTGGAATTTATAATATGACTCTAGAATAAAGAAGCTTCTCTCCACTGTGGTGTTTGGAGAATATGAATATGAGCCTACTGGTGGCTATCTTCCCTGAAATATGGAGAAGACCTGTCTATAAACGGAAGCCAAGTAGAGGGAAGCAGAGATGGGAAATAGCTATCTTAATAGTAGTAAATCCTAGTTTCAGCCCCTAAAGTTCTTGCTGTTTCCCCTTGTTCATTGTTCTTGCTATTTTCCCCTTGCCTTATTCTGGGGTTGAGTCTAAGAATGTATTATTATTAATTTAAAAAATCCTCAGTTGATTATGATGATTGGCTATGCATGGCAATTATGGGACATGTTAATAATTCATCCCTTTTGGTTTTTGATCTACGTCAGTTTTTCACCAAAATTTTTTCTGAAACACCAGTCACTCAAATACTCCACAGCAAAAAAGAGTTTTTCAGTGCTCATTAAAGGGTCTGAAAAGTCCTTCAGTAAAACTGATTAATTGCTGAACCCAGCATTTCTCAATTGCCATTTTTTAGTTAGGTAGTTATTAACATCTTACAAAACACAGTTTGGAAATGCTGAGTGATATACTATATTTATATATAATAATTTGCCAAGATTACGTTCATTTTATCAGCTTAGTATAATTGAAAATTTATCTCTTTTACATGAACTTTTCCCCAATTAACTTTGTGATTGATTAAATCTAAATTCATATCACTGGACTATCCTGCAATTTCCAGCTAGTCAAGATGATTTTTAATTTCAACTGGAATCCAACATATTTCTCTGCCAGCTTTGGGTCATTTGCATATTTGATAAGAAGGACTTCTAAAGCTACATTAATGTCTTTGTTCACTATGTTGAATCAGAAAGGGTTAATGATAGAGTCTCAAGTTATTCTGCCAGAAACTACTTTCCAAGTTAACACTGGTTAATTATTTGATATATTTGATATGTTATTCAACTGCTAATCCACCTAACACTTTTATCCTTCAGGCCACATTTTTCTTTCAACTACAAGTATGCCACAAGAGATTTTGTCATTTGGTTTCCTGAAATCAAACTTGATCTTCATACACAGTTTGTTGTGGTCTTTAAGTTGAATACCAAAAATATTTGCCCAAAATATTTCAGTTAGAAATTTTCTGTGGGAGTACAGCCCAAGGACCCTTATCTGTAAGTTGGCCAAGACCAAACCAGATTGAAATGGAATATATTAAATTTTATAGAAAAATAAAACAACTCTGAAACAAGAAAACTGATGATTAAAACTTTCTGTTATGCTATATGTTTTTAAAATTGGTGGCCTGTTACCCAGAATTCCCTCTGAGATATTTAAAATTTCAAAATTAGAAATATAATTTTTGTCACCTGCAAATATTCCTGGAAAATATCACTAAAAATAAGGTTCAAAGCATTTTTTTAATTTTTAAATTTTAATTTGATATATATAAAAGAACACATATCATAGCTGTATATCTTGAATTATTCTCACAAAGCTGACATAACTCATACCCAGATAAACAGAACCCCATACCCAGAAGCCTTTTGCAGGGTCCCTTGCACTTACTACCCCTCCAAGAATAACCACTATCCTAACTTCTAACTCCATAGATTAATTCTGCCTCCTGAAATAGAGCACAGGTCCAGGTTCATTAGATAAATTATAGTTCACAGAATTATTCTAAATGTTCAAGTTGAAGAAACTCAATGTTTTTCTTTAAAGTTTCTTGAACTTTCTGGTTGTACAATCTTGGCCAAATTGTTTAACCTCTCTGAACCTCAGCTTCTTCAACTTTACAATGGAAATAATTATAGTACCTATCTCACAGGCTTGTGAATAGTAAATATTTTATATATATATATGTATTTACATCTATCTATACAAATATTGTGTAGTAAATTTGTATGGATATATAGATAGATTTTGTAAAGAGTAGCACCTGGCACACAGTAAACACTCAAATTGTAATTATTGTTGGAGTGCTTAGAATACCCTAATATATATTTTAAATTATTATTAGTGTTAATTAAAACCATTGCTAATTAAATCAACTTTGCTTTTTGGGTTATGTTTTTCTTTCTTTTTTTTTTTTTTTTTTGCTTACCACCAAAAATATATCTTCCATTAGTTACCATACAGCTGATCCCCTTTACCCGTTTTGAGCCTCTCACACATACCTCTTCCTCTCTGGTAACCACTACTCTGTTCTCTGTATCTGTGTGTTTGTTTTAGTTTGGTTTGTTCACTTATTTTGTTTTTGTTTGTTTATCAACTTTTTATATTCCACATGAGTCTTTCTCCATCTGACTTATTTCATTTAGCATAATACACTAAATATCTATCCATGTTGTCACAAATAACAAGATTTCAACTTTTTTATGGCTGAGTAATATTCCATTGTATATATATAATTTCTTCCTTTAGGTATGCTAATAATTGTTTTATATATATATTGGTGCTCCTATGTTAGGTACATGTATATTAATCATGGTTATGTCTTCTTAATAAATTGCCCCTTTAATATTATATACTGTCCATCTTTGTGTCTTGTTACCTTCTTTGGCTTGAAATCTATTTTGTCTGATATGAATATGGCTACACCTACTTTCTTTTGGCTACCATTTGCTTGGAGCATCATCTTCCATCCCTTCACTTTTAACCTTTATTTGTCTTTAGAGCTAAGGGGTGTCTCTTGGAGGCAGCATATATTTGCATCTTGTTTCTTAATCCACGTAGCCACTCTGTGTTTTTTGATTGGTGAATGCAAGCCATTTATACTTAGGGTGACTACTGACAGATGAGGACATGGTATTGCAATTTTATTTCTTGTTTTCTGGTTGTTCTATATTTCCATTGTTTATTTTTCCTTGTATTTCTGTATGCCATTTTGTTATTTATTTACTTATTTTATTTTTGAGCTGTTTTGGGTCTTTGTTGCTGTGCGTGGGCTTTCTCTAGTTGCGGTGAGCAGGGGCTACTCTTCATTGTGGTGCAGGGGCTTCTCACTGTGGTGGCTTCTCTTGTTGCAGAGCATGGGCTCTAGGCACGCAGACTCAGTAGTTGTGGCACATGGGCTTAGTTGTTCCACAGCACGTGGGATCTTCCTGGACCAGGGATCAAACCTGTGTCCCCTGCATTGGCAAGCGGATTCTTAACCACTATGCCACCAGGGAAGTCCCCTGTGTGCAATTTTGGTTTGGTCATTTTCTATGATATTATTCTGCTTTTCCTCATTTTTATGTTTTGTGTCTCTGCTATATGTTTATGTTTTGTGGTTACTCTGAAGTTTGTATAAAGCGTCTCATAGATAAAATAGTCCTTTTTCTGCTGATAGCACCTCATCTACATTTACCTATACAAGTTCCATCCTTTTCCTCTTCCCCTTTTATATTTTTGTTGTCTCAACTTATCTTTTTCTATGTTGTGAGTTTGTTACCTGAGAGAGCTATAGTTTTTTTGTGTTTTTTTAAAACCTATTCTGATAAAGAGTTGCAATTTTCTAGTTCTATTTATTACCTAGCTCAAAGTTTTGTGTATTTTTGCTGTTTTGCTTCTGGTAGAAGAGGTCCTTTTAATGTCTCTCATAAGGCAGATCTAGTGTTAATGAGCTTCCTCAGCTTCTGTTTTTTTGTAGTCTTTATTTCTCCTTCGTATCTGAATGATAACTTTGCTTGATAGAGTATTCTTGGGTGACAGTTTTTATCTTAGTATTTTTCAGAATGTCATCCCACTTCCTTCTGGCTTATAGAGTTTCTGCTGAGAAATCAGCTCATACCCCAATGGGGATTCCTTTGTAGGTTACCACCTTTTTTCCCCAGCTGCCTTTAAAATTCTTTCTCTGTTATTGACTTTTGACAATTTTAATATTATGTGCCTTAGAGAAGGTCTTTTTGCATTGAGACAATTAGGTGTTCGGTGTTCTCTTAGCTTCATGGACTTGTATATCCAGTTCCTCCTCCAAATTTGGGAAGTTCTCAGCTTGTATTTCTTTAAATAATCTCTCTGCTCCCTTCTCTCTTTCTTCTCCTACCAGGACACCCATTATCCTAATGTTGCCCTTCCTGAAAGAATCAGATAGTTCTCATAGAATTTCCTCATTTTTCTATATCTTATTTCTCTTTCTTCTACTTATATCATGTCTAGATTTCTATCTTTGTGCTCACTAATTCTTTCTTTCATATGGTCTGCTGTATTTCCAGTGCTTTTGGATACATTTTTCATCTCAGTTATTGAATTCTTCAGCTCCACAATTGTGGTTTGGTTCTTTTTTAGAGTTTCAATCTCTTTGGCAAAATATTCCTTCTATTCATTAATTTTATTGCTAGACTCATTAAATTGCCTTTCTGAGTTTTCTTGTATCTCACTGAGTTTCTTCATGACACCTACTTTGAATTCTCTATCAGTTAAATCACAATATTCTGTGACTTCTGGAAAACTATCTTTGTGTGTGTGTGTGTGGTGCTTTAGTGTAACTGTGGTTCTTCATGGTGCTTGATGAATTGTTCCCCAGTTGGCGTATTTGAAGTTAAATGACAGGTTAGAAGTTAGTCTTTCTTTTCTTTTGTAGATGGTGCTGTAACACAAGTTTTTGGTTTCTTTTACCTGAGCTACCTTTGTTTATATTTGAGAGTTGGCACTTTCCAACCTCCATCTTCTCTGTAAAAGGTGTGGCTGCATGCCTTCCTTGTCTCTTCTTGTGCCTCTCGGATGCTTGCTGCCTTGCTTCTGCCAGAATCACTGTCAATACTGGGCTCTTCCCTTGTGTTGGGGATCCCCTGAGACAAAGGGTCTACCATGGCAGGAGGGGGAAGTGTGGGGGAGGGAGCTGGTGTCATGCAAGTGCCTCTACCATGTCCGGTGTTATAAGGTTCACGGCTCCGCCACTGCCAATGGGCGGGGGGCTGGGGTCATAAGTGCTTTAGTGGCTAGAGGGATGGGATCCTAGGTTGCAGAGGCTGGTGTGTTTGGGAGGCCAGGATAATGTACATGGCTTCCCCTGCTGTTACTGGGGTTTCTAAGGCTGTGGGCTCATCTGCTGTAGTCAGAAGATCAGGATTGCAGGCAGCAGTCCACCCATCTTTAGATGTACAGATTCGTGAAGTTCTCAAGCATCCTTTTGTGTTGAGCAGAGGCACTTTTGTTGAGTTGTGGATGTTTTACACATTGCAAGATTGAAAGGAGGAGATAAAGGTAGCTTTTCACTCTGCCATGTTTCTGGCGTAACCCCAAATCTACTTTGTTAAGAAACAAATTTTTTTAAAATAAAAAAATACTGTTTTTATTGAACCTCATTATAAACACTAAAATAATGAATATCATGTTCTTGAATGATTGATTCACCTGTCATACGTTTCATTTTGTGGTAACAGTGATTAATTCTAGAGTGTTTGCAAGTTTATCTTCTGTATTATGGTGATTTTAAAATTCCTCACACTGACATTGAAATATGTCAATAATCTGTCAGCACATTCATGACTCACATAAAGTTCTACATGAAAAGCCATTGGTAATTTTCAAACATTTTAGAAAAGGTCTGAATAAAGCAATTAACCATGAAAATTGCTTTTGATTTTTTAGTAGTTTTAATATTTTCTGATTACATCAGAATATGACTCTTCTATCATTTTTAAGTCATGGTTATTGAGAACTCATGTAGGAGTCTAATTCAATAGGTATGGGATTATAAAATGAGGATGTGTCACAATTACACAAATATACGCTTAAAAGCATGTGGTTTTTGTTTGGTCATTGCTGTTATTGTTTGTTTTTTCTGTGTTCCTGATATAACAGGTTTATAATCTCAAAGCTCTATCACTGAAATACTGGGAGTCCATACTCATTGACACGGACATTTAAAACAAAACTATTTCATTGAAGTATAATTTACATACAATGCAATTCACTCATTTTAAGTGTGTATCTCAGTGGTTTCTCATACATTTAGAGAGTTATGCAAATATCACTACAATCCAGTTTTAGAACATTTTCCTCAGCCCCAAGAGATCCATCATAACTTTGCAGTCAATCCTTGTTTGCCACCTCCAGATGCAGGCAACAACTAATTTACTTTTTATTTCTATAGATTTGCCTGTCCTGGACTTTCCATATAAATGGTATAATACAGTAGTATATTTTAGATAAAGTTGTTTTACAGTGTTGTTTATGTCTCCTATGCTCTTGCTGATTTTCTATCTAGATATTCTATACATTAATGAAAGTGGGGCATTGAAGTTTCCTAGTATGATTGTTAAATTGTTTATTTCTCCTTTAGTTTCTGTTCCTTTTTGCTTTATGTTCTTGGGGGCAGTGTTGTTATTATGAACAGAGGCTTTAAAAATTATAATTTATGCAATAAGCACTTCCAGAAGTTTAGAGTAATGACCACAAAAACACTCCTCAATGAAGGCAACAAAATGACAGCAAAAATTGTCAAAATAAATTTTTCATGACTTTGGAAATTAACCAAAATCTTGGGAAAATCTGAAGAGCATTTATTTAGGAAAAATGACTAAATCTCAATAAGAACAGTGAGAAGTTTTACATTTAACTTGACCTATTTCTATCCCTCTTTCGTTTTGTGGTAGACTTAAAATCCAACAGCATCACAATGAGTTTATCTGTGAAAACCAGCACACTGTTGGATATAACTGGTTTAGAGTTCCCCAAATACACCATCCATTGAGAACTGTCACTATTCAATCTGTTTGGCAGCTCCCTAAAAAGCTCCATTGTCAGTGTTTGCTTTTATTTGACCTGACTCAGAGATAACTTTGCATGAGCATCCCTAAGTTGTGGAAAACAATCAGCAGCAACTATTTAACATGTCAACTGACTGAAGTAACAATACTACTTAAGACTAACTAGAGGCTAATCAAGAAAATTTTTTTAAAACTGAAGAATAAGATATTCATAAAGGAGTTTTTAAAGTCTGAAACATTCCTGGGAATCTAGACAGTCACATGCATGTGTTAAGATGTTTGCATGCCGAGGAAAGATCTGAGAGGACCGTAATCTCCTACCTCTGGCTGACCTTGTGTCACTATACAATCAGGAAATAACGGCTAAGGCAGAGTTGTAAATTTCCTACCTAAGCATTAGAAACGTGTCTCGACAAACATACAGAGGCTCTTGGTAAGGACAGAAGAATTCTTGGTTCAATGAGTTTAGGTATATCTCTGTCCAACCATTAGCTGTCAACTAAGATACATCAATGACCACACACAACAATGAATAAATACTTTACAGAATGATTCAAGGACATCACAGAAGAAATAAACAGGAGAGGAACAACAATAACTGATTTTCAGTTTGGCCACATCATTGTATTTAAAATGTCCAGTTTTAAAGAAAAAATTTGAGACATGAAAAGAAACAGGAAAATATGTCCCATAAAAAGGAAAAGCAAATGAATACAAATTATCCCTGAGGAAGCACAAATTTTGGACTTACTAGATAAAGACTTTAAAATCATTTGTTACAAATTAGTTCAAAGACTAAAGAGAACAATGTCTAGATAAATAAAAGATATGAGAATTATGTTTCACCAAATATAGCATGTCAATAAAGGCATAGAAAGTATATGAAAAATAAATAAAATGCTGTACTTGAAAAGTACAATAACTGAAATGAAAAATGCACTATAGGGGCTCAATATCAGATTTGAGCAGGCATAAGAAAGAATCAGTGAATTTGAGATAGGTCAAATGAAGCTATCCAGTCTGAGGAAAAGCAAGATAACAGCATGAAGAAAAATGAACAGAGCCTAAGAAACTTTTAGAATACCATCAAAAATATCATGGGAATCTGAGGAGAGAAGGGAGAAGAGGCACGATGAATATTTGAATAAATAATGGCTGTAAAGTTTCCAAGCTTGATGAAAAAATTAATCTAAAATCCAATAAGTTCAATGAACTCCAACCTGGATAAATTCAAAGAGAAGCAAACCTGAACACATGATATCAAACTGTTAAAAGACAAAACCAAAAAGATAATCTTTAAAGCAGCAAGAGGAAAGCAACTCATCATATACAAGGGATCTTCAGTAAACTTAACAGTAGACTTCTTGTCAGAAACCGTGGAGACCAGGGGACTTCCCTGGTGGTCCAGCTGTTATGACTCCATGCTTCTACTGCACGGAGCAGGGGGCATGAGTTCAATCCCAGGTTGGGGAAGTAAGGTCCCACATGCCACACGGTGCAGCCAAAAAGTAAAAAGAAAAGAAAAGAAAAGAAAAGAAACCATGGAGACCAGAAGGAAGTGGAATGACATATTCAAACTGCTGAAAGAGACCGAATTCTATGTCCAGGGAATTAGCCATCAAAAAATGAAAGAGAAATTAAGACATTCCTTGATATACCAAAATGGAAGGAATCTTTTACTCATAAACCTTCCCTACCACAAAGACTAAAGGTAGTCCTTTAGGGTGAGATGAAAGGCCTCTAGACAGTAATTCAAAGCCACACAAAGAAATGAAAAGCCTAGTATGAGTAAGTACATTGTTACCTCCTGGCACAAATAAAGAAACATTATAAATACCTTTCTTTTTGTAAATCTTTTCTTCCAAAATCTACTTTAAAAGACAAATACCTAAAACAATAATTGAAAAATCTGTGTTGATGGGTTTAAAAAATATACATGTATATATAAATGTAATTTGTTTTACAATAATACCATAAAGAAGGGTATTATACAATGCCATATATTTTAGCAAAGTTTTTTTATGATATTGAAGTTATGTTGATATCAATCCAAACTTGTTTTTTTTAAGTTAAAATGTTAGTTGTAATTGTAGGGCAACCACTAAGAAAGTAACTCCATAAAATATGGTAAAAGAGACAATAAGGGACTTAAAATGGTTTGCTAGATAATATAAATTTAACACACAAAAATCAATAATGGAGGAATAAGGACCAGAAAGATACAGAACATATAGACAACAAATAGAAAAATGGCAGAAACTAATCTTACTTTATCAATAATTACATTAAATGCAAATGGCCTAAATACTGCAAGCAAAAGGCAGAGACTAGAAGAGTGGATAAAAAATAATCATGATTCAACTATATACTGTGTAAAAGAGACACTTTAGATTCAAAGACAAAAATAGGTTAAAATTAAAGGATAGAAAAAAAAAGAAATAAGATGAAAACTCTAACTCAAGAAAGCTGGAGTGGCTATACTAACAATAAAGATAAAATAGACAATAAGATAAGAATCTGTACTAGAAACAAAAAGGATATTATTATGATGAGTAAATCCATTGATAAGACATAACAATTACAAATTTACATGCATTTAATAGAGCTCCAAAATATATGAAACAAACGTAACAGAATTAGATGGAGAAATAGACAATTCAACAATAGTAAGTGGTGATTTCAACATCCCATTTTAAATAATGGATAAGACAAATAGGCAAAATATCAACAAGAAAATATAAGATTTGAAGAACATTACAAACCAATTAGACCTAACAAACATCTGTAGAACATTCCACCCAACCATAGCAGAACACACATTTTTCTTAAGGGCACATGGAACATTTTCCTGGATAGACCATATTTTGGGTCATAAAATAAGCCTCAATGAATTCAAAAGGATAAGATTATACAAGTTGTATTCTCTGATTACATGGAATAAAAACAGAAATCATTAATTAAGGAAATTTGGGAATTCACAAATATGTGGAAATTAAAAAGCACATTCTTAGATAACCAGTGTATCAAAAAAGAAATCACAAGGGAAATGGAAAAAACTAAGATGAATGAAAATGAAAACATTACATAGCAAAACATGGTGTATAGCAAAAGCAAAGCTTAGAAGGATATTTGTAACTATAAACCCCAATGTTAGGAAAGATGAAAGATATCAATTCAGTAATTTCAGTATTCATGTTAAGAAACTAAAAACAAAAGAGCACACAAAATCCAAGCAAGAGGAAAGAAGGAATAAAGATCTGAAATTAATGAAATATAAAACAAATAATAGAGATTTATCAATGAAAGCAAAAGTTGGTTCTTTGAAGAAACCAACAAAATGGATAAACTTTTATCTATAATGAACAAGAAAGAGGGTAATTTCAAATTACTTAAATCAAGTATGAAAAATGAAACATCAATATAGACCTTACAGAAATAAAAATGATTATGAGGGAATATTATGGTCAACTGAAGGCCAAATAATTAGATAACTGAGACGAGATGGACATCTTCCCAAAAAGACACAAAATCCTGAGAGTGACATAAGAAAAAATAGAAAATCTAAATAGATATATAACAAGTAAGGAGATAGAATTAGTAATAAAAAACAAAAATGGGAAAACCTTACAGCAAAGAAAATCCCAGGCCCAACGAGTTCACTGGCAAATTCTGCCAAACATTTGAAGAATTAACACCAATCTTTCACAGATTTTCCAAAAATTAGAATAGGAGAGGGACTTCCCTGCTGGCACAGTGGTTAAGAATCTGCCTGCTAATGCAGGGGACACGGGTTTGAGCCCTGGTCCAGGAAGATCCCACATGCCACGGAGCAACTAAGCCTGTGTGCCACAACTACTGAGCCTGCACTTTAGAGACCGCGTGCCACAACTACTGAGCCTGTACTCTAGAGACCGTGTGCCACAACTACTGAGCCTGTGTGCCACAACTACTGAAACCCACGTGCCTAGAGTCCCTGCTCCACAACAAGAGAAACCACCACAATGAGAAGCTCACGCACTGCAATGAAGAGTAGCCCCCACTCGCTGCAACTAGAGAAAGCCTGCACGTAGCAACGAAGACCCAACGCAGCCAAAAATAAATAAATAAATTTATTTTTAAAAAAAGAATAGGAGAGTACACATCTCAGCTCTTTCTCTGAGGCCAGTGTTAATCCTGATACTAAAACCAGACAAAGACATCACATGAAAAGAAAACTACAGACCAATATCCCTTATGAATATAGATGTAAAAATCCACAACAAAATATTAGCAAGCTGAATCCAGTAACATATAAATAGGATTGTACACCATGATCATTTGAGATTTATCATAGGAGAATGCAAGGTTAGTTCAACATAAAAAAATCAATGTAAGTGTCATATTAATAGAATGAAGGAAAAACATCAGAGGATCATCTCAATAGGTGTAGAAAGAGCACTTGACACAATCCAACATCCTTTCATGATAAAAACAATCAACCTAAGAATAGAAGTAAACTTCCTCAACCTGATAAATGCCATCTAAGAAAAACCCATAGTTACCCATATAGATACCAAGGGGGGAAAACCGTGGTAGGGTGGGGATGGTGGTGTGTTGAATTGGGAGATTGGGATTGACATGTATACATGGATGTGTATAAAATTGATCACTAATAAGAATATGCAGTATAAAAAAACAAACAAAGAAACAACTAATACTAAACTTTCTTTGGGTTATTTGTATGGAAATATGTTAATATAAATGTTTCAGACATTACATGAAATTTCTAAAAATCTTAAAAAAGAAAAAAAAAGAAAAACCCATAGTTACCATCATACTTAATTGTGAAATATTTAATGTTTTTCTCCTAAGATCGGGATCCAAATAAATGTGTCCACTCTCACTGCTTTCTTGTCAAAATTGTGCTTGAGGCTCCAATCAGAGCTATAAGCAACAAAAAGTTATAAAAGGGGTCATTGGATACAATGAGACTGGTATAGGTAAGTCAGAGTGACAGCATGTTGGATCTTGAAGGTCATATTAAGAACATTTGGATTTATTCTGAGAACAATGAGAATATAGAAGAATATAGAAGAATATAGAAGAAAGTAATGATATAATGGAGAAGACATTCTTTTGCACTTTACTGTTCAAAAATATTATGCATTCTTTTTAATTGTAGTTAACCAAACGTTTAAATTTTAAAATGTTGAAATAATTTAAATTTTAAACTGACATTTCTGATTATGTGTCCATCCTAATATAGGTTTAAAATCTGACTTGAATCAAAAACATTCAAAATAGATTTCTCTTTTTGTCACTCCTAGAAACATATTGAAACATGAAAGAAAAGTCCCTGGAAAATTCTTACCTCTTCATTTTAATTTAAATTGAAAATGCAATGCATAGTCAAAGAATATCTGCTGTGATTATTTTTTCATCCTGTGCCCAGAATTCTCCATTGAATACTATGCTGTGAAGGTTAATACCAGCAGGCTTAGTATTGGCTTGGGCTTTATTATTGAAATAAGAAATACTTGCCTGGCACTGATCCCTGGTCAAGGCATGTATTTCTTTTTTTTTCTTTTTTTGTCACTGTGGGTCCAAGGAGTTTCAGGGAGCTTTGTCTCTGATTTTCAGCATTGGTTATTGTTAACACTGAGATTGATGACTTGCACCTGGTCTCAGTGAGGACCCCAGGGTCTGTGACACTGGGGTTGATTACACAGCAAAAATGGGTCTTAAAAGGGAGCATAGTTGAAACCTGTGTCCAACCATTTCAGACAAAACACTGTGAGACAATCTTTGATTGTCATTCATTTATTAACTTTAATGTGGTTTGTATGTTGTATCATGCTCCTGCAATAAACCACACGTTTGTAAGCATTGTCATTTTGGATCCTGCTAGCATTCATTAGCAATGGAACCCTATCTAACTGCCACTTTCAGTGCAGATACCTATTTTCTATTGCCTGATTGCAAACTCTTCGGTACAATTAACAGGCCCTTCCCAAATGGCCTAATTTATCTCTCCAAATGTGTATGTGTCCCTCCTGCTGAATATAATTTTATTACCCAATATAATTTTATTTTTTCCTTTGTATTTTCATAGAAGTGGTTCATCCTGTCATTGTAATACTACTGGATTGAATCATGACTATCTGTTAATACTTTTGTATCCACCCATCCTTAACACATTGTCTGAAGCACAGTAAGTGCTCAACAAACTTTGGATGGATGCATACATGCATGTATGCATGAAAGATTGTCCTTAGGTTTAGCCATACTGCTCTTGAAGTAACATTTCTCTAAAAACAAATGGCACAAAGTGACAAAAACAGTGTGTCTGTAGAAATATATGAAAGCATAAAATCAAATAATATTCCTGACTATCTACTTGACCTTGCTAGTGTTTATAACTGCTTCTATTACCAGCTAATTCTATCCCATTGTTCATTTATTACAATAATCTAACTTGGTCATCACATATAGGAGAAGGCTTCATTGAGCTGCAGTGAAAGTATGGCTCTAAATGTGCCAGGGATAGTTAAATGAATTATAATGTGATATTGGCCAGGGGCTCAGCCTAAAAAATAATGAATGGACAGTTAGCTGATCTGAAAGGAGAGTGCAATGGAAATTTTAAACAATTCACTGATAATCACCCAGGAGGGATTTGGAAAGTATGCTTTTATAGATAACATTCACAAAAAATATTTAAAATTAATGCTTGAAAACCTTCAGCCAAATTTGTTTTAATCCCTATAATATGCAGAGTATTACGATTTGCTTTACCAGTTAGGCTTTGCATCAGGCTTTCATGTTCATATAAAATACTAAAATGGAACGGAAATTTATACAGCCACTTTTGTAAGAATAACTTCAAGACATTAACCTGGCCAAGAAATGACTGCATTCAGCCAATGAATACACTCTTGAAGTTATGATTTGCTACAATCATTGACCAAGAAGCCAGGCTCCATTAAAAAAAATGTCTTTTCTTCCCATCCCACAGCAATCTGATTTTTAAGCTAATGGAGCTATTGACAGTAAAAGAGTTTTAACCCTCTGCAAAACAACAGCAGCAACAACAAAAACGTTTGCAAACAAACTCCTGTGTTGAGTTATTATAACAGAGGAGTTTAAAATTAAGTGTTGTTGCAGAAAAGCATAATAGGCAACTGTGCCGATAAAATTGGACAAGTTCTGTCCATAAATCAAGGACTTGCTGAGAAAATGTTACTTTTTAAGCTCTTGAGTTTACGCAGGTGTTTTTATTGCATTAACATATTTTGAAAACTACAGTTCAATTTGTACTAAGTAGAGTTCTTGCGGTTTTCACAATGTATTCCACAGAAATATGCACATACTTTTTCCCTCTGAATCCCTGAAATAAAAGTTTAATTTCAACTTTATCTTCAGTAATTTAATGACGTTATTACTCGATACATAGGAGAATAATGTGTGTGTGGGTTTTGCGAGGCATGGTGCTACTTCTCTTCCTTCCAAGTAATAGGGAATAACATATCAAACTCCTGAACATTCATTCTTTAATACATGCCTCATACATCAATATGTACTATCCACTATTTGAATACAAATATAGTTAGCCCTGGTTATTTTACTTCTCCTATGTAAACAGCCTGCCTAAAAATCTAACTACTGTTTATAACAGCATATTTCACCTCTGCCATTTAAAATTTCCTGATCTCCCACTGAGAAGCTGGGTCAGCCCCCTGTGCTCCTACTGCTCTACCAGCGTCTATAACACATTGAATCCAATGACCTCTTTACTCATCTGCCCCCCATACTGAGGAAGTTTCTACAGGGAAAAGGGCATGCCTTATCTGTTTTATTGTTAAATTCCCATCACTTAGAGAAAGCCTCACAAATGATAGCTACTTTCTAAATGCTTGAATGGAGTTGGTCATTAAATCAATTATTCATTTGCAAAACTTTATACATTTATTCTAAGTTCATCTTAAATACATTTTAAGAGTTACACCTACAATAATCAATGTTTGATTTGTAGAGCTGGGTAGAAAATTAAACATGAAAGAGATGAAATAAGCTTCATGTCACAACTACAAATTTAGAGAATTTTTGCTCATAGTGTAGAGAAATTGTTTTTATTTCAATTACACTGGACTTATTTTTCCAATTAACAGTAGATTATAGCCATTCTTTCATTACGTGTAACTTTTTGAGAAGTATAAATAAATGTAAGAAAACGAATTCTCTCAGTGTGTCAATAGCTCTCACTATTTATATATTCACTATATGATTGTTCAAAGTAAAGAATCAATACCTTTTATCATTGTCTTAAATAACGGAGGCACACCTTTACTTCTTTGAAACAATCAAAAAGTTTTATTTTTAAGTACCGATTGCATGTGCATAAAATTCTGAATTGATTATTGTAAGTACACTTTTCAGAGAGAACTGGAAGAGGTAGCCTTGTGGTGTGATAGGCAGAATAATACCCCCCTCACCCCAAATATGTCCGTATCTTAACCCCCAATCTGTGAATATTTTATGTTACATGGCAAGTGAAACTTTGAAGTTGGAATTTAGGCTAAGAACTTTAAATATAGGGGGATTATCCTGGATTGTACATGTGGGCCCAATGTAGTCACACTGGGCTTTAAAAGTAGAAAAGGGAGGCCAAGGAGTCAATCAGAGAGATGTAATGGAAGGATAGAAGGAGAGATCCAAAGTACGAGAGGGACTCAACCGACTACTGCTGACCTTGAAGATGGAGGAAGGAAGCCACAAGCCAAGGAATACCAGTGATCTCTGGAGGGAGAAATGGCCCTCAGTTGATAGGCAGTGAGGAAACAGTATCCTCAGCCTTTTAGCCACAAGGAACTGAATTTGCCAATAATATAGATAAAATTGGAAGAGGATTCTCCCATAGAACCTCCAGAAAGGAACAAAGCCTTACCAAAGCCTTGATTTTAGCCCATGTCAGACTACAGAGCCATAAGAAAGTAAACTTGTGTTATTTTAACCACTCAATTTGTGGTAATTTTTTTCAGAAGCAATAGGAAACTAATACAGATGGCCTATGTTGAAGGAAGAATAACAATAGCTACTACTTATTGAGCACTTACTATAAGCAAGGAGAATTATACATATTATTTCACTTAATAGTAATAATAATATCCTCATTTGTTAAAATGAGGAAATCAAAGTACATGAGGTCTAAATAACTGTCTAAACTCAGCCAGCTAGTAAGTAGTAGATTTTAGGTTATTCAAGAGTCTACCTCTGGGCCGTCTTTTAACCAGTATGCTACTCTGCTTTTCAACAGGACTACAGGAACTATCTAAGGAAAGCAAGCTGGGTTAATGCTAAAATTATAAAAAATAGTCATTTATTGAAACTATAATCTATAATTAAATATATACATATGCTCACAGAATCTACAGAATCTACTTCTCTACTGAAGTTGGTATATCTTATGGAAATAAGCTTAGAAATAATACTGTATATACAAGTTTTGGTAAAAATATAAAATATATTATTTTTCAGGGCATAAGACACTAACATGTATCGAGCACTTATTATGAGCAAGGTGCTATATTTCATATGTTATGTACATCATCTCCTTTACTCCTGATAACTCTGTGATATAGGCTTTATTATATATCTCTATTTTGAAGATTAAGAATCTGAGTTTCAGAAAAGTTTTTTAAAAAATCAAACCACCCATGGCTGATTTGTGGCAGAAGAGGGCCTATTATCCATGAATGTGACACTCCAAAGTATACCACCTCCTCGTGGGCGAGTCAGTGTGAAATGTCACCTACTAGCAGTTTACTTGTTCTACAGAATGGGATAATAATGCAATAGTTGTCTAGTGTGGCTTCAGAGATGATTAAGGAGACAGTAGACATCATATACAATGTCCTTAACATAGTGATTTATGGTTCTCAGCCCAGAGGCCCTAATGTGCTAAGACTACCATTCCTGCCCTGGTGACCTCTGTTTCATTTTGGGCTATCTCTAGACAGGCTGTGATCCCAAGAAATTGTGGAGCTTGAAGTTGAAGGTGGAAGGTAAGTGTGGCAGGGATCCAGTCAATCATTAACTGCAATATTCACTGAACCCCCATCACTGTTAACTCCCTTAGGTGTGTTTGCGCACCTTTATGTGGCTCCTTTTGGCAATATTTCTACCTACTTATTGTCATTCCTAACATTTACCCTCTTGGCTTTGAGTGCCAATTGTTTCTACCCATTCACAACCAATAAGTTGTATCCCCAACCTTGGCTCCTGACTGAACTTTAAATCAAATTTTAGTACCCTTTCCTGCTCTGGCTTCATTATATTACCTTATGAAAAATAGGCAAATAGATTATTTTATGCTGTACAGTTCGGCTGTAGGGTAGCTAACAATGCGCTCTCCACGCAAATCATTTATTTTTAAAAAGATCTTTCTCAGGTCATTGGATGAACTGCATATGTAGCTTACTTAAAACACTGAATATTATAGTAACCATATGTGTTTCAAAGGCACTCTGAAAAGCTTTACTTGAAGTTGTTAAGAATTCTCAAAATCATTAACACATACCCGGCTTAAAAGATTCTTAAAAGCATATGCTTGACAAAGTAGAAAGATTTAAATGAGAGGTTTCCTTGATCATGAATACCTTTGTTAGATTTGTTTGAAGATATGCTCTATGAATTTCCTCAGGAAAATTAAAACAACTAATTATCTTGCTTGTAACCTTGCTTACCCCCAAATTTTAAAAACTCTAAAAGCTTTATGTATCTCACATGTGGAGTTTTCTGAATTAAGTTCTATACCATCATTCTTTACTTCTTGGTCTCCCACTGGCAAAAGTGGAATTCTGTCAGTGTATACATTACTTTTCCTCGTGGAAGTAACTCCCATTTAGTACAAGCTGAAAGAAGAAGCGATTTCAGAAGTATTCAAGTACTGAGAATTTGTCATACATTTGCCAGGTTGGAAGTATGTAAAAACAAAAGAAAACAAACAAAAAACACAATAGTTTCCTTTGTAGCCAGAATTACAAGATATAGTCTTAGTTCTGTTTCCCAGTATAGATCAAGGCATAAGGTTAAGCAACATCTAGATCTGAATGGTACATATCAATTAGAGTGTGCTAATAGCCGTGATATTACACATATTAATATTATATATTACTTGTGATTCATTTTTATGTTCTTTACTAATATTTCAACATACATTGATTTTACTTACACTAATACTAAATTAAGCCAACACACTCATTGGAAAAGTGAGAACATTAGTTATGTCAGCCTAATATCAAACAACTTGGTTAGACATCCACATTTCCTATCCACCCCTCAAGACCACTGAATTAGCTGATTACCTTGGTATTGTGTAAAAATAGTTCATATTTTAGTCTATAATTAGATATGTTACTTCCTTTCACCTAATGAGTTAGGCTAATTGTCTCTAATCATTGTAGAAGAAAGCTTATAGAAAGTGTTTCACTTGGAGATTAGGAAACTATTTCTCACTAAGTTTATTGTATGAGTTCATTATTTTAGCCATGAATTAAGATAAGTATCTGATGCATTGGTTTTGACTTGTAAAAGCAGGAACACAATTGTCCTAAGCAGCCATTTGCATCATTTATGAAAACAAAAGATATAAATAATAATTGTTGTTTGTTTCTTAAAAATCAATATCATTTAATTTTTTGTAATAATAACTATATTCAGCAAAATTTTGGTGTGATTTAATAGGTTGATTTTATATTTTCTCCTGCTTTGAGATATAATTGACAAATAAAAATTACTTATATTCGGGGTGTACAACATGATGATTTAATATACATATACATTGTGAAATAATTACTACAATCAAGCTAATTAACACATCAATCATCTTACACAGTTACCTTTTTTTTTTGTGGTGAGAACACAAGATCTATGCTCTTAGCAAATTTCAATTATAAAATACAGTATAATTAACTATACTCACCATGCTGTACATTAGATCCCCAGAATTCATCACCTTATAATCAAAAATGTGTACCCTTTGACTAGCATCTCTCCATTTCCCCCAACCCTCAGCCACTGGCAACCACCATTTTACTCTCTGCTTCTATGAGTTTGACTTTCTTAGATTTCACATATTAGTGAGATCATAACAGTATTTATCTTTCTCTGAAGATTTCCTTACTTCTTATGGCTTAATATATATTGTATATATTACATTTTCTTTATCCATTCATCTGTCAGTGGACACTTAGGTTGTTACCATATCTTGGGTATTGTGAACAGTGCTGCAATAAACATGAGAGTGCAGATATCGCTCCAAGATATTGATTTCATTTCCTTCAGACAAGTACTCAGAAGTGGGATTGCTGGATTATATGGTAGCTCTATTTTTAAAGTTTTGAGGAACCTCCATATTGTTTTCTATAGTGGCCGCACCAATTTACATTAGCGTCAACAGTGCACAAGTGTTCCCTTTTCTCCACATCCTTGACAACACATTTTATCTTGGCTTTTTAATAATAGCCATCCTAACAAATGTGAGGTGATATCTCATTATGGTTTTGATTTGCATTTCCCTGTTGACTGTGGAATAAGGAACTCATACAACTCCATAGCAAAACACCCCAAATATCCTGATTAAAAAATGGGCAAAGGACTTGAATAGACATTTTTCCAAAAAAGAAATACAAATGACCAACAGGTATATGAAAAAGTGATCAACATCACTAACGTTAAATTTAATAACGTTAAGCTTAGTATGCCTGTTTATTCAGTTTTTAAAAAACATTGTGTGTGTGTGTGTATATATATATATATATATATATATAATATATAAAATTATTTAAATGTGTCTTCTTCAGAATAATCTACATGTTCTTCAAGAAAAACAATGGTTATGAAAGACCAAAGATGTATAGAATTAATCAAATCCCATATTTGATCTCTTTTTCAATAACTCGTCTGGCATTATAAAGTGAAGACATTACAAATACCTGAAAAATTACATTATTAAAAATGAGTTACATATTACTGCAAAAGGTTGGGCAAGCAATCTAGTTCTGGGATAAGCAGGACAATGTAATGAGCTAGGCCAGCATTTCTTAAAGCATGCTGCCTGGATCACTAATTTCACGGGATGCTAATAGGTATTACATGGGAAAAAATAGTTCTACAGGGTTATCTTCTGTTTTAAACAGATTTCATTCCTGAAAGATTGTTCAAAGTTTTTAGGATGCTAGTGTTCATTGTGAATCTCTAAGAATGCGGTATACCTTGCAGCATTTCTCAAACTTATCTGGCTATATAGGACCTTTTGTTTCGAGCATTTTTAAAAAATAAGTGACCCATGAATCACCCATTGTGAAATACTGTTTTATGCACAGTTGGAAGAGAAGCCAGAGTGGAAAGGGAAAAGCATAAGAGAGTACAAAAATGGAACTGTAAATAAGCAAGCAACAAGCATCCTAGGAATAACGTGGTGCCTAGCACAGTGCTTGATATATAGAATATGTGTTTGTAAATATTCATAAAGTGAATGGAAGGGTGACTATGTGACTTTAATCCTATAATCACTCTTCTTTTGTGATTAGAGCATTACATTTAAGAAATCAAAGTCTAGTATTATAGTGAAAAAAGCATTGGTTTTTCAGTTAGACATACCCAAACTTAAGTCTACAATCAGATGCCTCAGGCAAATTATTTCATGAACCCAGTTAATCATCCTGAGCCTTAGTTTATCTGTGAATTACAATTAATACTATCTAATTTGCAAATTTCATAAGGATTAAAATTACTATTATACTTTAAAGTTGCTTGGCACAGAGTAGGTATTTAACAAACAGATGTTGCTTTCCTTCCCTCCCAAGTGAATTGAACTTTGGTTCCAAATTATCATGGAGGAAATCTTACATGAATGGGAGCCACTGTGAATCTGATTCCAATCCCCACTCATGTATACTTGCCAGCTGTGTAGCCTTGTGCAGTCCTTAATTTCTCTAAGCCTTGCTTATTTTTACATAAAAATGAGAATAAAAAATACCAAGCTTGAGGGATTATTTTGATGCTGAAAACATAAGTGCTTAGCAAGCAGCTTGCACAAAAGTAGGCCCTCGTAATTAATAGCCATTAATCCTGACTTCTGAGAGACTCTGCAGTAGAAACCCTATTTCATAAGCAGCGAACCCACTGTAAAAATCTTCGAGGACTGTTGTAGTTCATGATTTGTAGACAACAGGTTTTCAACTCACAGAGTATAGTCAAAAAAAAAAAAAGAAAATACAAAGATTATGACCACATAAGCAAAGAGGTATTTTATAGACCTTGCGGGAAATTCACTACCATTCAGAATGTAGTCAAATTAGAATTCCATTTCTTTTTTCCTAACCCAAATAACAATATTAAGTTTAGAAAATATAGTAATCATAATTAGATGATCTGGGACTAGAAATGAGGACTGTTGGTAAAAGGCAAGCAAAGAACTGTGATGATGATTATAAAGCTATAACTCTGATTTAGATCATGATTTTTCTCTATCTTTTCTCCTTTGTTTCCTAAACTTTCATGTTTTTAAATATAACTCATTATTATCTTCCCCTTCAAACCAAGTCCTATAAGATCACATCACAACTCTCCCTAAACACACACACACACACACACACACACACACACAAAATCTTTCACTGTAGCAAAATAGCCAAAAAGATTTTATTAAGTATCTATCAGGTTAAAAAAAAAATCTTTGAAAGACTGACACTTTCTCAGCTACTCTATTGACTGCAAGGCAAATTCTGTCGGTTGAGTTATAAAGTGTAGGAAATAGACGTTTATAATGGCAAAGATGACAGACTTTTAACTAGAATGGCACTAGCACACCACTATAATTTTACTTTTTGTCTAATTCCGACAAGAGTCTCAGTAGATCATGGTTAATAGCGCTCTGGGGGCTTCAACATTTCCGAGAGGGGCCACATAATTCAGCGAGTGTCTGGTGAGTATCCAGTATACATGTCAGGGAAGGAGGAAAGCAAGAAGTTGGCATTTTCCTCAAATGCCACCAGTCAGAGCTGTACTGAGAACAAGATGAAAACACTGAGAACAAAATAATGGCCAGCGGCACAGCACTCTGCACGGAAAAGTTTTCTGGCAGCCTTGTAAGTTTAGCTGCAATGTCAATTGTGGGTTGTGATTGATTTATCTAAATTTTTTTCCTATTAATCCTTTCAACATTTTTGGTCATGCAGTTTTCCTGAATACAGAGGACAATGGGCTCTAGGGGATAAAAGAAAATACTGACTGTTGATATTTGAGGTGTTGAATTCATTAGCATCGTTCCTCCAAGCTGTCCTAACCTCACCAATTTAGAGCTGTCTCATCCTTCTCCAAGAGAGGTTAAAAATAAAGCATATTATGAGGAAACTGACTAGTTATCTATGCCTATGTTTTTTTTTCCCCTTGTCTCTCAAAGTAGAAAAGATCTTCAAGTGAGTGCGTAAACTTAGTTGGCACTTTGTCCCCAAGAAGGATAAGCAAAACTTTGAAGGTGAGAAGTTTGGAAGCTTGGTATTCAGAAGAAATAAAAGTTTGTTGGTAAGGAACAATTGCAGAATGGGTATGTTAGGGTTCTGTAAATTCAATAATAAATGATTTTTGGACTTTGATTCATGGTTTATGAAGTGCAATACATGACTTTTTTTTTTAACCTCTTTATTGGAGTATAATTGCTTTACAACGGTGTGTTAGTTTCTGCTGTATAACAAAGTGAATCAGCTATACGTATACATATATCCCTGTATCTCCTCCCTCTTGCGTCTCCCTCTCACCCTCCCTATCCCACCCCTCTAGCTGGACACGAAGCACAGAGCTGACATGACTTTTTAGAAATACTTTCCTTTCATGAAATTCAGATCTTGTTCAAAGAAGTGATGCGATATTTTAAATTTTTATAGGACCGAAGGATGATGATTGGGAGAGGGTATGAAGGAATGAGATGCTGATAATGTTCTATTTCTTAATTTGGATGATAATAGCATGAGCAGACTCACTTTGTGATCATTAGTTGAACTGTACATGTATGATTTAGGCACTTTTATGAATATGTATTATATGTCAAAAAAGCTAATAATTTATTTGCATTGTAGGATAACAATGGAAGTTTAGACTACAAATTGTGCAAGGGAAAACTTAAAAGCACAGCTGATTGATAATACAAACGGAACTTTATTTCCTACATATTAATAGGAGATAAGTTAGTTTTAATTTGAGTTGTACTTTATAAGATAAATGAAAATTACTTCTTTCCTGATAGACTGGTATTAATATCTCTTTAATAACTAGCTATGTTTAAATTCTATAACTTAGTCTCATGAGTTGTGTGAATTTCTCAGGTAAGGTGTTACTGAATGCCAGGTTTTTGTGTTGCTGTTCCCTGTAATAGCTAGAAGAAGTAGGACATATAATTTAAGTTAGCATGTCTCAACCTCTATATCATGACATAGTTGTGTGTTACAAGTAATCTGTAACTGAGCAAAGTTAAAATATAAAGTTTACAAATATTTTACCTTATATAGTATTCAATCTTATGGTTATGTTATCCTCTTTAGTGTATATTCTTTTATCCTTTTTTGAGTGGAAGAGAAAGGGATAGAATATACTAGGAAGAACACATGACTGAAATACATACAATTTTATGTATTTCGTTGTCCATAACTGAAATTATAATCCATTTATGGGAATGTGTTGAGTACGCAATTTTTATCCATCCTGTGAGACACAGCAAAAACAAAAAAACAACAAAATTTGACAACTACTGCTTTAAATCACAACCAGAAAATGTATTTGGTGTCTGGCCTTGGGAAACAGAACTGAGAGCTATCTTAGAGTGCTGGCTCCAATCTATGATTTCCTTATTCATATTATTGCTAAAGCCAAGTCCCACATCTTGATAGAAAACCCAACTATGTTTTCATGTCATTAATGAAGCCACATAGAGATTCATTCCATAGTGACCCCTCATCCAAAATCTTTGAGATATCAGAAGAGAAAGAATCAGTTAGGAGACTGTAGGAAAAAGTTACGACATTCTAAGCATATGTGTATGCCCAACTAATATGGACAAATTCAATTAATGATAGAGAGAAGAACTAACAGGTCAGTGTTATGTTTATATTTCTATGATGAAAGATAATAACTTTTAACTTATATAATATAGGTTTGACTTGCATCTGGAATTGATTGTGTCTGATGCCTGCTCTGAAATCAAATACATACAAAAATCAGACATACTCACAGACATTTAAAAGTAGTTTGACTTTTCACAGGCCTCACCAGTTTCTGAGAATAGATGAGGTAAGCATTCACATTCCACTGGCTCTTGTCCACACCTGCTTACAAGATCTCAGCCTTCTTTCTGTAGAGTCCCTTAAGTATTTCTGGGAATACTTGGGAAATGCCTCACATGTAGTTACAGAAAAAAATCGTCTGATCCTGCTGGACTGACAGACTCAGAAGTCTCTGCTAGCTTCATTACTTCTTACTGGGCAAAACAGACTCCTGCTGCTTCTCACTGCTTCTCCAGTATCTTATTAACTCTGCCACTGCTCCATCAGGAACCAGCTTCTGCTAGAGTCATTACCAATTTATTGGCATTCTCAGCATGCCAACATTAACTACTATTTTGTGGTGATGTATGGGATAAAACTTCCCCCAGCCTCATATGTCATCTTTTGTTAGGAGTAGACTGTAAGTTCTATGAAGGTAGGTACTATATCTCTTTTTTTAAAAGAGATTTTAGCAGACAGCAATTTCAAGTTTTAATTATAATCCTTGTAGAGGACTCTGACATGATCCAAAGTAGACCAAAAGCATCATGAGGGAAGAAACTATCTCTTTCACTCATCATATTGTTCATTAAATATTTGCTTAAACAATGAATAAGGGCTAGAACATGGGATCAAACACTACACTGCACTTGGAATTGCTCTTCCTAACAATAGCCAAGGTTTTAGCACAATGTCAATTTCATGCTGGACTCTTTCTTGCCTTACGTAAGTTCTCTCCCAGAAAGCTTTGCCGTTGTTATGCCAGTAGATTTTGTCAAGTTTGCTTCATTTTTTTTCACCATATATTTCTGATTCCCACATAGACTCAAGCTGGGCTGTGTCTTTATACCTACATAATTTTAATAGAATGTCAGAATATCACAGTTACAAGAAACAGATGTCTACTTTTATATCGCTTTATCTATAGTGTAAGAACATTACAATAGTATGCTTCAATATCTCTCCTCCTGGCCTTTAAGTTATTGTTTTCAGTCATTTGATTATGGTGTGCCTTGGCATTTTAAAAACATTTTATTCTTCTGCAGTTCACTGAGTAAAACCTGTAAAATTTTGTCTTTCACTAGATTTGAGAAATTTTCAGACATTATTTCTGCATCAATATTTTTCTCCCTCTTTCAGGGACGTCAATGACATAAATGCTAGAGTATCTGATATTATTTAGAGGATCTGTTCATTTGTTTCAATCTTTTATTTCTGTTCTTCAAATTGGGTACTTTCTCTTGATCTATGTTCGATTTACTGCTCTATCAACACCATTCTGATAATGAGCTCATCCAGCTAATATTTTTATTTCAGGTATCACATCTTTCAGTTCTAAAATTTCCAGTTGGTTCATTTTTATAATTTCTGTTTTCTGCTAAGACCTTTTATCTTGACTTAATTTCAAGGTATTTACCTCATAGAGGATAATTATATTAGCTGCTTTAAAGATTTTGTCTGGTAATTCCAACAGATTGGCATTGGCATCTGTTTATTGGTTTCTGTGTTTTTTCCCTTCAGAATTAGTCATATTTCCCTTTTTTTAAAATTCTAGTATTTAAAAAAATTTTTCATGGGTATTTTAAATGTTGTGTTGTGGGACTCTGGTTCCTGTTAAATTCCTCTGGAGAAATTTTATTTGCTTTTGTTTTAGCAAACATTCGACCAAGTTAAGTTTATACCACAAGCGCTGTCTTTCTTTGTGCAGGTGGTGATACCAATGCCCTTTGCCATGCTCTTTGGGTCTAACCCCCATACAAGCCACTGGTAGGGTTAATCTGGGACTTGGGTGGTGGCTTACATTATATACCCGATGGCAAAGTCTTTACTATGCTTCTTTGGGTGTGTTCCACACACCTGCATCTTGAGGCTGAGCCTGGGATTTGTGTCGGTTCGTACAAAGGATTAGGGGATCCACTTTTCCAACTCTGTGAACTCCCCACACTCCGAGTGCCCCAGGGGCCCTGTGTTCCTCTGGCTGAAAAAATGGAGTTCTCTCAGAGTTGTAGCCACCTGCACAGGTCCGCAGTTCAATGTGAATGGGTCTGCTTTCAGGGAGAAGCAGCAAGAGAATAGAGAGAAAAAAAGCAATCACGGGATAACTGGCACTCTTTGCAGAACAGAGCCTCCTTTTCCTGGTCCCTTTATCCAGAGAGATGGGTTTTCTCTTGGAGTTTTAGATACCTCTGCTTCTGTTGCAGCAGTGCAGTTCAGCAGCTGATGCTGGCCTCGGGATGGGTAGGAGAGAAAACAGAAAAAATTGGAATTTTCCCCCTACTCTGTGGCTTGATGGGTTCCTTTTTCCTGGCATTGTGGTCAGAAGGAGAGATTCATCTTGAAGTTTTGGCTGCCTGTGCCCGCTGCACAATTCCCCAAGATGGTTTTGTGTTCTGATAAAAGCCCGGAGGTAAAGGAAAAAAAGAAGCAAAATAAGAAAATTATCCCTGGTCTTTCTACAGAGTTTGACTTCCCTCCCCAATGTCTCTATTATTTATATCTCGGAGATCTCATATCTTTGTTTTTCATATTTTATCCATGGTTTTTAGTTGTAATCAACTGGAGATTTAAGTTGTAGCAAGCGTATTTCACCTCAGCCAGCAACGGAAGTCTTCCCATTCTCTCTTCCAAAAGAAATAATCAGATAACAGTTGTTCAAAAACTAATGTTTATCAGGTACTTTTGCATGCAACCTAGGCGCTACGATTCTGGTTTTACAGGCTTGGAGACATTAGATTCTTTAAGAAGATCTCACAGTTGGTGAGGAAAGCAACTAGGGTTTTAAAAAACACAGGTCATTTGAATTCAAATGACTTTCCCGTTTGCTTAGAGGGAAAAAAATATCTCGTAATTGTAAGCAGGATAAAATACATCAAATTCACAGTTTCTTATAACTTAAGTGAGCAAAATGTTGGTTTTCTGAATTGGAAGTGACAAATCACAATACTCAGTGTCTCGCTGCACTTCCTCGATTCCGAAATACTCTCGTACATAAGATGCCACTAAATTCTCAGGTTTTTATTTAATAATCTCACCAACTATCTTTCTGTCCTCACCCAAATTATGGTTTCGGGGAAAATCTGCTTTGATTTTCTCTTCCCATGAAGTTAAGTTTACTTCTCAACTTCATCTCCTCCTCCGTTCCAGCCTCCCTGCTTCTACTGACCTAAATTCAGCCCACAGGGAAATATAAGAATCCTTAAGTTTCTTTCCAACATTTAGAGTACATTTTCTTGGCAGAAAACTGCAATTCTTGTTTATACGGAAAATCATTTAGCCTAATGAATATTCCTGATCCATTCTATAAAAACAAGATTATTTTTTGCTTATATTTTTGAAGGACTAATTTCTGCATGTTAAAATTGAGGAACAGGTCCTGAAAGGGTCTCATAATGATAAATTTAAATGTATACAATTACAATCTTAGTAAGTTGACTCATTTTTAAAAATGAAGTATGAGACTTACGGAAAAAGACACAAAATATTGTACAGTTCAATGAATTATCACATTAGTTAACACCCATGTAGCTACTACTCAAGTTAAGAAATAGAACGTTGCCAGGACATTGAGTGATTTGACTTTTCATGTTTCTTTAGAGATTTTTCTAGTATTTCAGTAGTCATCTAGTAGCAGAACCTCAGTTAAATTAAGTGCATTCAATTTACACACTTAAAAAAAAATTGTGTCTTTACAGAAGGAGATGGAGTATCTATATGTGTTTGTCCTTCATAGCTTTTATATTTATAGTCTAAGTAAATGCATGGGTAACTTGCTTTACCCCATAAATGTCTTCCTAAATATTGTATGGAAGTGAATTTTACCTAATATAAAGCATTTAAATGCAATAAGCAAGGAAATGGGATGATTTTAAAGCTGTAGTGAATCTTTTGTAATAAGGCAGTTCTCTTTACAAAATAACCACCCCTAAGTTATCTGTTTTAAAACTGGATTTGTGTACTCTAAGTTTCCTTAAAATGGGGCGTATATATTTCTACGAAGGCAGATCTAACAAACTTTTGGTAGCTTTGATGGAACTGAGTGTTCCATATTATTAAGACCGGAGCTTGTAGGATGTAGTGGGATATAGAACAGATGTACTGGATTAAAAAAAAATTCTTGTCTATGCCAATCAAGAAGCAATTGTAGTTATCCTCCCTTTAAGCCCACCTAAACAAAGTGTCAAATATAAGTGCTATAGCACCCTTATTTTTTCTAAGTTTGTCTTTATATAGCTCAGTTAAGATTTGAACATGTAGTGTAACTTTGAATAGAAGTACTTTTAAGCATTTCATCTTAACTAACCTAAGTCCTCGAGTATCCTGAAGTGTGACTCATGCTTACGATTACTACTGAAAATGAAACAAATCACTGTATGAGAAATGTATTTAATCGCCTCATGCTTCAGTAGGCTCACATATAAATCTGAATAAACAAAATTCATCTCTGAGAATCACGGCAGTACACTGTATGCTGCAAAATCATTTTTTAAACACCTAAAATTCTTACCTGGTCTGAAAACTTCGGATATTAAATATCCAGCAAAGTACTCTAGTGTGAAAAAAGTCTTAAGTTCTCTCTCTAAAGTTATATACAGCTTTACATAATGTTCTTTTCTTTTTTGTGTGTGTGATGTGAAGATTTTTTTCCCCTCAAAGGATTTTTAATTAGGCATTTATCTAAGACAAGATAAGCATAATTTTATACATCCATTAGCTAATGTGCATTTAGAAATCTGTGATTAACAGCTTGAAATTGTGCCAGTTCTCTGTGCACCAATTAAATATTCACAAATAAATGTGAATAGCCTTCTTTAATTTTGATAACTTTTCCTCGAGTTAAATTGTTCCCACATACTGAAACTAAAATTAGATCACCCTTTTTTCATTAAAGATAGCAATCACCCACTTTTCTTTTTTCTTTTAAAACTCTTAGTCTAGCTAGAATTCTCATTAGTCTAGATTATACAGTGCAAATTCGGTTAGTGTTAGGCTAATGTCAGTATGTTTCATGTGGTTAAGATGATCTTAACAGAATTGTAAAGGCTGTCCTAAAATAAAATAAAAGGTGTTTTAGTATTGTTAAAATGCACATTTTTTTACCAGGAATACTAAAATCTGTGAAATGAAATTTATAGTGTGCTTATAACAAAATAATGTGAACATGAATTTTTGAAATGTATCTCTCTGCTCATTCTATGAATTAGATGTTTTCTCTCATACAAGTAATTCAGTTGTCGTTTTCCATCTTTGTCTTGACACTAATATCAAATTACACATTTTTTTCATGATTTTAAAATAATTTCTTATGGGATCTTTGTATCTTTTGCATTAAATGATTTGTGTTTTCCTTGATATCTGAATGTATTATCCTGTGGCGTGGTAACTTGTATCAAGTATATTAGTGTGCTAGATTTCGGAAACAATAATACCTTGCAGAAATATACTACTTTAAAATTGTCGAAGTGTTTTTACATCCATTATTCATTTGCTAATCATAATAACACTGTGGAATAGCAATGGCACATGTTACTTCTTACATTTAAAAGATGAGAAAACAGAAGTCTAAGATTACTTGACAAGTTAATGTCAGAATTTAGGACTTCTAATCCTCATGGTCTACCACGGAAATGTTGGAGTTCCTCCAGTGACTTGGGGGAAGCAATAGAGACCAACTCTTTTAGATCACTTGCTCTGGAATTGCTTGTTTTCAATGTATTTAATCTTTTAGATTAGGACTACACTTTGTTTTATATTATGCTAAATTACTGATCAGTAAAGTTGAAGTCCTAATCTGCACATGTAAAATATGTATACACATAATTATTAGTGCTGTTTCAATTGTCATAAAACAGTGATTTGGGTTTATAAAAAGTCTCTTAGATGAGTCATTTAATTCCCCAATCATCATTTTCCAAATTAATATATTTTATCAAACATGAATAACCAGCGTAAACAATTACACAGCAAAGCCGTTAAGAAAAAAATTACCTTACTAAAATAAGTTCTAAATGATCACGATTGCCAACTCAAATTTTTAGTAATCCTTTTCAAATTTATTTTTAGACTACTAATTTAACAATCTCCTGTGTTACTGTATTTAAGACTCATCTGTCAATGGAAATTTTTATTTTGCCCCTATGAATGGTTTTATTTAGGCTGGGGGAACCAAGTCTTAAATTACATAAAATAAGAACCTATAATATGTTGGAAACTGTGTAGTATCTTAATGGCCTTGGGGCAGGGACATTACAAAAAATTGATTAGAATAAAAGACAACTGAAATAATGAGCTCTTCTAGAAACAGAATTCCTTCAGGTCTTTGTCCTTGCCTACTCTTGTTCTTATTATCTGTTCCTCACTCTTGCATCTTCCCTTGTTTCTATATTCATTCAGCCTGACTTGGATCATTTAAGCTTACATGGAACTCACACTATACATCAACTCTGTGCCAATGTTTACTTGAGATGACTGAATGTATTACCCTTAACGACTGACAGTAACCCTTATATTTACCATTTACCCCTGTTATTCATTACCAATCTTATTCATCCTGGTCTCCCAAGTTTTATTTCTTACCATTCTCTCAGGGCCTCAAAGTCGACTAAAGAGGTGCTTACTCCTTTTCTCTGCCCACAATCTCTAAGAGATCCCTGACCTACTTATAACCTAAAATAATGCTTACATTTAACTTTTCCTGCATTCCTTTGTGGAAGAGTCTAATCCATGATTTTTTAACCTGATTGTGGTTCATTTTTTATTAGAGTAAGTTGCTGATGAGGTCCAGGTGGCAGGTGAAATCCTCACGTAGTCCTGTTAATGTCTTTCTTGGAAAAAATATTTATTTTTGCTTATGTACTACTGATTTGTTCTCTATCTTTTCATTAGAAAGAGAAACGGGCTTCCCTGGTGGTGCAGTCATTAAGAATCTGGCTGCTAATGGAGGGAACACGGGTTTGAGCCCTGGTCTGGGAAGATCTCACATGCCGCGGAGCAACTAAGCCCGTGCACCACAACTACTGAGCCTGCACTCTAGAGCCCATGAGCCACAACTGCTGAGCCCACGTGTCACAACTACTGAAGCCCACATGCCTAGAGCCCATGCTCTGCAACAAGAGAAGCCACGGCAATGAGAAGCCCGCACACCACGACGAAGAGTAGCCCCCGCTCGCCACAACCAGAGAAAGCCCATGTGCAGCAACGAAGATCCAACGCAGCCAAAAATAAATAAATAAATTTTAAAAAAAGAAAGAAAGAAAGAGAAACAGAATAAAATTAAACCAATAAGATCTACCTCAATTTATAAAATTCAAGGTGTCATCTTTGTATTGTTGGGTAGGAAATTTAAAACCTCTAGATGAGTTTTTAAGGTAGAATAACTCAGATATGAGGTACTGTTCAAACTGAACACTTTATGTAAAGGAATAAGAGTGATAAGGTTACTAGCCTGAGACCTGCAAAACAAATATGAAAAACAAGATGAAGCCCAGAATTCATACTAAGAATTTACTGCCACAAAACAGAGGCAGAATACTTTGGAAGGTACCGATGAGAAATGCACAACCCAAAATATCATGGTTAGAGACATGGTACACTTATGGAGAGAAAAGAATATACAGCCTTTTAAATATTGTCATATATGGTAAGTTGGTAACCTTTCTGGAAAGACATTTGGCAAGAGCCACAAAATTTTTAAATGCTTTGATCCAATAATCCTATTTCCAGAAATTTACTACAAGGAAATAATGCACAAAGATGCTCTATTATTGTTTATATTTATGAAAAAATAATAAAAAATTTTCAATATAGGAACGGATAGGTAAGTGATGTTACACATATGTTATATAATCATTAAAATAACATTATGGCTGTTTAATAACAGAGGAGAGTGTTAAAGGAAAAACATGCAAAAAATTATGCACACTATGTTTGCCACCAGGCAAATACATATGATTATGAAAATTGGATCGGAATATCCCCAAACAATAATCATTTCATTAGGGCTCTTCAGCTGTGTCATAGAAGAGAAAATATTGGAACTAATGAATTATCATAAAAATGCATTGGTATTACATAAGAATTATGATATAGTTTTTTGTAATCTTTTTTTCTTGCCAGAATCCTCCCAACATCTAATTTGCCCATTGACTCTGCTTGACTATGGTAAGGAAACCTGTCATACTAAAAGTCACATCCTTTCCTTCAGTTATCCAATAAGGCAGTTGAACTCCTGTCTCTTAGTTGTTTATAAGGCCTTCATCATCCAACTCCTTGAAAAACTCGACTTTGTACAGAATGCTGTTAGGTATTTTACATTCATTATCATTTAACCCTCATAAAAACCCTATGAAAAATATATTCTTGTCATTAATAGAAAGAAGCTAAAGTTCAAGTATGTAAAACAACTTATTTAAAATTACATAGTCTGGTAGAACTATTTCTTAGAACTATTTCTTAAAACCCAGAACTGCCTGAGTTCCAAATCAGTATTCTTTCTAATGCATCATGCTGGCTTTTTCTTCATAATTATCCCTTAAATCCCCTCCTCATTTTCATTCATTTAACTGAGCACCTACTATGTGATAGACACTGTGTGAAATTCGAGGATACATAGATAAATAAAACAGTCCCTCTCTCAAAGAGGCTGTCTATTCTATCCTTCACCATTCATTCATTCACAATTTATGTAATGAGCACTTACTATGTGACAGGGACTTTTGATAGGAAAGATAAAAATGTAACATAACCTAAAATATTGCTTAAGTATAACAGAAGATAAGACAGTAAAAATTATACGGTCATAATAAAGACATAAACATGTGGCTAAAGCTGTCATAATGCCAGACAAATTCTTTCAAATAAATTAGAAATGCCTAAAAACAATAAAACATGTCCTTGCAGAGAAACATTCTTAAAAGAAAATATGAGGTGAGATTCCCTTAACACTGATAATAATCCCAAGTAGGAAAACCTAAGGACAGAAAGCCGTACAACTCACACCACTGATATAGGAGTTCGTAAATGTTTATTACGACAAAACAATTAGACACAGCGACTTTAACTCCACCTTTATTCTCCATTCTTTATGCTCCTTTCCTCACCTTCCTCAAACATTTATCTTAGCCTTTAAACCTTACTTTTAGTGAAATAATTAGAGTATTATACCTTATAAAACATAAGTCTAACTTTCCAACACATACTATCCTCTTACTGTATTTCTGGATGGCTAGAGAAAATTTATACACTTTTTCAACTCCAGAAAAAAAAAAAAATTTTTTTTCATGAGTTGTTGTGATTTTTGTGTTTCTCATCCGCTTACAAGTAAAAAGAAAAATAGGCTGAACAGTATGAGTTAAAAATCTATCATTTGCACACAGCTGGCTGTAGGTGGAAAATCTCACCAGGAGCAGCAGGCCATAATGTTTTTTATTATGATATAGGAAACATAAAATTTTTAAATTTCTTCAGAAGTATTCCAACAACAAATGTATTGTCCAGGTGCTGAATAAGAGAAGCCATATACTAATCTGTCTCTCCTGCATGTGAATATTCCAAAAATGCATCTGACTTTCTCTCTCTTGCTCACTTGCTCTAGCTCTCTTGCTTTCCAATATTATGGCTAATTTAGCAGACAAGATCAAAATGAACTGTTATATTCCATTGTATATAGGTGGCACAACTTCTTTATCCATTCATCTGTCGATGGACACTTAGGTTGCTTCCATGTCCTGGCTATTGCAAATAGTGCTGCAATGAACATTGTGGTACATGACTCTTTTTGAATTATGGTTTTCTCAGGGTATATGCCCAGTAGTGGGATTGTTGGGTCATATGGTAGTTCTATTTTTAGCTTTTTAAGGAACCCCCATACTGTTCTCCATAGTGGCTGTATCAATTTACATTCCCGCTTGTAGTAAGGTGGATGGACCTAGAGTCTGTCATACAGAGTGTAGTAAGTCAGAAAGAGAAAAACAAATACCATATGCTAACACATATATATGGAATCTAAAAAAATGGTTCTGATGAACCTAGGGGCAAGACGGGAATAAAGACACAGACCTACTAGAGAATGGACTTGAGGACACGGGGAGGGGGAAGGGTAAGCTGGGATGAAGTGAGAGAGTGGCATGGACACATATACACTACCAAATGTAAAATAGATAGCTAGTGGGAAGCAGCCGCATAGCACAGGGAGATCAGCCTGGTGCTTTGTGACGACCTAGAGGGGTGGGATAGGGAGGGTGGGAGGGAGACGCAAGAGGGAGGGGATATAGAGATATATGTATACATATAGTTGATTCCTTTTGTTGTACAGCAGAAACTAACACAACATTGTAAAGCAATTATATTCCAATGAAGATGTAAAAAACAAAAAAAAAGAACTGTCAGAAGTAATAACTAGATTAAATATTTGGGTAATGTGATAAAGAACTGTAGGAGTGAGGATTATTCCAACTCTTTCGATAATGTAAGACCAATTTGTTATGATGTTTACTTTTCAAAATCTGTTACCAGATCTGCTAATAGAAGACTCCAGTCAGAATTGGATTATTCTGCTTATTTTGCTTATTGTTTTTTAAATCAGTCATAACTTTTTATGTTGTTTAGGTGTAACCACCTCATATTACACTGAAGCCGTGTCTATACTGCTCTGACGTAGAGTTTAGCATTGAGAGATAATTTGGTGCATTGGAAAAAGCTGTAGATTCTGAGACAGTTTGGGTTTCAGACCCTGCTTCCACCATCACCAGCAGTATTCGCTTAGGCAATTGTGCCAGAGATGAATAGTGTAACTATCTCCCAAAGTTGGATGCAATGGCTGTTGCTACTTCTTGTTCCCTCGTTTAGCATGGGAATATGAGAAGGTCTTTGATTTTATGAAGGACAGTTTCATCATGTTAGTGCTGGAAACACAGAGTTGTTTTTATTGTATAGAATTTCAAATACGTGTAGGAGAGTGTATCTGGATGCTGAGTAGCTAAAAAGCTGGACTGTGCCAGTTATTAAACTATTATCTCTCAGCTTCAAACCACCCTTCTCTACCCTTTGTGATGCTGGTGCCAGGACTCTGCAAACCACATTTCTGCTGTGCCAGCTTGGTTATGTGCTCATCTCTGCCAATATGGGGTATGATTGGGAGACTGCAAGACCGGAGGAGAAATAAGAGATATACTCCTTGCTTAATCTCTGTTGGTTTCATGTTGATTTCCTGTTCCTTTGAGTCCCATAGTTCTCCCCAGCAAGCTTCTACACCCTTGAAGCGGCAGTTCTTTCCCCCTGTAGCATTTGAATGAAATATGTCATTTTTGTGATATGTACAGAACCAGCCTCATCCCACCTGCTTCCCCTTCCCCCAGTCACCAGTGCCCCTCTTCACAGGTCTGAGAATCTCTGCTCTGGAGCAGAGATCTCCCAAATTCCTCTCTTTGTTTGTCCAGTCCTAGGTGTGGTAATTGCTTCCTGTAGTTGCTAACTCCATGATAACTTAGTATTCTCCTTTTATTTTTCAGTTATCAAGTTAACAATCTTTATACTTAGTTAACTATTTCTTAAATTGTCTTTGCTCAAAAAACTAGTGTGGTTTAAAAAGAAAATGGTACTGATAAAGCTAGTGGCAGGGCAGGAATAAAGACGTAGACACAGAGAGCACAATTGAGGACACGGGGGAGGGGAGGGGGAAGCTGGGGGCGAAGTGAGAGTAGCATCGACATATATACACTACCAGGTGTAAAATAGATAGCTAGTGGGAAGCTGCTGCATAGCACAGGGAGATCAGCTCAGTGCTTCGTGACAACGACCTGGAGAGGTGGGATAGGGAGGTGGGAGGGAGGCTCAAGAAGGAGGGGATATGGGGATATATGTATGCATATGACTGATTCACTCTGTTGTACAACAGAAACTAACACAGTACTATGAAGCAATTATACTCCAATAAAGGTCTATTAAAACAAACAACAACAACAACAGAAAACCCCACAAAAAACTACTGTGGTTTTTGTCCCCTGGCTGGACCCTGACTGTTAGAGCAAGCTATTATATTTCCCTGGAATTCAGTTTCCTCATCTAAACACAGGGACAACAATGCAGGAAGTTCTCATTTTCCAAGAGTAAATAGCACCAGAAAAGTCCACTTATGTGAATGTACTTTAAAAGAGGACTGAAAATACATTGTAAATTGTGAATAAAACGTTTGATTGGGACAAAAGCTTGAAAAAATAATCAAAATTATATAAAGTATTTATCTTACATTTAACAAAATTTTATTTATAATTAGAACTATGCATTACTTCTCAGAACAAAGATTGATTTGATGTTGATTTTGATTTTTCTTGTATGTGTAATTTTTCCGGAAAAATTGTATAACAACATAATATTATATGCCAAACTTTATTTTTTATTTTGTTTGCATACTAATTAATAGGGTCCTTTCTGGAAAAATATACATGGGCTTCATCAGTTTTCTGAAGGACTCTGTCTTCATCATTCTGGTCAATGTTCTCTATTCAAGTACTAACTGGTGTGTCTCTGCATGATTCCAATTTGTCATTGGTTTCACAGGTAATTTCCAGTATCATTCTTATTCATTTCATAAAATTTTGCATGTTTTGTAAAATTTACAATTTTATATTGTGATGAACTTGAATATGTCTGCATTAAAACACTGGATTATGATTAGGATATACTGGAAAGAGAGGGAAAGTAGTATTTACCATGATGGAATAATTAAGTGGGTATTAATTTTATGTAGTTTATTAGTGAATAATTTTGCACTTTGATTATGTTTGCTTCTCAAGAAACCTTATAACTACCAGTAGTAACATTATCAATGCCTGGCTAGCAAGGATCTTCTACATATACACTTGGTGGAATAGTTGTGTCAAAAAAATCATTATAAAAAGTGTTTATCACAGTGCCTGGACCACTGTTAGTCATAATAGTTACCATTGTTAAATTTTAACAATTTAGTTCAATAAATGTGCACTTTATGATATTCTTTTAATCTTTACACCTTAGTATACATAACTTGATCTGATTCTTTAATAAGAATAGGTTTAGATAAGAAGACACAATAGAACATTGGTACCCCAACCTCAATCAAGGAATAGAAAGTACACTTTTCACTGGAGGTACAATATGGTTGCTACCCCACCTTTAAAATAAAATAAGACCTCTATTGAAAAGCAGGTTTTAAAGAGAAACAGTGTCAGAGTACTTAGCTATAAAGATGCATCAGTTTTTGGAAACAAACTCCTATAAGGGCATTTAAGATTATGTTTTCAATTCATGGATAGAGGTAAAGAGAAGTAGCAAGGTAATAAAATGGAGTTAGAAACATATTGCCCAATGTTCTATCTAAGAGAAACTAAAATGAGCCATAATGTTTTGATTTTCTTTTAAATGGAAACAGCTCTGCTTGAATTTTGACATAAAAACACTTACTATACTTATCGCAATTGTAGGATTCACTCATGGCGGGCTGCTATCTAACAAGAAGAGGTTGAAGAAAATTTAAACATGAATCTATGGTTTCTCAGGAGACGAGTATATATGCCAGATGTGTTGACTTGGATGTGTATTTCCTGTCCATAAAAATGCATTAGGACATGCAAATGATTTCTTATATCTAAAATTTTTCTTTACTTTTTTAAAAACACTGATTTGATTTCTATGAGTAACTGCTTAAACTTGATATTTTTTCAAAAATTGTGATTATAAACTGTTACTAATGCCAGTTTGTAATCACAGTGGTTTGGTTTGCTTCCATTTCATAATAGAAAATGTGTAGATCAGGTTTACCAGTGACACACATCAAGAATATGTTCTTAACAACATGAAACTTTGACAACATAACGTATATATCATTTATTATATTCTAAATATACATATTATTCCTAATTTTAAATGGTTAGTTATCAAGATCAGACTTAGCAGCTCAGGTTGTATCTACGTGATTAAATACCACATGACAAATAAATTTGGTCCAATATGTTATATATACTCCAAGAACATAAAATAATAAACCATAGGTTGAACTACATTTAATATTATAAAAGTATCAACATAATACCAAAGACATTCCACGAAACCTCTGTGTAATGAAAATATAATGAATTTGTTGCTTCAGAATATTTCCCCTTTTCACATATGTATTTTTTAATGAAATTATCCTTTTCTCTGTCCTCAGGCTTACATTTTCAAATCATTCTTGATTCTTTTCTTTCTGGAGAGACTTAAAAATTTGGTTACGAAATTCATTACCCTGCTTATCACAGATGTTGATTCACCCCTCCCTCCCTTGCATCTCATCACTCGCCAAGCCCAGTGTGTTCCTTTTCTTTTGTAATAGCCTTTCCTTTCATTCCCCCATCAAAACCCTTGTTCAGACCCTCTTCACTGCTTCCCTGGATGGTTGTCATGATCTCTTAACTAGTTTCCTTGCCTTCAGTCTTTCCCCATTTACTGACAAGTAAATCTTCATAAACACTATTTTGTACACATTAACCTCTGTTTAAGTCCTTCAATGGCCCGTTAATTGACTAACAAATAAACCTATAATTCCTCCGTTTCACATTTAAAGTTTCCCACAATCTGGTCAAAATCTTGATATCTCTCTACTTTGCACAAATGCTCTTCCCCTCTCTCTCTGCTGATTTAACTTCTACCCTATCCTCAAACCCCTACCGAAACCACAAAGACTGTGAAGACTTACCAGTTTGCATCACTCCATAGTGTTCTCCCCAGTTACCGCTTAGCAACTGTAGGTGGTACTGTCAAATCCTTTTGTAAAATTACATTTCCTACCTAGCACATTTGTGGAACTTTGTCTGATACTTAACTCAATATATCATTTTAATACAAGTACTTACTATAGAAGCACAAGTAGTTTAGAGAATGTATTTGTCAATTACAACTGTCATACTGCTGATTATTTTGACCTCTGTAAAACCCTGATACAGTGGGTGCCCTTCAATTTAAGGAAATATACTGAAGTTCAGAAATGTTTTTCATGGCACTGTGTCAAATGCATTTCATGGCACTGTGTCAAATGTATCTCTTTTCTGTTTTGTTCTCTGTCATTTCTAGTGCCAAGTTGGAAAGCTAAAACATTATTTTATAGATTTCTTCCTACCAAGCAGTGCCATAACCTTCTTTCTTTCTATCTTATGCTGCATCTTTCTTGCAGGCAAAATTAGCATGGGTTTGATGCTTATCAATGGTATCAGTACAGCCTAACTAAAATTATACTTCCTCTGGTGCATAGTGGTCTTTATAGCAACACAGCTCTGCAACAGTCTTATAAATAGTAGTGACTGAGTTTTATTATAAGTTCTTCAGTCCAGATTGATTATTTAATATCCAAAATCTACAATGAAAGTGAATCATTTAAAAGGAAGCTGACTGTTCAATGCATGTTCAACATTTTCTTTAAATATAGCTTGGTGTAAATTTTTTCATGAACTGTCAAATATACAATATCACAGTAAAAAAAAATCATTTTCTCTGTGCTGTTAAGATATTGTTTCCTCAAACTGGAACACTAGAAGCCTGACTTTTTTCTTCTTTTATTTCATAAAACAGTGAGAACAAAAACAGGATAAAGCCCATAGCAACAAGATATTTCTTTTACCATGTGTTTGATTTATCTCGAATTTAAACTGCTTGTATTTTAGAAAGGAATCTGTTTTCTATCTTCAAAAGGATGCAATCCAACATCTCTCAGCTGCTAATTTTTAGCACTTAGAGGTTCCCTTGGGCTGCTGTCAACAACAACTTATTGCATAGGTACTTTTCACTAAACTCATTATAAAGTGATTAGCCTCCAGCAAGATAGTGCAATGCTACAGCTTGCATTCTATGCGGCTTTGCAACTGAATTTTGTGCTGTCAGATCGCATCAGATAGTGAGTATAGAATGAATCTTGGGATTCAACACGTAGAACGTTGAGAGGGATCTTGTCACTTCTCTCTTAAACCATATCTTTCAAGGAAATATATGCACTCACATATACAAATAAACACACGTGTACATGTGTGCACATGTAAAACATGCACAAAATGGGTCATTAGTTTAAAATGGATGCCATCCTCAGCTAGAGTCAAACACATTTTTAAAATCCATAATTATTTTTCAGATTATGCTTTAAATCCAAAAGCTAATTAAGTAGCTCTACCTTGATTCTACGAATAGTTATCATTTATATATGTAAGAGGGCCGCTTTTTTTTAGCACATTTAATTTAACAATGCTTCTTGCCTTAGGGTACCAGTGTTAGTCAACACTTTTGGGTCTAATAGGCTGTCTCAGTTTCTCCAATGAAACTAAAATTAGACTGACTATGTAGAGGCACTGATTATTATAAGTAGAAGGTTTTTTGGTTATTTAGTTGCAAGTCTCCCTAACAAGGTATGTATTATCCCGGCTCACATACTCACTACTGCCTGAAACTAGCACCACAGTGTGAAACTGAATAGTCTATACCAGGGATCCCCAACTCCCGGGGCTGCAGACTGGTACAGGTCCGTGGCCTGTTAGGAAGCGGGCAGCACATTAGGAGGTGAGGGTGGGCGAGTGAGCGAAGTTTCATCTGCCGCTCACCATCGCTCGCATTACTGCCTGAACCACCTCCCCCCGCACCCCCCCGCACGCCACTCCCATCCGTGGAAAAATTGTCTTCCACGAAACTGGTCCCCGGCGCCAAAATGGTTGGGGACCGCTGCTCTACACTAGAAGCTACCTCAGCTACATCGTCCTCCTTCACTGGTCTCTACTTATTGTAAGGCTCACTCATTGTCTAGCTCATATTCTCAAACTATTATGACAGGGTTAAGCCCGTGACACACCTGTAGAAGTTTTCAAATGTGAAAGAGCAAAGTGCACAGTCCCTGGGAACAAACACAGAACTTCACATTCCAAAATTTTTCATGTTATGACTACTTCAAGTCTAAAGGCTAATTCAAAACAAATGTTCTACTTCGAGTAAAAAGTCTGAATAAAGTTATTTCATTATTTGCTACTTTTTCTGTTGTTTAAACGGAACTTTATTCTTTAGATGGGATTGATAGTTTTTGAATGTGTAGATTATTTGCATATGGGTTTCATTTTGCAGATTATTCCTGAGCAATTTTTCACCCTTGTTCAAAGATTCTGGCTCACTAGAAAGTTCCTAAACATTGTCTTCCCACAGTGTACCATGCAGGGATAGCAGGATGTGGTGGATTAAACACAGAGATTTTAGTATCAGAAAGCTTCCTGTGGGCCTTTGTTTCTCTATCTCTAATATGAGGATAATGCAATTAATTCGTTGCTGTTGTGAGGTTTCATTATATATATATATATATTTATTTAAACATATACACTTACATGTGTACATTTTTTTCCTGGCACATAGGGAACACAATAAAAGCTAGCTATTATTACATGTTAATATATAATTATATGATTATTTATTTGTTAATATTTATATATAAAATATGATATTAATATGAGTAAGAAAAAATTAATGATGTGATTTTTGTGTAAAACATTTAAAAATGCATACTGGATACAATATATATACTTTTTATTCTATATACTTATTATATATATTCAGATATATGCTGCTAATAATGTTTTGATGCTTATAAAAAGTGAGTTATGGGAATAACTGTTTTATCAAACTAAACAGAATTTTTACTACTTTCCTTGTACGAAAAATGAAAAAAAATATTATTTAACTCTCCTTCTCCTGTTGGTTAGAATCACAGATATTTTTCACACTGTATATAAATTACTTCATGATCCATTTCCCAATCTATCTTGCCAACTTTATCATCTTCAATCTCCCAATGAACTCTAGGCTCCAATCACACTTTTATTACCATTCTCTGTATACTATTTATAATATATTATTTTAGGTATTTCTTTATACTGAACCATCCTTGCATTCCCAGATTGAACTCTGAATTTTATGACTAATTATACTATGCTTAATTTGATTTTTAGTTACTGCTTGTTCTTCAATATTCATAAGTCAGATGAAGCTGTAGTTTTCTTTTTTTTAATTTAATTTTATTTATAGTTGATTTATAATACTGTATTAGTTTTAGGTGTACAGTTTCAGATTCTTTCCCATTATAGATTATTACAAGATATTGAATATAGTTCCACATGCTATAAAGCTGTAGTTTTCTTTACCAAGCTCTCTTTGTGAGTTCTCAAGCATCAATGTGTTGTGTTGTTTGAAAGAAGAATAAAACGTGAAAGCTTTCCTTCTCACTTTATTCTTTGGGACAGTTTAATAACATTGGAATCATCTTTTGCTTATAGTGTTAATAGAATTCACTCTGTGAGGCTACTTTGGCTGACTTTGTTTTTAGAGGATAGGTAATCTGACAATTTTCTCCATTTATAACATCCTTATACCTCATCTTTTTTAGCGGGGATTCAGTAGGAAATGGATTTATAGGTATATTATTTGCAGTTAAAGTGGAAAGTTTAAAAGTATTAAAAGCCAGAAATTATTAACAATTTTGTCCCTACCAAGTGGAATTGGAGGTAGAGGTCTGCACAGTAGAATGGATTTTTACTTTTTATTTAAATTCTTCCCTATACTTTACATTTTTAATATAAAGTAAAAACACCATTTTAATTTTAATAAAACTGGTTTAAATGTCATTAAAGGCACACTCTCAGTCATATGAATATACTTATGAAGTTGGAGGTACTCACTTTTTACTTTCTACACGACTGTATTGTTTGAATGTTTATGGTGAATTTGCATTACTTTTGCTGTTACAAAAATCTGCAATGACTTTCCCATAACCTAGGTGATAAAATGCAAGCTCTTTAGTTTAGAATACAAAGTTCTTTATTATCTAGCATTTCTCTGCCTCTATTATTTCTGTCTCTTGCCTATATCCATCCTCATTCTGGTCATATTTACCTTCGTGCATGAAGTTTGACATAGCAAATCTTAAAAACATTGCACAATATGCTTATTTTGCCTGTAACATGTTCGCTGATCTCCCTGTTCCATATTCTAGCTAACTCTTTCTCCTTCTTGAAACCTCAGCTCTAGAGATACCTCTAGAAACCGGGCTGCTGTTCATCCCTTTCTCTGTGTTCCCATAGAATCTTATGCTCCTGTGTTATAAAAAAAAAATCATCAGGCTCTACTGAAATTGTCTATTTACTTGTCTGACACCCATTTGATTTTGAGTTGTATGCAGTCAGGCTCTGGAAAATGGAGATAAAGGTTTATTTAATCAGTGATACATGTTTTTTTATATATGTATAGCTGTACCTCATTTCAGTAGAATCTTTATTTTTAAATTGTTATGCGTTTTTGTATCTTATATACTGCTTGATAACAAAAGTGATGTCTTATGTAGCCTTACATTTTCTAAGCACATAACACAATTACTCTCACATATTAAAAAATTTGTTGAGGGCTTCCCTGGCGGCGCAGTGGTTGAGAATCTGCCTGCTAATGCAGGGGACACGGGTTCGAGTCCTGGTCTGGGAGGATCCCACATGCCACGGAGCAACTGGGCCCGTGGGCCACAACTACTGAGTCTGCACGTCTGGAGCCTGTGCTCCGCAACAAGAGAGGCCGCGATAGTGAGAGGCCTGCGCACCGCGATGAAGAGTGGCCCCCGCGTGCCACAACTAGAGAAAGCCCTCACACAGAAATGAAGACCCAGCACAGCCATAAATAAATAAATAAAAAGCCAAGCATTTGAAGCCCTTTAAAAAAATATATTTTGTTGAAATAAATATGTATAGTATTTTTAACCATCATTGCATATCCTGATTCCCCAGTCTATATATTCATATCTCATAAGTGATTAAAAATATATCATTTTATTATGAAACAGAACCTAATATTCATCATTAATATTTTGCTAGTCCTTATAGGAATGCTACAGTATTAGAAATTATCCCTTGGCTATCACTCAGAAAACAACTATAGAGGGAGTTTTGAGAAGGTTCAATGTTTCCCTGGAGAGAAAAAAATACATAATGACTAATTCTGTGAATTGAGTCCTCAGAAGTGGGGACTAGTTTCCAATGAATTCTCTACATTTTCCTATCCTGTGTCTCATGTAACAAAGGACACATTCATTCACTCAATTTACATTGAGCGTCAACTGTGTGTCAGGCAGGCTACGCTAGGCCCTGGGAATATGACTTTGAACACTGAAAATCATTTATGAAGTACAGATCAGCATTATTGACACAATCTTTAGCTGTAAGTAGCAATAGCAACAGCAGCAGAAACATTAGTAGCTAAAACATATTGAGTAATTAACTACGTGCAAGACACCATTTATAGCAGTCTACAGATAAAGTTAGAACTGCTTTCAGTGAGACATGGGTGTGGGAGTTCAGAGTCTCTTCCATCTTCCCCACCTCACACAAACTTTGACATCTTTAGACTCCATAGAGTTAAAACAAGATTATAATCCTGCTTTCTCAAATCACTTAATTTTGAATGAATAGTTTCCTTGATAAGTACTAGAAATATTAGGACCAAGAGATGGGGCTAAGGCTTAAATACCCCAATTATATGAGATAAGGCAAAGAGAACTCAAACGTTTATACAAGACTAGCTTCCTATTTCAATCTCAAGCAACATACTGCTCAAGGCAAGGCAAGTTTTGCAAGTATTTACTGTGATCTGTGTAACAGAAGATACCCCATTTGAAGAGAGAACAAGAAAATGGAAAACAAAATTACAGTGGAAGGTAAAATAGACTCTCCTCAACCTAACGCTTGATGGACCCTAGAAGCCATCTGTAGAATGTGGAAAGGGAGAGGCAATGTTCAAAATGATTTCAATAGTCACTCTTTAACCTTGTAATAATCAAGAACATGTGACTGACAATTTAAAATATTTAAAGAACTAATCTCTTTCCATTTAAATTTATTTTTGTTGTTCAGAAGTCTCCAGGTTCTCTGAATTTCCATTAAGAGTTTTGAATATGTGTGTATGTGTATGCATACTTTTTTTTTTTTTAAAGAAAATGGTTCCTCCACAGCCCCATGGACCAGAGCAGACTGTGGATCAGCACTTGGTCTAGGGTTCCAAGCAGTTTGCTTTCAGCATTTTTGATGACAACTTCAAGATTTCAACAGTCACTTCCACCAGGCACCCGTAGACACCATGCAGTACTGGCAAGCCAGGCCCACAAAGTCCCAATGTTGTGAGGTCTCACCCAGCAGCAGTGAGCCCTAGGAGTCCACCCTGCCATGGCCCCAACAAAGTCTGGACCCTGGGGAGGTCTGCTCACAAAGCCAATGGACTTGGCCTGGTGCCGCAGGCTGGAGGCCTGAACTTGAGACCTTCACTCACAATCCTGGAAAAACCTGAGCCTCCAGCCTACCTGGAGCAAATGAGACCCTCCTCCAGTGGTGGGTCACCTTGCTGTGATCTAGGAAAAGGGCTCTGGACCAGTCTTCTGTTCCACTCTGTGTGTGGCAGGCCCCCTAAGAATTGTGAACAGTTTGCTAACAATATTCAAATTACAAAGTTCCCAGAAGCATGAGGTTGTGAATAGCTACTTCACGAAGATTGAAAAAATAGAAAGAAATATTTTCCCATAAGATAGAATTACAGATTCAGCACTGGACTGTACCAAACACAACGAGTAAAGGCATATCTTGCTTTATTGATTTCTGCAGATATTGTGTTTTTTACAAATTGAAGGGTTGTGGTAGCCCTGTGTCAAGCAAGGGTATTGGCTCCATTTTTCCAACAGCATTTGCTCCCTTTGTGTCTCTGTGTCACATTTTGGTAATTCTCACAATATTTCAAACTTTTAAATTATTATTATATTTGTTATGGTGATCTGTGATTAGTGATCTTTGATGCTACTATTGTAATTTTTGGGAGACACCACAAACTGTCCCATATAAGACGTGGAATTAAATCAATAAATGTTATGTGTGTTCCGACTGCTCCATCCACCAGCTGTTCCCAGCTCTCTCTCTTTTGGGGCCTCCCTATTTCCTGAGACACATCAGTATTGAAATTAGCCCAGTCAATAACCCTACAATGGCCTCTAGGTGTTCAAGTGAAAGGAAGAATCACACATCTCTCACTTTAAATCAAAAGCTAGAAATGATTAAGCTTAGTGAGAAAGGCATGTGGAAAACCCAGACAGGCCTACAACTAGGCCATCTTACACCAAAAAGGCAAGTTGTGAATGCAAAGGAAAAATCCTTGAAGGAAATTAAAAGTGCTACTCCCATGAACACCTGAGTAATAAGTGAAACAGCCTTATTGCTGACATGAAGAAAGTTTTAGTGATCTGGATAGAAGATCGAACCAGCCACAACATTCCCTTAAGCCAAAGCTTAATCTAGAGCAAGGTCCTAACTATTCAATTCCATGACAGCTGAGAGAAGTGGGGAAGCTGCAGGAAAAAAAGTTTGAAGGCAGCAGAGGTTGCCATCTAGGACTTTCACAGCTAGAGAGAAGAACTTGATGGCTTCAAAACTTCTAAGGACAGGCTGACTCTCTTGTTAGCGGCCAGTGGAGCTGGTGATTTTAGGTTGAAGTCAATGCTCATTTACCATTCCAAAAATCCTAGGGCCCTTAAGAATTATGCTAAATAAACTCTGCCTGTGCTCTATAAATGGAACAACAAAGCTTGGATGACAGCACATCTGAATACTTTAAGCCCAATATTAAGACTTACTTCTCAGGAAAAGAAGATTTCTTTCAAAATATCACTGCTCATTGACAATGCACCTGGTCACCTAGGAGCTCTGATGGAGATAGACAATGAGATTCATGTTGTTTTCATGCCTGCTAACACAACATCCATTCTGCAGTCCATGGATCCAAGGACTAATTTCAACTTTCAAGTCTTATTGTTTAAGAAACACATTTTGTGAAGCTATGCTGCTCTAGATAGTGATTCCTCTGATGGACCTGGGCAAAGTATAGGTGACCCTCAAATAACATGAGTTTAAACTGGGCAAGGCCACTTATACGTGATTATTTTCAATAAATATGTACTACAGTACAACATGATCCAAAGCTGTTTGTGTGGATGTGGAACAGCAGATAGAGAGGGCTGACCTTAAAGTTATACTTGGATTTTTGACTGTGTGGAGGGTCGGTGCCCCTAACTGCCACTTTGTTCAAGGGTTGACTGATTCCAACCCTCATGGATGACTTTGAGGGGTTCAAGGCAACATTGCACTTCAGTTTTCTTAGTTCTCCCCTGATCCCCAACCCAGGTTACAATGATTTTGATTAGCTTGTGAGAGGGTTTATGGACATGGCATTGTGGTAATGCAGTAGTGATTTAAAGCAATAAAAGTTTAGAAAATGATTGTATAAAAAGTCTTCCTTTCCCTAAAAACAATAGAGATACGCCAGATGAGATCTCTTGCTTGTTACTTTTCATTATATGAGGTAATTCATTTGGCACAATTATTTCAGTCACGAGGTGTACTTATTCATTTTTTATTCTTGAGCACAAAGCAATCTTCTCCACTGGCATTTACTGGTGGCACCAAGTAGATGGAAAAGTTTGAAGAAAGCAGCCCAGCAAAAAAGAGCCAAAGATACCTAGATACAAAAATGAACAAATCAAAGCAAAAAAGCTGCCTAACTTGTTTGTTAAAGGCATCGATTTCAGGATAAGGAAAAATGGAGAAATAATAGAAGAAGAAAGAAGAGAAAAACAAGAATGAAGGCGATATCTGTTTCCACCCTCTATCATCTGCCCTTCTAGTCCTCTGTTCCCTCAGGTATTCAATGTGCTCAGCCTTCTTTAAACAAAGCGGAAACATGCAAGTTATGAATAAAAGATGGATAGCCTTCACTACATGAAACTGTAAAACTTCTATATACAAAATACATCATAAACACATCAAAAAAACAAACCGCAGACTGGATTTACAAAGCATATAACTGGCAAAAGATAGAGATCCAGAATACATAATGAGTTTTTGAAAATCTGTAAGAAAAAACAACACAATAGGAAAATGAGCAAAAGACTTGAACTGGCATTTTACAGAAGAGGGAATTCAAATGCCCAATACACATACGAAAATACATTCAACCTCAACAGTTATCAAGATAATACAAATTAAAACAGTAAGGTACCATTTCCACTACTAGAAAAAAGGCAAAGTCTGACAATACCAAATACTGTCAAGAAAATAGAGAAAAGAGGAATTTCATACACTGGTGGAATTTCATATACAAACACAGCTCGTTTCACTGTGTTTCACTTTATTGTGCTTCACTGATACTGCATTTTCTACAAGTGGAAAGTCTGTGGTAGCCCTGTGTCAAGCAAATCTATCAGCACCATTTTTCCAACAGCACTTGCTCACTTTGTGTCTCTGTGCCACATTTTGACAATTCTCACATTATTTCAAACGTTTTCATTATTATTATATTTGTTATGGTGATCTGTGACCAGTGATCTTCGATGTTACTATTGTAATTGTTTTGGGGCTCCATGAACCACATCCATATAAGATGGAAAATGTAATTGATAAACGTTGTGTGTGTTCCGACTGCTCCAGCAACCAGCCATTCCCCCATCTCAATCATCTCCTCGGGCCTCCCTATTCCCTGAGACACAACAATATTGAAGTTAGGCCGATTAATAACCTACAATGGCCTCTAAGTGTTCAAGTGAAAGGAAGACTCGCACGTTTCTCACTTTAAATCAAAAACTAGAAATGCTTAAGCTTAGTGAGGGAGACATGTTGAAAGCTGACATAGGTCAAAAGCTAGGTCTCTTGAGCCAAACAGTTAGCCAAGGTATGAATGCAAAGGAGAAGTTCTTGAAGGAAAATAAGAGTGCTACTTCAGTGAACACACAGATGATAAGGAAGCGAAACAGCCTTATTGCTGATATGGAGAAAGTTTTGATGGTCTGGATAGAAGATCAAACCAGCCACAACATTCCCTGAGCCAAAGCCTAATCCAAAGCAAGGCCTGAACTCTCTTCAGTTCTGTGAAGGCTGAGAGAAGTGAGGAAGCTTCAGAAGAAAAGTTTAAAGCTAGCAGAGGTTGGCTTATGAGGTTTAAGGAAAGAAGCCATCTCCATCACATAAAAGTGCCAGGTGAAGCAGCAAGTGCTGGTACAGAAGCTGCAGCAAGTCATCCAGGAGCTCTAGCTAAGATCATCCATGAAGATGGCTACACTAAACACAGATTTTCAGCATACACGAAATTGCCTTATATTCCAAGATGCCATCTAGGACTTTCCTAGCTGGAGAGAAGATGTCAATGCCTGGCTTCAAAGCTTCAAAGGACAGGCCAACTCTCTTGTTAGGGGCTAATGCAGCTGGTAACTTGAAGTTGAAGCCAGTGCTCATTTACCATTCTGAAAATCCTAGGGCCCTTCAGAATTATGCTACATCTATTCTGCCTGTGCTCTATATTTGGAACAACAAAGTCTGGATGACAGCACATCTATTTACAACTGAATGTTTTAAGCCTATTGTTGAGACCTACTCCTCAGAAAAAAATTCCTTTCAAAATATTACTGCTCATTGACAATACACCTGGTCACCCAAGAGCTCTGATAGAGATAGACAATGAGATACATGGGTTTCTTTTTTCATGCCTGCTAACACAACATCATTCTGCAGCCCATGGATCAAGGAGTAATTTTGACTTTCAAGTCTTATTAAGAAATACATTTCATAAGGCTGTATCTGCCATAGATAGTGATTCCTCTGATGGATCTGAGCAAATTAAACTGAAAACCTTCTGGAAAGGTTTCACCATTCTAGATGCCATTAAGAACATTTGTGATTCATGGGAGGAGGTCAAAATATCAACATTCACAGGAGTTTGGAAGAAGTTGATTCCAACCCTCATGGATGACTTTGAGGGACTCAAGACTTCAGTGGAGGAAGTCACTGCAGGTATGGTAGAAATAGCAAGAGAACTAGAATTAGAAGTGGAGCCTGAAGATGTGAATTAATTGCTGCAATCTCATGATAAACTTGAACAGATGAGGAGTTGCTTCTTATGGATAAGAAAGGAAAGTGGTTTCTTGAGATGGAATCTACTTCTGGTGAAGACGTTACGAAGATTGTTCAAAAGACAACAAGGGACTTAGAGTATTACATAAACTTAGCTGATAAAGCAGAGACAGGTTTTGAGAGGATTGGCTCCAATCTCAAAAGAAGTTCTACTGTGCGTAAAATGCTGTCAAACAGTGCTACATCCTGAAAGGAATAGTCAGTCGATGTGGTAAACTTCATTGCTGTCTTATTTTAAGAAATCACTGCCCTGATCAGTCAGCAGCTGTCAACATGGCAAGACCCTCCACCAGCAAAAGATTATGAATTGCTGAAGGCTCATATGGTGGTTAGCATTTTTTAGCAATGAGGTATTTTTAAATTAAGACATCTACATTGTTTTTTGGACATAATACTGTTGCATATTGAATAGGCTACAGGATAGTATAAATATAACTTTTATATGCACTGGGGAACCAAAAAAATTCATGTGACTCACTTTATTTCTATAGACGCTTTATTTTGGTGGTCTGGAACCAAACCCACAATATCTCAAAGGTGTGCCTGTAGTAACATTTCAGTACAGAGGGATGTCATTAAAAAAAAAAACATACACACACGGTGCGTGCGTACGTGTTTGCGTGTGGTCACAGTTCCCGCCATCAGCCGCTCTCCCTGACTGGGGGAGCAAGCGGCCCCTCTCTTTCGTGCCCGGTGTCCCTTCCTTCCTAGCCCCCGGCTCTGCCCCCTCCGCGCAGACTCTGTGCTTCCGGCAGGCCTGTCCGAGGCTCCGGACTCGCAGGCACAGCTGAGTTGATGGCTCCCGGAGAACTGGCATAGCTGCAGAATATGAGTAGTTCCCCAAGAAGAGCACATTGCCTTTGGCACAAGGATCAGAATAAAGGTGAATTGTTATTACATAGGGTTTCTCAGTAAAAGTCACTGAAAATTATTCTTAGCTGTTTGATGCACAGCACCTAGAGGCCTCGAACTAGGATTCCCCAGGCTGTATTCTACCTACAGATACACCAGAAATACATCTACACGTGGAACAACTCCTACCGAACACCTACTGAACGCTGGCATAAGACCTCAGACCTCCCAAAAGGCAAGAAAGTCCCCACGCACCTGGGTAGGGCAAAAGAAAAAAGAATAAACAGAGACAAAAGAATAGGGACGGGAGCTGCACCAGTGGGAGGGAGCTGTGAAGGAGGAAAGGTTTCCACACACTGGGAAGGCTCTTTGTGGGCGGAGACTGCGGGTGGCGGAGGGGGGAGCTTCGGGGCCATGGAGGAGAGCACAGCCACAGGGGTGCAGACGGCAAAGCGGGGAAATTCCCGCACAGAGGATCGGTGCCGACCGGCACTCACCAGCCCAAGAGGCTTGTCTGCTCACTGCTGGGGCGGGCGGGGCTAGGAGCTGAGGCTCAGGCTTCAGTCGGATTGCAGGGAGAGGACTGGGGTTGGCGGCTTGAACAAAGCCCACAGGGGGTTAGTGCATCACGGCTAGCCAGGAGGGAGTCCAGGGAAAAGTCTGGACCTGCCGAAGAGGCAGGAGACTTTTTTTCCCTCTTTGTTTCCTGGTGCGTGAGGAGAGGGGATTAAGAGCGCTGCTTAAAGGAGCTCCAGAGATGGGCGCGAGCCGTGGCTAAAAGCGCAGACCCCAGAGACGGGCATGAGACGCTAAGGCTGCTGCTGCCGCCACCAAGAATCCTGTGTGCGAGCACAGGTCACTCTCCACACCTCCCCTTCCGGGGAGCCTGTGCAGCCCGCCACTGCCAGAGTCCCGGGATGCAGGGACAACTTTCCCGGGAGAACACATGGCGCACCTCAGGCTGGTGCAACGTCCTGCTGGCCTCTGCCGTCGCGGGCTTCCCCGCATCCACACCCCTCCGTCCCCCCGGCCTCAGCAAGCCAGAGTCCCCGAAGCAGCTCCTCCTTTAACCCCGTCCTGTCTGAGCGAAGAACAGACGCCCTACAGCGACCTACACGCAGAGACAGGGCCAAATCCAAAGCTGAACCCTGGGAGCTGTGCGAACAAAGACGAGAAAGGGAAATCTCTCCCAGCAGCCTCAGAAGCAGTGGATTAAAGCTCCACAATCAACTTGATGCACCCTGCATCTGCGGAATTCCTGAATAGAAAACGAATCATCCCAAATTGAGGAGGTGGACTTTGAGAGCAAGATTTATGATTTTTTCCCCTTTTCCTCTTTTCGTGAGTGTGTATGTGTATGCTTGGGTGTGAGATGTCTGTATAGCTTTGCTTTCACCATTTGTCCTAGGGTTCTATCTGTCCATTTATTTATGTTTTTTTCTTTAAAATTTTTTTTTCTTACTAATTATTTTTTATTTTAATAACTTTATTTTATTTTATCATACTTTATTTTATTTTATCCTCTTTCCTTTTTCTTTTCTTCCTTCCTTCCTCCCTCCCTCCCTCCCTCCTTCCCACCCTCCCTCTCTCTCTCTCTCTCTTTCTTTCTTTCTACTTTTTATCCCTTTTATTCTGAGCCGGGTGGATGAAAGGCTCTTGGTGCTGCAGCCAGCAGTCAGTGCTGTGCCTCTGACATGGGAGAGCCAACTTCAGGACACTGGTGCACAAGAGACCTCCCAGCTGCACATAATATCAAATGGCAAAAATATCCCAAAGATCTCCATCTCAAAACCAGCACCCAGCTTCACTCAATGACCAGCAAGCTACAGTGCTGGACACCCTATGCCAAACAACTAGCAACACAGGAACACAACCCTATCCATTAGCAGAGAGGCTGCCTAAAATCATAAGTCCACAGACACCGCAAAACACACCACCAGACGTGGACCTACCACCAGAAAGACAAGATCCAGCCTCATCCACCAGAACACAGGCACTAGTCCCCTCCACCAGGAAGCCCACACAACCCACTGAACCAACTTTAGCCACTGGGGACAGACACCAAAAACAACGAGAACTACAAACCTGCAGCGTGCAAAAAGGAGACCCCAAACACAGTAGATAAGCAAAAGGACAAGACAAAAAAAAAAAAAAGCAGATGAAGGAGCAAGATAAAAACCAAGCAGACCTAACAAATGAAGAGGAAATAGGCAGTCTACCTGAAAAAGAATTCAGAATACTGATAGTAAAGATGATCCAAAATTTTGGAAATAGAATAGAGAAAATGCAAGAAACATATAACAAGGATCTAGAAGAACTAAAGATGAAAAAAGCAACAATGAACAACACAATAAATGAAATTAAAAATACTCTAGATGGGATCAATAGCAGAATAACTAAGGCAGAAGAATGGATAAGTAACCTGGAAGATAAAATAGTGGAAATAACTACTGCAGAGTAGAAGAAAGACAAAAGAATGAAAAGAACTGAGGACAGTCTCAGAGACCTCTGGGACAACATTAAACGCACCAACATTCGATTTATAGGGGTTCCAGAAGAAGAAGAGAAAAAGAAAGGGACTAAGAAAATATTTGAAGAGATTCCACTTGAAAACTTCCCTAATATGGGAAAGGAAATAGTTAATCAAGTCCAGGAAGCACAGAGAGTCCCATACAGTATAATTCCAAGGAGAAACACTCCAAGACACATATTAATCAAACTGTCAAAAATTAAATACAAAGAAAACATATTAAAAACAGCAAGGGAAAAATAACACACAAGGTAATCCCCATAAGGTTAACAGCTGATCTTTCAGCAGAAACTCTGCAAGCCAGAAAGGACTGGCAGAACATATTTAAATTGATGAAGTAGAAAAAACTAAAACCAAGATTACTCTACCCAGCAAGGATCTCATTCAGATTTGATGGAGAAATTAAAACCTTTACAGACAAGCAAAAGCTGAGAGTTCAGCACCACCAAACCAGCTTTACAACAAATGCTAAAGGATCTTCTCTAGGCAAGAAACACAAGAGAAGGAAAAGACGTACAATAACAAACCCAAAATAATTAAGAAAATGGAAATAGGAACATACATATCAATAATTATCTTAAATGTAAATGGATTAAATACTCCCACCAAAAAACACAGACTGGATGAATGGATACAAAAACAAGCCCCATATATATGCTGTCTACAAGAGACCCACATCAGACCCAGGGACACATACAGACTGAAAGTGAGGGAATGGAAAAAGGTATTCCATGCAAATGGAAACCAAAAGAAAGCTGGAGTAGCAATTCTCATATCAGACAAAATAGACTTTAAAATAAGGACTATTAGAAGAGACAAAAAAGGACACTACATAATGATCAAGGGATCCATCCAAGAAGAAGATATAACAATTGTAAATATTTATGCACGCAACATAGGAGCACCTCAATACGTAAGGCAAATACTAACAGCCATAAAAGGGGAAATTGACAGTAACACATTCATAGTGTGGGACTTTAACACCCCACATTCACCAATGGACAGATCATCCAAAATGAAAATAAATAAGGAAAAACAAGCTTTAAATGATACATTAAACAAAATGGACTTAATTGATATTTATAGGACACTCCATCCAAAAACAACAGAATACACATTTTTCTCAAGTGCTCATAGAACATTCTCCAGGATAGATCATATCTTGGGTCACAAATCAAGCCTTGGTAAATATAAGAACATTGAAATTGTATCAAGTATCTTTTCCCACCACAACGCTATGAGACTAGATATCAATTACAGGAAAAGATCTGTAAAAAATACAAACACATGGAGGCTAAACAATACACTACTTAATAACGAATTGACCACTGAAGAAATCAAAGAGGAAATAAAAAAAAATCTAGAAACAAATGACAATGGAGACACGATGACCCAAAACCTATGAGATGCAGCAAAAGCAGTTCTAAGAGGGAAGTTTATACCAATACAATCCTACCTTAAGAAACAGGAAACATCTCGAATAAACAACCTAAACTTGCAACTAAAGCAATTAGAGAAAGAACAAAAAACCCACAAAGTTAGCAGAAGGAAAGAAATCATAAATATCAGATCAGAAATAAATGAAAAAGAAATGAAAGAAACGATAGCAAAGATCAATAAAACTAAAAGCTGGTTCTGTGAGAAGATAAACAAAATTGATAAACCATTAGCCAGACTCATCAAGAAAAAAAGGGAGAAGACTCAAATCAATAGAATTAGAAATGAAAAAGGAGAAGTAACAACAGACACTGCAGAAATACAAAAGATCATGAGAGATTACTACAAGCAACTCTATGCCAATAAAATGGACAAGCTGGAAGAAATGGACAAATTCTTAGAAATGCACAACCTGCCAAGACTGAACCAGGAAGATATAGAAAATTTGAACAGATCAATCACATGCACTGAAATTGAAACTGAGATTAAAATTCTTCCAAGAAACAAAAGCCCAGGACCAGATGGCTTCAAGGCAAATTCTATCAACCATTTAGAGAAGAGCTAACACCTATCCTCCTCAAACTTTTCCAAAATATAGCAGAGGGAGGAACACTCCCAAATTCATTCTACAAGACCACCATCACTCTGATACCAAAACCCGACAAAGATGTCACAAAGAAGAAAACTACAGGCCAATATCACTGATGCACATAGATGCAAAAATCCTCAACAAAATACTAGCAAACAGAATCCAACAGCACATTAAAAGGATCATACACCATGATCAAGTGGGGTTTATTCCAGGAATGCAAGGATTCTTCAATATACACAAATCAATCAACGTGATACACCATATTAACAAATTGAAGGAGAAAAACCATATGATCATCTCAATAGATGCAGAAAAAACTTTTCACAAAATTCAACACCCATTTATGATAAAAAACCCTGCAGAAAGTAGGCATAGAGGGAACTTTCCTCAACATAATAAAGGCCATATATGACAAACCCACAGCCCACATCATCCTCAATGGTGAAAAACTGAAAGCATTTCCACTAAGATCAGGAACAAGACAAGGTTGCCCACTCTCACCACTATTATTCAACATAGTTTGGAAGTTTTATCCACAGCAATCAGAGAAGAAAAGGAAATAAACGGAATCCAAATTGGAAAAGAAGAAGTAAAGCTGTCACTGTTTGCAGATGACATGATACTCTACATAGGGAGTCCTGAAGATGCTACCAGAAAACTATTAGGCTAATCAATGAATTTGGTAAAGTATCAGGATACAAAATTAATGCACAGAAATCTCTGGCATTCCTATACACTAATGATGAAAAATCTGAAAGTGAAATCAAGACAACGCTCCCATTTACCATTGCAAAAAAAAGAATAAAATACCTAGGAATAAACCTACCTAAGGAGACAAAAGACCTGTATGCAGAAAATTATAAGACACTGATGAAAGAAATTAAAGATCATACAAATAGATGGAGAGATATACCATGTTCTTGGATTGGAAGAATCAACATTGTGAAAATGACTCTACTACCCAAAGCAATCTACAGATTCAATGCAATCCCTATCGAACTACCACTGGCATTTTTCACAAAACTAGAACAAAAAATTTCACAATTTGTATGGAAACACAAAAGACCCTGAATAGCCAAAGCAATCTTGAGAACGAAAAACGGAGCTGGAGGAATCAGGCTCCCTGACCTCAGACTATACTCCAAAGGTACAGTAATCAAGATAGTATGGTACTGGCACAAAAACAGAAAGATAGATCAATGGAACAGGATAGGAAGCCCAGAGATAAACCCACGCCCATATGGTCACCTTATCTTTGATAAAGGAGGCAGGAATGTACAGTGGAGAAAGGACAGCCTCTTCAATAAGTGGTGCTGGGAAAATTGGACAGGTACATGTAAAAGTATGAGATTTGATCACTCCCTAACACCATGCACAAAAATAAGCTCAAAATGGATTAAAGACCTAAATGTAAGGCCAGAAACTCTCAAACTCCTTGAGGAAAACATAGACAGAACACTCTATGGCATAAATCACAGCAAGATACTTTTTGACCCACTTTCCATAGAAATGGAAATAAAAACATAAATAAACAAATGGGACCTAATGAAACTTAAATGCTTTTGCACAGCAAAGGAAACAAGACCAAAAGACAACCCTCAGAATGGGAGAAAATATTTGCAAATGAAGCAACTGACAAAGGATTAAACTCCAAAATTTACAAGCAGCTCAATAACAAAAAAGCAAACAACCCAATCCAAAAATGGGCAGAACACCTAAATAAACATTTCTCCAAAGAAGATATACCGATTGCCAACAAACACATGAAAGAATGCTCAACATCATTAATCATTAGAGAAATGCAAATCAAAACTACAGTGAGATATCATCTCACACCAGTCAGAATGGCCATCATCAAAAAATCTAGAAACAATAAATGCTGGAGAGGGTGTGGAGAAAAGGGAACACTCTTGCACTGCTGCTGGGAATGTGAATTGGTACAGCCACTATGGAGAACAGTATGGAGGTTCCTTAAAAAACTACAAATAGAACTACCATATGACCCAGGAATCCCCCTACTGGGCATATACCCTGAGAAAACCATAATTCAAAAAGAGTCATGTACCAAAATGTTCATTGCAGCTCTAGTTACAATAGCCCAAAGATGGAAACAACTTAAGTGTCCATCATTGGATGAATGGATAAAGAAGATGTGGCACATATATACAATGGAATATTACTCAGCCATACAAAGAAACGAAATTGAGCTATTTGTAATGAGGTGGATGGACCTTCAGTCTGTCATACAGAGTGAAGTAAGTCAGAAAGAGAAAGACAAATACCATATGCTAACACATATATATGCAATTTAAGAAAAAAAAATGTCATGAAGAACCTAGGGGTAAGACAGGAATAAAGACAAAGACCTACTACAAAATGGACTTGGGGATATGGGGAGGGGGAAGGGTAAGCTGTGACAAAGTGAGAGAGTGGCATGGACATATATACACTACCAAACGTAAAATAGATAGCTAGTGGGTAGCAGCCGCATAGCACAGGGAGATCAGCTCGGTGCTTTGTGACCACCTAGAGGGGTGGGATAGGGAGGGTGGGAGGGAGGGAGACGCAAGAGGGAAGAGATATGGGAACATATGTATATGAAAAACGGATTCACTTTGTTATAAAGCAGAAACTAGCATACCATTGTAAAGCAGTTATACTCCAATTAAGATGTAAAAAAAATTTTTAAAAAAAAGTTTGAATTCATTGCCCACAAGTTAAAATGGGCAGTTGAAAGAAAAAAAAAGAAAACCACACACACAACAATAACCTTGGATTGAAAAAGAAAAAAATATTTTTTTCTTCAAACTTGAGCTTTCTGCCTGGCTACAGTGATTTCATTACCTTAGCACTAGCATTTTAAAGTAGATGAAAATGCAAAAAGTCTACAGTCTGGTTACTTGCTGACTGAGAAATACCACTGATATTTGAAGACAATTGAATTGACATACATATGTAATTTTATTTAAATAATGATAAGTCTGGTAATTCCCAGGGAACCCATTTTGTCTGGGTAAAAAATTTGCTGTTCTGGTATTAATGAAAGCAAAAGTGTCTGAGTCCGGAGACAGAGAGAGAGAGGGAGAGACAGACAGAGAGACAGAGAGAGAGAGAGAGAGAGAGAGAGAGAGAGAGAGAGAGAGAGAGAACTTTGTTTTCACGAGACAGAGAGAAGGGAAAATTCTGCACCAAAGGATCAAACAGGGTTGTGATTTTTATTTTTTATCAGACAGGTTTCTCACAGTAAGCCTGGGAAAACAATGATAAAATATATGTTATCAGGTCTCTTTTGGACTCTTTAGTCCGGGGGGAAGTTCCCAAGTTCATCTCCTATCAGATCTTTGCGGTAAGATCAATATTTGGCTGTGTTTTTAAAGCAAGAGACTAAAAGGCTAAAATAATTTTGCACAATCCATCCCCTGAAAATTAAAGAATAAGAAACAACACAACAGCAGTTGTTGTCTAAAAATTTTAAGAGTAATGCTGGGTTACCAAATAAACAGAGAAGGTGACTTTCCTCGGGGCATGGTTTTAGAGGCACCAGGTACACCTCTTTTGTAAAACAATCCCTCAATTTTCTTTTTTTTTTAAATTTATTTATTTTATTTTTGGCTGCATTGGGTACTTCGGTGCTGCGTGCAAGCTTTCTCTAGTTGCGGCGAACAGGGGCTACTATTCGTTGCGGTGCGTGGGCTTCTCATCGAGGTGGCTTCCCTTGATGCGGAGCACGGGCTCTAGAGCGCAGGCTCAGTAGTTCTGGCGCACGGGCTTAGTTGCTCCACAGCCTGTGGGATCTTCCCAGACCAGGGCTCGAACCCGTGTTCCCTGCATTGGCAGGCGGATTCTTAACCACTGTGCCACCAGGGAAGCCCCCTCAATTTTCTTTTGAAGCAATTGTTTTGGATTTTTTTCTAAAATAAGCATTAGTTTTCTGATTCTAAAATTAAAACCTTCTCAATATAGATGACTTAGAAAATGCAAAATATTTTAAAAGGCAAGCAATCACTTATCACCAAATGCAATATGCTTTTTTCTTTAAGATTTCCTTCATTGTTGCTTCAAGATGTCTTCCTCACTCCAACATTGCACAAGTAATTACTTATGTTTTGTTTTAAGATTTAATTATTTATTAAACATTTAACTCTCTAATCCATGTTTTGGTGAGTGCTGATAAGTGACTATTTAAAATCTGGTAAACAACTAACCAATTGCCCTAGCAGTGTTTATTGGCTAACTGCTTCTTTCCCTAATATAATATAATGCCACCTTTATAAATTGCTAAATTTGCACTTACATTGGTGGCTACTTGGGAACTATTTTTTCCCACGTCTCTATATTCTTGCATTAGTAATAAACTAATTTTCATTGTAGCATATTTCCTCAGCTATTCTAACAGTTTATTCTTCTACATAGTCATTAATATCACAGTCTCACATCTCCTTCACCCCCAAAAATAATCATTGTTATTTTCCCAGCAATTATCCATCAACTAATTTTGGAAGTATTGATATCTTTACCATAGTGAGGAGTGTTGTTTTCGCCATCTATATAAGCCTACCCACCACCACCACCCCGCCCTCCCCCAAGTCTTTGTTTATGCTATTGCTTTGGCTTAAAGCACCTTTTTTCCTTCTCTTCAATGGCTCATTTTAAAGTCTCAGTTTAAATGTCTCAGTGTAAACGTTCAGATCTCAGTTTATATGTGACTTCTTCAGAGAAAAAACCTTTCTTTGATCACCCAATCTAAAGTAACTCCTACTTCCAGCACCTTCAAACTCCGTATCACATTGCCCTGGGTTGTTTCTTTTGCAGCACATATAACTTTTTTGAAATTATTTTATTTTATATTTGTTTATGTCTCCCTCGTCAGAATAGAAAAATCATGAAGGAAAGAATATTATCTGTCTTTTTCAGTGCTTTTTCCCCATCATCTAACACAATCCTTGGTACACATCGAATTTTTTGCTGAATGAACAATTGATGACTGAATAAAGTCAGCTCAGAGAAAATCTCTTCTGCTTCGTGCTTGATGTAATGCTATACCAGTCCTGGCACTGCAGCCTTGATTGTTGTGTAGAGTCACATGTGGTATCTAGTGGACTGGTATCCAGATTCCCAATGGCTCCCCACTCCCAAGCCAGACTCCACTATTGACACTATCAATTGTAATCGTGTTCGGGACCTTTGTGACTTCTTTCAATTTTTTTCCCACTGTAAGTTAGGTCACAGAAATCTCTCAGAGTTTGTATAGTGGTTGGCCCCTTGGATGCAAGGGATCCCCCCACCATTTTTGTTTTTCTTTCTGTTCAATTGGATCCTGGAAAAGGGATCAAGACATTAGTTCTTGGGCCATCTTTCTGTCAAGATCACTTATTAATTATAACATTAAATTCCTCTATATCATGATTTATTTTTTTTTCTGTTTATATGATCTATAAAATACTTACAGGACATTTTAAAGTATCCTGCTATGAATGTGTTTCTCTTGATTCTTCTTATAGCTGTATTTATTTAAAAATATGTTGCAAGGTTATTTCATTTGGTACATTACAGCTTTTGAGTCCTGAACTCTAACATTTGTTTTGAAATTTACTATATTTTTCTGGTTTGATGCAATCATTGTCCTTGAAATTCAAAATTTTTACCAAAATATGTCTAGGTGTTACACTTCTCCCTTCTCTCTCCCCTCATCCCCTCCTCTACACACACACACAGAGTAAATTTGACTATTAGCCATCCCTTTAAAATTAAAAAGTCAAATATTTGTTCAGCTCAGAAAAATTTCTCTCCACAGTTCTTTGCTTTTATTACATCATGTCTGTTCTATTCTTCTAAAATTCCTGCTTTCTGTGTATTGGATTCCTTGAATTTGTCCACAATGTCTCTCATATTTTCTTTTACTGTGTTTCACCAATTTACCATTTCCTCAGAGTTCCAAATGCATTTCTTGAATCCATATGCAACTTTTTAAATTCAATTATTAGCTTATTATATGGTACTTCTTTGAAATGTTAAATTTAACAATCCTGCTTTAAAAAAAATCTGTGTGTGTGTGTGTATGTGTTTGTAACTGCTATTCATCTCTCATAATTACTCGTTCTAGTGTTGTTTTATTTATTTTTTGGATCCATTATATTTTTAAATTCTGTTGAAAAAAATCTTAAAACTTCCATAATGCTCTTCAGTTACTTGAATACTCTTCTGGTTCTTGATAATTTCCTTTGTTTGAACTACAGCATATTTTCATATATTGGGTGATGTTTTTCCATTTCTCTTTAAAAATTTTCACATCAGAATATCTATGGTGTTCGTTACTTTGCCAAAGTTCAGTAGAAATTGAGACAGATTCTATAAGAAATTGGTATAGATCTTTGCATAAAGTTTTCAGATCTAGATGCAAAGAAGAGGGAATTTTTATAATTATTGTAAATTTATACTGTTAGTGACTTCATACTTCATACTCTGGAGGGATTGAGAAAGGATCCAGGGCCCTAAACAAAGTAGGAAACTTTGCCACTGTGCTATTTTCTTCATTTGCAAGAGCAAATTCAGTGCAAACAAGCACTAGAAGCAAGCCCACAATAATCAGCTTCCCTGTACCAAGAGTAAGTCGTGGCAGTCTCCAGCTTCTTAGTGATGCTGCCTGTAGCATTGACTTTTGGCTTCTAGTAGGCTTTCACTGTCAGTTAAGTTAATCTCACTTTCCCCCAGGACTAATTATAGGTCTAGATGCTGTGTATGAACACAGGTCAGGTAGCATTAATGTGGTATGTCCCTCAATGTTCTTTGGCCCATTCTAGCAATCAGCCTTCTTCTTTAAACTTTAAGAACTACCACTGAAATTGGCTCACTTTACTTCTCAGACTTTTTTTTTTTTTTTTTTACAGGAAGCATTTTTCTGTTCAGAGTTCTATTCTTTCCTTCTTCCTTCACCTGGTCCCCTCTTATTTTAACTAACAGGAAATCCTAAAAGTCTGTGGTACATCGATTGGCAGTTTTCCACCCTGTTTTCTCAGGGGGGATATGAAAAATTACTGAGCTACTGCTGCAGTTTTAATGGAAGGCATTCCTTTCCCTTCTTCTAGTCTTCCCCTCCACTTAATTTCCTTTGAAATCTTAGAATTATTAGGAAAAACTTGGAATTATTCAGCAAATACTTATACTACAGTATTGACATTCTGGTTTGTTATTAAGATAAAATTATCCTGGTAAGGTGACTCATTAAGACATTATTAGACATTATACTCTTTTCAAAATTCAACAAATATTTAATCATAAAAGTAAATGAATGACGATGCGGCCTGAGGAGCAGTGGCGGCAGCTTCGAGACTAGGGCAGCGCGAAAGCCGTGTGGATGAAAGGCTCTTGGTGCTCCAGCCAAGAGTCAGGGCTCTGCCTCTGAGGTAGGACAGCCAACTTCAGGACACTGGTCAACAAGAGACCTCCCAACTGCACATAATATCAAACGGCGAAAATCTCCCAGAGACCTCTGGACAGAAAAATTTCTGTCAACTGGTCAACAAGAGACCTCCCAACTCCACATAATATCAAACGGCGAAAATCTCCCAGAGACCTCAATCTTAACACCAGCACCCAGCTTCACTCAACGACCAGCAAGCTACAATGCTGGACAACCTATGCCAAACAACTAGCAAAACAGGAACACAAACCCACCCATTAGCAGAGAGGCTGCCTAAAATCATAATAAGGCCACAGACACCCCAAAACACACCACCACACGTGGACCTGCCCACTAGAGAGACAAGATCCAGCCTTATCCATCACAACACAGGCACTAGTCCCCTCCACCAGGAAGCCTACACAACCCACTGAACCAACCTTAGACACTGGAGACAGACATCAAAAACAGCGGGAACTATGAACCTGCAGCCTGCAAAAAGGAGACCCCAAACACAGTAAGATAAGTAAAATGAGAAGACAGAAAAACACACAGCAGATAAAGGAGCAAGATAAAAATGCATCAGACCTAACAAATGAAGAGGAAATAGGCAGTCTACGTGAAAAAGAATTCAGAATAATGATAGTAAGGATGATCCGAAATCTTGGAAGTAGAATGGACAAAATGCAAGAAACATTTAACAAGGACCTAGAAGAAATAAAGATGAAACAAGCAACGATGAACAACACAATAAATGAAATAAAAAGTACTCTAGATGGGATCAATAGCAGAATAACTGAGGCAGAAGAACAGATAAGTGACCTGGAAGATAAAATAGTGGAAATAACTACTGCAGAGCAGAATAAAGAAAAAAGAATGAAAAGAACTGAGGACAGTCTCAGAGACCTCTGGGACAACATTAAATGCACCAACATTTCGAATTATAGGGGTCTCAGAAGAAGAAGAGAAGAAAGGGACTGAGAAAATATTTGAAGAGGTTATAGTTGAAAACTACCCTAAAATGGGAAAAGAAATAGTCAATTGAGTACAGGAAGCACAGAGAGTCCCATACAGGATAAATCCAAGGAGAAACATGCCAAGACACATATTAATCAAACTACCTAAAATTAAATACAAAGAAAAAATATTAAAAGCAGCAAAGGAAAAGCAACAAATAACATACAAGGGAATCCCCATGAGGTTAACAACTGATCTTTCAGCAGAAACTCTGCAAGCCAGAAGGGAGTGGCAGGACATACTTAAAGTGATGAAAGGAAAAAACCTACAACCAAGACTACTCTACCCAGCAAGGATCTCATTCAGATTTGATGGAGAAATTAAAACCTTTACAGACAAACAAAAGCTGACAGAGTTCAGCACCACCAAACCAGCTTTACAACAAATGCTAAAGGAACTTCTCTAGACAAGAAACACAAGAGGAGGAACAGACCTATAATAACGAACCCAAAACAATTTAGAAAATGGGAATAGGAACATACATATCGATAATTACCTTAAATGTAAATGGATTAAATGCTCCCACCAAAAGACACAGATTGGCTGAATGGATACAAAAACAAGACCCTTACATATGCTGTCTACAAGAGACCCACTTCAGACCTAGAGACACATACAGACTGAAAGTAAGGGGATGGAAAAAGATATTCCATGCAACTGAAAACCAAAAGAAAGCTGGAGTAGCAATTCTCATATCAGACAAAATAGACTTTAAAATAAGGAGTATTAGAAGAGACAAAAAAGGACACTACATAATGATCAAGGGATCGATCCAAGAAGAATATATAACAATTGTAAATATTTATGCACCCAACATAGGAGCACCTCAATACATAAGGCTAATGCTAAGAGCCATAAAAGGGGAAATCGACAGTAATGCATTCATAGTAGGGGACTTTAACACCCCACTTTCACCAATGGACAGATCATCCAAAATGAAAATCAATAAGGAAACACAAGCTTCAAATGATACATTAAACAAGATGGACTTAATTGATATTTATAGGACACACCATCTAAAAACAACAGAATACACATTTTTCTTAAGTGCTCATGGAACATTCTCCAGGACAGATCATATCTTGGGTCATAAATCAAGCCTTGGTAAATTTAAGAAAATTGAAATTGTATCAAGTATCTTTTCTGACCACAACGCCATGAGACTAGATATCAATTACAGGAAAAGATCTGTAAAAAATACAAACACATGGAGGCTAAACAATACACTACTTAATAATGAAGCGATCACTGAAGAAATCAAAGAGGAAATCAAAAAATACCTAGAAACAAATGACAATGGAAACACAACGACCCAAAACCTATGGGATGCAGCAAAAGCAGTTCTAAGGGGGAAGTCTATAGCAATACAAGCCCACCTTAAGAAGCAGGAAACATCTCGAATAAACAACCTAACCTTGCATCTCAAGCAATAAGAGAAAGAAGAACAAAAAAACCCCAAAGCTAGCAGAAGGAAAGAAATCATAAAAATCAGATCAGAAATAAATGAAAAAGAGATGAAGGAAACAATAGCAAAGATCAATAAAACTAAAAGCTGGTTCTTTGAGAAGATAAACAAAAGAGATAAACCACTAGCCAGACTCATCAAGAAAAAAAGGGAGAAGACTCAAATCAATAGAATTAGAAATGAAAAAGGAGAAGTAACAACAGACACTGCAGAAATACAAAAGATCATGAGAGATTACTACAAGCAACTCTATGCCAATAAAATGGACAAGCTGGAAGAAATGGACAAATTCTTAGAAATGCACAACCTGCCAAGACTGAATCAGGAAGAAATAGAAAATATGAACAGACCAATCACAAGCACTGAAATTGAAACTGTGATTAAAAATCTTCCAACAAAGAAAAGCCCAGGACCAGATGGCTTCAGAGGCGAATTCTATCAAACATTTAGAGAAGAGCTAACACCTATCCTTCTCAAACTCTTCCAAAATATAGCAGAGGGAGGAACACTCACAAATTCCTTCTACGAGGCCACCATCACCTTCATACCAAAACCAGACAAGGATGACACAAAGAAAGAAAACTACAGGCCAATATCACTGATGAACATAGATGCAAAAATCCTCAACAAAATACTAGCAAACGATCCAACAGCACATTAAACGGATCATACACCATGATCAAGTGGGGTTTATTCCAGGAATGCAAGGATTCTTCAACATACGCAAATCTATCAATGCGATAAACCATATTAACAAATTGAAGGAGAAAAACTATATGATCATCTCAATAGATGCAGAAAAAACTTTTCACAAAATTCAACACCCATTTATGATAAAAACCCTGCAGAAAGTAGGCATAGAGGGAACTTTCCTCAACATAATAAAGGCCATATATGACAACCCCACAGCGAACATCATCCTCAATGGTGAAAAACTGAAAGCATTTCCACTAAGATCAGGAACCAGACAAGGTTGCCCACTCTCACCACCCTTATTCAACATAGTTTTGGAAGTTTTATCTACAGCAATCAGAGAAGAAAAGGAAATAAAAGGAATCCAAATCGGAAAAGAAGAAGTAAAGCTGTCATTGCAGATGACATGCTACTATACATAGAGAATCGTAAAGATGCTACCAGAAAACTACTAGAGCTAATCAATGAATTTGGTAAAGTAGCAGGATAGAAAATTAATGCACAGAAATCTCTGGCATTCCTATATACTAATGATGAAAAATCTGAAATGGAAATCAAGAAAACACTCCCATTTACCACTGCAACAAAAAGAATAAAATATCTAGGAATAAACGTACCTAAGGACACAAAAGACCTGTATGCAGAAAATTGTAAGACACTGATGAAAGAAATTAAAGATGATACAAACAGATGGAGTGATATACCATGTTCTTGGATTGGAAGAATCAACATTGTGAAAATGACTCTACTACCCAAAGCAATCTATAGATTCAATGCAATCCCTATCAAACTACCACTGGCATTTTTCACAGAACTAGAACAAAAAATTTTGCAATTTGTATGGAAACACAAAAGACCCCGAATAGCTAAAGCAATCTTGAGAATGAAAAAAGGAGCTGGAGAAATCAGGCTCCCTGACTTCAGACTATACTACAAAGCTACTGTAATCAAGATAGCATGGTACTGGCACAAAAACCGAAAGTAGATCAATGGAACCAGATAGAAAGCCCAGAGATAAACCCACGCACATATGGTCACCTTATCTTTGATAAAGGTGGCAGGAATGTACAGTGGAGAAAGGACAGCCTCTTCAATAAGTGGTGCTGGGAAAACTGGACAGATACATGTAAAAGAATGAAATTAGATCACTCCCTAACACCATACACAAAAATAAGCTCAAAATGGATTAAAGACCTAAATGTAAGGCCAGAAACTATCAAACTCTTAGAGGAAAACATAGGCAGAACACTCTATGACATAAATCACAGCAAGATCCTTTCTGACCCACCTCCTAGAGTAATGGAAATAAAAACAAAAATAAACAAATGGGACCTAATGAAACTTCAAAGCTTTTGCACAGCAAAGGAAACCATAAAAAAGACCAAAAGACAACCCTCAGAATGGGAGAAAATATTTGCAAATGAAGCCAGTGACAAAGGATTAATCTTCAGAATTTACAAGCAGCTCATGTAGCTCAATAACAAAAAAACAAACAACCCAATCCAAAAATGGGCAGAAGACCTAAATAGACATTTCTCCAAAGAAGATATACAGACTGCCAACAAACACATGAAAGAATGCTCAACATCATTAATCATTAGAGAAATTCAAATCAAAACTACAATGAGATATCATCTCACACCAGTCAGAATGGCCATCATCAAAAAAATCTAGAAACAATAAATGCTGGAGAGGGTGTGGAGAAAAGGGAACACTCTTGCACTGCTGCTGGGAATGTGAATTGGTTCAACCACTATGGAGAACAGTATGGAGGTTCCTTAAAAAACTACAAATAGAACCGCCATATGACCCAGCAACCCCACTACTGGGCATATACCCTGAGAAAACTAAAATCCAAAAAGAGTCATGTACCAAAATGTTCATTGCAGCTCTATTTACAATAGCCAGGAGATGGAAACAACCTAAGTGTCCATCATCGGATGAATGGATAAAGAAGATGTGGCACATATATACAATGGAATATTACTCAGCCATAAAAAGAAACGAAATTGAGCTATTTGTAATGAGGTGGATGGACCTTCAGTCTGTCATACAGAGTGAAGTAAGTCAGAAAGAAAAAGACAAATACCGTATGCTAACTCATATATATGGAATTAAAGAAGAAAAACAAAATGTCATGAAGAACCCAGGGGTAAGACAGGAATAAAGACACAGACCTACTGCAGAATGGACTTCAGGATATGGGGAGGGGGGAGGGGGAGCTGTGACAGGACGAGAGAGAGTCATGGACATATACACACTAACAAACGTAAGGTAGATAGCTAGTGGGAAGCAGCTGCATGGCACAGGGATATCGGCTCGGTGCTTTGTGACCGCCTGGAGGGGTGGGATAGGGAGGGTGGGAGGGAGGGAGACGCAAGAGGGAAGAGATATGGGAACATATGTATATGTATAACTGATTCACTTTGTTACAAAGCAGAAACTAACACACCATTGTAAAGCAATTATACCCCAATAAAGATGTAAATTAAAAAAAAGTAAATGAGATACAATTATAAAAATGAGTATATTTGTTGTCATTTAAGAGAAAGAGGGAATTAGGAAGGAAAATTTAGTTTTATTTAAGGATTATTAATAAGAAGCATGTGATATTATGAGCACCTGTATAAGCAAAAACAAACTCAGTGGAACTCTAGTGAGAGACTTCTTACCAACGTGCAGAATGAGGATTCTGAGTCCCTAAGTCAAGACACAGAAAGCAAAAATAAGGTTACCAAAATGGGGACCGGGAAAATGGGGATTGGAAAGCAACTGGGAATATACTGTGCTGACTCACAGTATTACCTAGGGATTGATGTACCTTTTTCTTTTTCCTTTTGGCATCATCGTTATATTATAGTATTTCTAGTACTCGAAGATTAAGGTATTTTCTTAAAGGTTTTCCAGTTAGTATTGTGCATGTACACAAAGGTGAATTTTGAATGACAAGAAATCGATGCTGGTCAAAGCTAGTTATTCAGCTGCTGAATAAGGATTTTCTATTGCTTTCCATGTGGCCACCCTCCAGCAATGGTGGGTCAAGTCCTTCTCACACTTTGAATTTCTCTTATTTCAACTTCTGCCCCATCTTTCTGACTTTGTCCTTTCCTTCTACTTTTCAGGGCCCACCTGGATATTTCAAGATCCATGATAATCTCCCTATGTTAAAGTCAGCTGATTACCAACCTTAATTATATCAGCAAAGTCCCTACTCAACAGTACCTAGGATTGAAAAACCTGGTCATGGGTATCTTGGGGTAAGGAAATCTGTTTACTTTCAAAGGTATACAGGGCAGATTATCATAAGGGAGAGACCTATATGCTTCACAGCTTTGCTAGCTTTCTTCTTTACTCGCTGCTATTTTCTTTTACACATTCTTTTTTGCATTTATAAATATTATAGATTTGCAAGGCTGACTTCTTAAACTTGACCTGGCTATACAAAAAGACAGAAATTCAAAAAGTTCCAAAAAGTTGAATCACTGACCAAAATAAAGTCCAGGAAGTTATTAGCCATTGAGTTTTACATAATTTCTTATGATATAAAGTGCACAAAAAGCCCTATTAAAATACCACTGCAAGTTAATCATGAAAAGACCCTTTAGAATTCTTAGAGATGCTCATTTTGCAGAGAAATGGGGAAACAGAAATGTCAGCACTGGCAGCTGAAAGGGTACAGATCTCCTGGTAATGAGAGAGGCAGCTGTTTCAATACAAATTTATTTTTAAAGTAAAATGTCCCATTGTGCCCTGGAATCCCTAATTAATTATGGTGAAGAACCAGAGTTTACTGTTTTTTTTAACCATCCAGAAAAAAAAAATGATCTTCAACAACTAGGTATGATCTAAGGAAACTTTAGAGACTTATAAGTGATCTAAGACATAAAGCAGGCTACACTGTCAATTAGCAGTTCCCCAAATGGACAGAAAGTCAGACAAATGAGTTTATTTTTTATCTAAATCTCTAGAAATGTAAGTAAGTCATTGAAACTGTCTCTCTTTAAAATGTTTAAGATTCAAAATAGGTACCTGGCTTCTTTAGACAGTATGATATAATTAACAGAGTATAACCTTTGAGGACAGACAAAACTGGGCCCAAACCTTGGCTTTCTCACTTAGTAAAATGTATGTGTATGAGAAACCACAACAAGATGGGTAGGAGGGGCAGAGACCCAGTATAGTCAAGATCCACACCCCTAGGAAGGCGACCCACAAATGGGAAGATAATCACAACTGCAGAGATTCTCCCCAAGGAGATAGGAGTCTGAGCCCCACATCAGGCTCCCTATCCCTGGGGTTCTGCATCGGGAAGATGAGCCCCTGAACATCTGGCTTTGTAGGCCAGTGGGGCTTGCATACAGGAAAGCCATATGGCTGTAGGAAACAGAGACTCTATTCATAAAATGGTACACGGAAAATCTCACACACTCCAAGACCCAGTGCAGAAGGAGTAATTTGAAAGGAACCTGGTCTGACCCACTTGCTGGTCTCGGAGAGCCTTCCAGAGAGGCAGGAGGCAAGTGGAGCTCACTCTGGGGACACAGATGCTGATGGCAGCCATTTTAGGGAGCTCCTACTACCATGAGAACCCTGGTGCTGACAAGAGACATTTTGGAGTCCTCCCTCTAGCCTATTAGCGCTGGGAGCTTACCCACCCACCAGTGGGCTGACAACAGCCCCAGGCCCCCCAGGCCCCCCAGCCAGCTGTTCTGGGACTCTGCTCCACATACCAGAAGGCCCAGGAATCAGCCTCACCTGCCAGTAGGCCAGCACCAGACCTAGGAATGCCCGGGGCCTACTAATAGCCCCACCAGGACCTGGCCTCGCCCAACAACAGGCCAGAACCAGCCCCAGGAACCCCCAGGCTCTACTGCTAGCCACTTCAGGACACAGCCCTGCCCACCAATGAGCCAACAACAGGACTAGGATACCCTGGGCACCACAGCTAGCATGCTAGGACATGGCTCTGCCTACCAGTAGCCAACAGCCTCCACATGAGGCAGGGCTGGGTAACTATCTGGGCTGGGACCAGTCCAGCCTACCAGTGCATCTGCAGTAGTCAGCCCCACCACAACAGAAGGGCCCATGCAGCCCATGTGGGGGCACCCCTAGAGAATACAGCTCCAGTGATCAGAGGGGAGTGTGCTACTGGGTCGCACAGGACATCTCCTACATAAAGCTACTTCTCCAAAGTCGTAAATGTAAACCACCTACCTAACACATCGAAATAAAAAGAGAATTAGGTGAAATGAGGCGACAGAGGAATACGTTCCAAATAAAGGAACCAGATAAAATCCCAGAAGAACTAAGCAAAGTAGTGATAAGCAATCAACCAGATAAAGAGTTCAAGGTAATGATCATAAAGATACTCAAAGAGCTTGAAGAACGGATGAACACAATGAGAAGTTTAACAAAGAGTTAGAAAATATAAAGAAGAACCAAACAGAGCTGAAGAATATAATAATTGAACTAAAAGATACACTAGAAGGAATAAAGAGTAGATTAGTATACACACACACACACACACACGTTTCTAAAGATGCCACCAAAAAACTACCAGAAGTAATAAATGAATTGAGCAAAGAAGCTGCAGGATACAAAAGTAATATGCAGAAATATGTTGTGTTTCCATACATTAGCAACAACCTATCAGAAAGAGAAATTAAGAAAACAATCCCATTTACAATTTCATCAAAACAAATGAACTAACAAAACAAAAGAGAAACAGACTTATAGATATAGAGAATAAACAGATGATTGCCAAAGTTGGGAGTTGGGGATAAGTAAACTAGGTGAGGGAGATTAAGAGGTATAAACTTCCATTTACAAAATAAATGATTCGTGAGGATGAAATGTACAGCATGGAGAATTTAGTCAATAATATTGTAATAACTTTGGTGACATATGGTAATTATACTTATCATGGAAATCATTTTCTAATGTATAAAAATACCAAATCACTATGTTGTGCACCTGGAACTAACATGGCATTGTAGGTCAACTATACCTAAAGAAAGAAGGGAAGAAAGAAAGAAAGAAAGAAAGGAAGGAAGGAAGGAAGGAAGGAAGGAAGGAAGGAGGGAGGGAAGGAAGGAAGGAAGGAAGGAAGGAAGGGTGAGGCAATGATGGACTAGACAATATCAGTTATCATTTACTCTTTAGTGTAGCAAACTACAAGATTCAACTAAGGAGTTGGGAGAAATTCATGTCTAAGTAGATATTTAATCAACTGGGTCAAAACTTGTGCATAACTTTATCTGTATTAGAGGATACTAAAAACAACCTCCAAATATTATTACTGCATCAAAGAAAGAGGGGAAATTTTCAGGGAGAGACCTTCTCAGACTCTTCTTAAAGTTGTCACTGATTAGCAAATTCAGAGTTCCACTTTAATATTTTCTCACAAACAGGAAGAAAATTGTGCCCTTCTGATGCTGCCTGACTCCAGATTTGTTTGGCTCACAAAATGTATTTCTGTACAATTAAGAATTCTTACTTGTATAAGTACATGAAGCTACAAAATGTTGTGATATTTGTAAACTTCTTCCTCTTTCTTTTTGTTTGCTTTTATAAATGTGTTTACATGTACTTAACAACTAACTTAAAAATCACAGTTCAGCTTAATGCAAAAGTATCTATTTAACACAACTAAGCCACTTGGCACATAAATAGTATGGACCAGGTTTTATAAAATTGTTCAACTTCCTTTAAACTTCAAATGGGTCATATGCATTTAGAGAAAATTAACCTAAACCACATTTAAATGACTGGCTCTGAAATAGCCATCAAATCCCAGAATGGGGATTTGGAAGTCATTGTTGACTGTTTCTTATGCAGAGGAGACCAACACATATCCTAGGTTGCGAAACCACAGAACATCTGTACCTGGAACTACTTGCAATTACAATCACTGGATCACAAGGAAGACCCCACAGAATGGGGTAGGAGAAACTTAAATAATCACAGAATAGGAGATGTTGCCATAGAAGAACAACCTTAAACTAGGATTTTCCAGTGAAGTGTTACTCTCTAGGTTCTTGTTTTATAAAACTAGGGGCAGTGTTGAAAGTGTGAAACAGGTATTTTTAGGACCATGAGAAAGAAAAATTATTTTCCACAGGAGATTGAATGACTGACTAAAGAGAGCACGGATGTTGAAGTAAAACAGGTTTGAGTGAGAGTGAGTTCCAACACTTACCCGTTGTGTGACTCTAGGCAAGTTATTTTGTCTCTGAATCCCATCTCTTCACCCAAAGAATAAGGATAATGACAATAACTTGTTTTGGGAGCTAAATGAGATATTATTTTCATACTAGACATTTAATAGGAATTTATTAAATGTTACTTCACCATTTTACACATAAAAAATAAAGCAGAATTACTAATAAAAAAAGGCATATGCTAACGATACAAATAGTTTAAAGAAACGTAATTACAAGAGTGATACATCCATAATAGATTTTTAAACAGAAATTAGGAATATTAGATGCAGATGTAGAGAACAGACATGTGGACACAGGGGAAGGGGAAGGGGAGACTGGGATTGACATATATACACTACCATGTGTAAAATAGCTAGCTAGTGGGAACCTGCTGTATAGCACAGGGAGCTCAGCGGTGACCTAGATGGGTGGGATGGGAGGACAGTGGGAGGTCGGTCCAAAAGGGAGCAGATATATGTATACATATAGCTGATTCACTTCACTGTACAGCAGAAACTAATACAACATTGTAAAGCAACTATACCCCAATTTAAAAAATAAATATCAAATAAAAGAATAAAAATTATCAGTTAGAAGAATCATAAGTTCTGAGGATCTAATATATAGCATGGTGACTAAAGTTAATAATATGGTTTTGTATACATGAAAGTTGCTGAGAGCAGATCATAAGCATTCTCACCACACACACAAAAAAAGAGTTTATGTGAGGTGACGGATGTGTTTATTATCTTGACCTTGGTAATCACTTCACAATGTATATGTACACCAAATCATCACAGTGCATATTTTAAACATATAATTACAATTGCCAATTAGTCCTCAATAAAGTTAAAAAAAGAAAGATATCCCAAGCCTTTTGCGGAAAATATTTAAGAAGATATTTTAGAGGAAATCTTGGCCCAAATGTCAGGGAAAGAGACTTTTTATCTCTCCACAGCTGGATCCAAATAAACAGATTCCTTTTATAAGGCAGTGAATGACAATTTCTGAGCTCTCAGAGATAAACATTGGTCCAAAGAGATTTCCATAAAGTTTCTTTATTTTCTATTTAGGATAATATTAAACAAGAATCAGCTATTATCCACCCTGGCTTCTCAGCCCTCCTCCAGTGATGAGGTTTCCCTACCCAATGTTTAACTGTTTCAAATGTCCAAGCAGAGAATCAAAACAGTCTCCTGCCTTAGCCTAAAAGTGGTTTGTCTGTGGTCAGTCATTACGGGCATGGTCTGCTCCCTGATCCTCTCCTTTCACAAAATCTACCTCCTTTTTTTATTCCTAAATTGACTGCTAGTCAAGACACTCAATTATAATTTTTCCTCAATTAAGCATTGAGACAAGAGCTTCCTACAAATACAGAGATGTTTACAAATTAGCATGTATACAAAACTTCTCATGGTATTTATAATATAACCCATAAAGGCTAGGGAACACCCCATGATCTCTTCCATTCCTTATTTATAACATAAAGAAATTATCTCTTGGGGATGAAAAGCCTAATTTTGCTATGCTATGACATCCTAGTAATATTTCCAAATCCTTACGCTCCCAGATGAAGAATTCACTGTCTGGTGGAAAATAGCCAAGAAAGCACTTGATTCTGCAGGATTGTCCTAGAGTCCCTGGAACAAAGGGAAGTCAGTCACGCTTCTCTTTGGACTTCTTGTGTTTTACTGGGCTGTATGAAATATGATTCTGACCCAGTCTGCTATTTGTTTTTGTTAGAAAATTATTTCAGTTAGTTTGCTCTCTTATAGGGCAAATAAACCCTGAGTATTCCATTCAAGAGTGGTTGTAGTGAACAAAAACAGAGCAAATTTTGGTTCTCTGTCTTTCTGCTTGTAACTTTAGATGAGAAATAGTTTGCATATACTGCTAAGTAAAGAAAGAACAATATACAGAATTGAGTGAATGAATAGCATGATCACAACCTCTTAAATTCCATAAGAAAATGTAATAAAGAAAATATCCTCAAGTACATTGATTTGAGGGGTAGGCTTATGTGTTATTTTAACATTTTTTTAGGACACAATCCATTTAAAATTAAAAAATAAGTTAGATACACATTTAAGAAAAAAGCTCTACATCAATTCCAAGAATTGTGAAACATTTTGGATGTCATGACATCTGATATGTTTGGAAGTGGCTCTATGGAAAGTAAGCCACCTCTAATTGTGATTTGAAAGTAAGTAATGTGAAAATATCCCTTTGCCTCAGATTAGTTTCTCCACAAACTTTCATACAAATGCTTGAATCCCTGCAATTACAGTATTACTTTTCTGGACTATAGAAAACTTCTTAAAAAAAAAAGTGCATACTTTAGAAGGGGAAAACTAGCTAACATTTCTTAATAAAGGTTTCTAGTTGAAATCTTAAAAACAAAACCATGAGACCGGTATACAAGATGATTTAGTTAAGGTTCTTAATTGCAGGCAACCAAAACTACTTTAGGATCATTTAGGGAAAAAACATATTTTATTGAAATCTATTTGATAGCTCATGCAATCACAAAGAAGATGAAAAACGAGGTCTGGGAAATGAGCAGGACAAAGGGAGCAAGGGTACAATGGAGAATACATTCTATTGTAAGTGACAGAAGCAGTGGCCTTAATATCAAATTCAAGATTTAAGTGGGTGACAAAATTAGTCAAATGGCTATCTACTAGCTAAAAGGTAGGTTGGAGAAGTGGGTATCTTTTTTTTTTTTCAGTTTCTATCGTGTAAAGTGGGCTCTCTCTCCTGCCAAAATTCATGACGTAAAAAATTCATCCACGTGGGAGTTCAGATGATAAGCACCCAAATATTCACAGCAAATATGATGGGTCAGATAATAACATAGTGATTTAAGAGGGAGTTTTATGTGGGAGGGTACAATATATTATATGTCTTGTATTTGGAATCAAAGGAAATGGAGATAATAGATATGGCATACAGGGGAAATTTAAGTCAAGCTTGAAGAATTTAGTATAAGGTTCATCTGTAAGATGTTTATGCAAGTAATGTTTGAAAAGATTATCCTTGTGGCAGTGAGAAAAAGTTAGACCTAGGAAATAGAGACAGGAAGTAGGATATCAAAGTCTGGCAATTATCAATGTTCTGTCAACATTTCACCAGGCTCTTCCTAATCATTTTTACTTTATTGCTTCCCTCACTTGTTATGTCATTCCAAAAAGGTCTACTTCCTGCCTCCTTATGATTAGCGGTAAACTAATAAACCTTCTAGAATTTATACCATTTCACATGGTTCTAAATTCTCAATATGTGTAGCTGCTGAATAAAGTACATATTATTGATATATATATATATATATATATATATAGAGAGAGAGAGAGAGAGAGAGAGAGAGAGAGAGAGAGACCCATCTTTTTGAAAAAATTAAATTTCATTTTCCCTTGACCTACTTTAAATATTGGTTGCACCTCATTTTATACCAGAAGAATCTTCAACGAACTATTGATTTTAACTGCATTCTATAAGCATATCTCTAAGCAATGCCTTATATAAATTCATTTCACTATTAGAAAAGAGCTTTGTAGCAAATCCTTATGTATTTACTACTCCATTTATACATTTTATAAACTCTTATTTTTGATTGTTAATAAAGAGAGGAACATCTGTAATATCAAAGCTTGTTACTCTTAGCACACTTATATGGGACACTTAATCCTTCACATGTTTCTATGTGTCATATTAACTTCAATATGCCAGACCCAGTGTATTATGGGAAGATTTGGGGATAAAGAGGTTAAAATCTTGATCAAATACCACTTTCCCATATCCTACAATAACAGATCCTTTCATTTTACCAGTTCAATATTTTGCTCAATCAAAACTATAAATACCATCCTTTTATTGTTTTGCACAGGTAAAACTTATCAATTTCTCCTGTAGAAAACCTAGCTTGGCATGCCTTAATATGTCAGTGTGCCTTTTAGAAATAGTATTTTAGACACCAGATTAAAATACATGCATTAAAAACTTAATTTGTGGATAATACAAATTGCACTGTCCAGGAATACCAAAAATATTTAAAAACCAAAGACCAAAAACATAAAAATACAAAAAAAAAGCAAAAAAATAGTACTATAATTTGTCAGAAAAGTCATGTTCTATGGACAATTTTTTATGGTATAATAAAATATGAGTTGACTAGAGTCTTTGCCCATAAATGTTAGTTTAGCTTATCTCAGTATGGAAATGTTTTAAAATAGAGCTTTTCTCAGCTACAGAGCTAAGGGGATGCAAGGTAGAGGCAGAGAGCAAGGGTATTGCTTTGTGTGGAATATACTTTTGAACTATAGACAATTTGGCATATAGACATGTTAGCCTCTGGTCTAGTCTGTGTATTAGTGAACAATGGCTTTATCATCCAACAGCTGGGACACATTCTGGGCAGAGCAAAATTCTGTAAGCTTGTGGTGTAATTTATTTCATGTATACATCATTGGTGATATCGGTGTAGGCCAAATGTCCAACAAAGGTCAGAGAGTTGTTTCATTGTTAATCTGGTTTAATGTTGAAACAGTTAGAAGTAATACCCAGGGGAAAAAAAGGAGGATGAAATATCCTTCTTCCCATGAGGAATATCTGTTCTTTCATTCTTAGTGAATTAGAATTACCCATGCTTAGAGAAAGTGAAAACATCTCATCCAAAGCTAACAAATTCCAGTAGATGCCAAAAGGGGCTTTTTCCGACTGCTAGCATTACCTATTGATGAGATCAGTCATAGAAGAATTTACAAAATGAGAGAGATAAGCTGTGGCATTATCTGACCTAATCCCTTTTTCTTTAGGCTAAACCATTCAGGACGGATGATTGTCTATTGTCTTGCAGATCTCAAGAAGCCTATAATGCATTTCAGTATCTTATCAATATTTTCTGTTTCTCTAAAAATCATATTTCTCATTTCCACTTAAGGGAATCTCTTCTTGTTTAATAACACATGCACATTTATTCTTTAATATTTCTTCTTACAAGCTTCTTATGATATTAGGGATAGTAATCTAATTAGTCCTTAACCCTTCGTTCTGTAAGCTAAACAACCTTAATTCCTTTAACATTCTAAAAATAATATATTGCCTATTATACCAATTATTTCTCTTATTCTCTGAAAAAAAAACACCAGTTTCTTCATATTCTTTAAAAATGTGCAACCAAAGTTTCACATAACATACAGAGAAACTACAATATCCAAAGCAAAGAATGGATCTGGAACATGCATTTACAAGGATAAAGAAGTGGTAGGTCTGGTCACCAGAGACATGAAATAACCTAGCAAGAATTTTAATAAAAATTTTATAAATTATAAATTAAAATTCAATAATAGCATATATACTGAAGAACACCTTTCTTGAGGTGAAATCAAATTAACAAATTGTCATCTATGTCTTACTTGATGTAGAAATATTTTCTATAATGCAATTGCATCATTCAAGCACCAATTCTTACATAGTGGCCCCCAGTGTCAGGCCACCAAAGTTTTCTTCCTTCATGGTAATAAAGGTTGGAAAATGAGCATACCATATTTATTGTGTAGTTAATGGCTAAGACAGAGAAATATATAACAGCTCTGAGGTATAGTTAGCATTAAAGTAATGATAATGTTAAATCCACAAATAGCAAAGATGAATTAAGTCAATTGAATCAAGGTTTTATTTTGAAGCTAAACAGCCAAAAATAAAACTTTGATGATATTTACATCATCATCTGTAGAAGTCAAAACGTCTTGCAATGGTATCTTGAAACATTATAAAATAATTTTAAGAGTAGACATACTTTGTTCCTGTTTTCAGGAGAATATATCTACTGTTTCACCAATAAATAATCTGCGTTTTTTTCTGGTGTGTGTGTGTGCGCGTGTGTGTGTGTGTATGTGTGTGAACAGGCATAGCATTGTAACAAGATTTTGATATCAGAATCATGAAGTCTTTGTGGAATAAATTGTATTGGTTTCCATTATATGTAATAATGTATATATGTATGTATTATAAAATAAACATAAGCACAAAATACAAAAATATTCAAACAGTACATGCAGGCATTAAATTAAAAACATAGGGGAGAGGGGTAAGATGGCGGAAGAGTAAGACGCGGAGATCACCTTCCTCCCTACAGATACATCAGAAATACATCTACACGTGAAACAACTCCTACACAACACTCACTGAACACTGGCAGAAGACCTCAGACCTCCCAAAAAGCAAGAAACTCCCCACGTACCTGGGTAGGGCAAAAGAAAAAAGAATAAACAGAGACAAAAGAATAGGGACGGGACCTGCACCACTGGGAGGGAGCTGTGAAGGAGGAAACGTTTCCACACACTAGGAAGCCCCTTCGCGGGCAGAGACTACGGGCGGTGGAGGGGGGAAGCTTCGGAGCCGCGGAGGAGAGCACAGCAACAGGGGTGCAGAGGGCAAAGCAGAGAGATTCCCGGAAAGAGGATCAGGGCCGACCAGCACTCACCAGCTCAAGAGGCTTCTCTGCTCACTCGCCGGGCGGGCGGGGGCTGGGAGCTGAGGCTCGGGCTTCAGTCAAATTGCAGAGAAGACTGGCGGCGTGAATACAGCCTGCAGGGGTTAGTGCACCACGGCTAGCCGGGAGGGAGTCCGGAGAAAAGTCTGGAGCTGCCGAAGAGGCAAGAGACTTCTTCTTGCCTCTTTGTTTCCTGGTGCGCGAGGAGAGGGGATTAAGAGCGCTGCTTAAAGGAGCTCCAGAGACAGACACGAGCTGCGGCTATCAGCGCAGACGCCAGAGACGGGCATGAGACGCTAAGGCTGCTGCTGCCGCCACCAAGAAGCCTGTGTGCGAGCACAGGTCACTCTCCACACCTGCCCTCCCAGCAGCCTGTGCTGCCCGCCACTGCCAGGGTCCCGGAATCCAGGGACAACTTCCCCGGGAGAACGCACGGCGCGCCTCAGGCTGGTGCAACGTCATGCCGGCCTCTGCCGCGCAGGCTCACCCTGCACTCCGGGCCCCTCCCTCCTCCCGGCCTGAGTAAGCCAGAGCCCCTGCATCAGCGGCTCCTTTAACCCCGTCCTCTCTAAGCGGGAAGAGACGCCCTCTGGCGAACTACACGCAGAGGCGGGGCCAAATCAAAAGCTGAACTCCGGCAGCTGTGCGAACAAAGAAGCGAAAGGGAAATCTCTCCCAACAGCCTCAGGAGCAGCGGATTAAATCTCTACAGTCAACTTGATGTACCCTGCATCAGTGGAATACCTGAATAGACAATGAATCATCCCAAATTGAGGAGGTGGATTTTGAGAGCAAGATATATTATTTTGTCCCCTTTTCCTCTTTTTGTGAGTCTGTATGTGTATGCTTCTGTGTGAGATTTTGTCTGTATAGCTTGGCTTCCACCATTTGTCCTACAGTTCTGTCCATCCGTTTTTTGGTTTTTTTGTTTTTTGGTTTTATTTGTTTTCTTTTTACTTAAAAAACATTTTTTTCTTAATAATTATTTTTTATTTTAAAAACTATTTTATATCTTACTTTATTTTATCCTCTTTCTTTCTTTCTTTCTTTCTTTCTTACTTTCTACTTTTTCTCCCTTTTATTCTGAGCACGTGGATGAAAGGCTCTTGGTGCTGCAGCCAGGAGTCAGTGCTGTGCCTCTGACATGGGAGAGCCAACTTCAGGACACTGGTCCACAAGAGACCTCCCAGCTCCACATAATATCAAATGGCGAAAATCTCTCAGAGATCTCCATCTCAACACCAGCACCCAGCTTCATTCAACGACCAGCAAGCTAGAGTGCTGGACACCCTATGCCAAACAACTAGCAAGACAGGAAAACAACCCCACCCATTGGCAGAGAGGCTGCCTAAAATCATAATAAGGCCACAGACACCCCAAAAC